>NW_017189517.1:41207461-41534513 GCF_001704415.2 Capra hircus
GACTGGTCCTGTGTTCTGGTGGATGGAGCTGGCTCATCTCTCTGGAGGGTAATGCAGTGTTTAGTAATGAGTTTTGGGATGTCTCTGGATTTGGTATGACTTCAGGCAGCCTGTTTTTAATGTTCAAGATTGTGTTCCTATTTTGCTGGAGGATTAGCATGGGTATCTTGCACTGGAACTTGCTGGCTCTTGGGTGGAGCTTTGGTTTCAGTGTAGATATGAAGGCTTTTGGGTGGCTTTTATCTATTAATGTTCCCTGGGCTTAGGAGTTCTATGATTTGTCCAAAGTTCTGAAAGTGAGCCTTCTGCCTCAGGGTTTTTGTCCTCCTTTTAGACTAACATCAAGACTCATTTCAAAAGATTGGTTTGCCTTTCTGGGTACCGGGTCCTCACCAGCATTTAGAAGTTGTTGTGGAAGTTGCTCCACATGCAGGTTATCTTTTTGATGGTATTTGTGGGGAGAAAGTGGTCTCCCCGTCCTATTCTTCTGCCATCTTGGACTGACCTGCACTATGTTTCTTGACTGCTTTCCCTTGTTTGTGCATCCCTCACCTCCCTAATTAGTAACTGCTTGAGTCTGTTCTTTGGAACTCAGGGGAAGACTGAGGGCCCAAAGCCTTTTTCTACAAACAAGAAAACAGGGAAAAGAAGAGGGCTTTTGTGCTTAGGAGCGGCCCTGCAGGTTTCTATTCAGTTTCAGCACCCCCCCCCTCCTTCTTGTATACTCCTCAGTCCTGAGGAGATCATGAGTGGGACGATGAGAGGGAATGAAGTTTTGGATAGAGAATTAGACATAAACTTGGCAAGTGAACTTGGTTTTAGGAGGGACTCAGGTTCAAGAGTTATCACCTGCAATCACTTGAATTGAAAGACCTTTTGAAGCAATGTGTCAGTGGCCAAGCACCTGCTATTTGGAACTCAGAGGTCAATCCTTTCCCCATAGCATTGACTGAGAAACATATTAGTGAGAGGGGCATCTTCATCTTGAAGTATTCTGAATGGCTGACTTGACACAGATGAGATGGGAACTCTGTCATTGACATGGTTACCCTCATTTCAGCGGGTAATGATGGGTCCTGGAATTGTAGGCCCAGGAGGAACACTTAACTGCCTGCCTCAAGGTGAGCGCAGGTTCACTCTGATAAACAGGCAAGACTGAAGGGGAGTCACATTGGTTTGACCTCCAGATAGCTCAGTTGTAAAGAATCTGCCTACAATGCAGGAGACCCCAGTTCAATCTTGGTTTGGGAAGATCCGCTGGAGACGGCGGATAGGCCTACCCACTCCAGTATTCTTGGGCTTCCCTTGTGGCTCAGCTGGAAAGATGTGCCCAACAATGCAGGAGACCTGGGTTCGATCCCTGGGTTGGGAAGACCCCTAGAAGAAGCGAAAGGCTACCAACTCCAGTATTCTGGCCTGGAGAATTCCATGGACTATACCCATGGGTCCATAGAGTCAGACATGGACTGAGCAACTTCACTTTCAGTCTCTAAATGTAGCTAAGTGATCAATAGATCCCTTGGATCTTGAAATATCTCAACGTACCCTTAAGTTGCATTTGATCCATGTATAAATAAATAAAATTTGAATTAATATTTATTTATAATAAGATAGTAGAAGAACATAAAAATAAAGTAATCAAGCTCTAGGTCTAGTGATTGAGCTGTTGGTGAATGGTAATCCCTTACTCCGTTCTCACATTTACCCAGAACACAATGAATGAGTGAACTAGTGAGGAAGGACCCTACAGTGAAGTCACAAGGAACTATAGTAAATCTTCTTCCCAGGTTTAGCCAAGGGATCGTCAGCCATTTACCACAGTTATTGTGCATTTGCTTTAAAGACACTCGCTCTGAGCCAGAGCTCAGCAGACTTTTCCTGGAAAGGGCCAGATCACAAATATTTGAGGCTTTGTGGACCATTTTATCTGTTTTGTAACTACTTAACTTGGCTGTTGTAGGGTGGAAGCCTCCAGAGACAAGTATGACTATGTTCCAATAAAACCTTGTATGTGGACATTGACGTGTGGATTTCAGATAATTTTTGCATGTCAAGAATTATTACTTTTTTAAACCATTCAAATATGTAAAAAACCATTCTTAGCTTGCAGGCCCTAGAAGAACAGGCCAAAGATCAGGTTTGGCCCATGGGTTATAGTTTCTCAATCTCTGATTTAAGCTAATGGAATCACCAGGTCCCTAAAACAACAGAGTGGAAAGCTAGCAAAATGAGGCGGCATACATTTCTAGGATCTCCAGCAAACATGTTGTGTCCAACTCTTTGTGACCCCATGAACTGTAGCCCACCAGACTCCTCTGTCCATGGAATTTTCCAGGCAAGCATACTGGAATGGGTTGCCAGTGCCTTCTCCAGGGGATCTTCTTGACCCAAGGATTGAACCTGTGTCTCTGCATTGTATGCAGATTCTTTACAGTCTGAGCCACTAGGAAAGACCATAAACCCAAAGCTGATACTTTTAACACAGTGACTTTCAACTGTGGCTGTACACTGCAGTCACATGGAGAATTTAGAAAATGTGGATGCCTTTAATTATTTTGAGTATAGCTTGGTGCTGGTTATATTTTCAATCTCCCCAAGTACCTCTACTGTGTAAACAAGGTTGAGAGCTACAACCCATACAGTGGGATATTACACAGCAATGAAAAAGGCAAGAACATAACTGGGATTTCAGAAACATTATGCTGTATTTAAAAAGCCAGATGGAAAGGTATACAGTATGTATGATTCCATTTACAAGAAATTCTACTTCTAGGATCTCTGGCAAGCAAAACTACTATATAGAAACTGTGAGCAGATAAAGGTTTATATGGAGCTGGAAGATGAAAAGATTAACTGGGAACAATTTGGAGTGTGGTATATGCTTTATATCTTGATTGAGGTGGTGTTTAGCTTTAATCCTTGACTTTTGCATATTATTATAAGTAATTTGAGATCAGGAGAAGTTGGGTGAATTGTCCAGAGTGATGTAGTTTAATAATCAGAGAGAAGACAGGTGGATCTAATTATCAATAATTGTTTCTATTATGTTATGTAATGAGTCAATAGTAATAGTGCTTCTCCCCAAGAACCTGGTAAAACTCTGACCTAACTTTTTTATACAAGTAAAGCATGGACATGAAAGTATAACTATTCTGTATTCCAAACACCTGCATTCCAAACCTCTCCTCTTCCTCATCCTGCTTCTCCTCAATTTCTCCCATGATAGTGCCATTTCTCAGATAATGCTTCCTTGAGGGCTCAGCAGATAAAGAAACTGCCTGCAATGCAGGAGACTCAGGTTTGATCTCTGGGTCAGGAAGATCCGCTGGAGGAGGAAATGACATCCGTTCCAGTATTCTTACCTGAGAAATCCCATGGACAGAGGAGCCTGGTGGGCTACTAGGTCATAAAGAGTCAGACAGGACTGAGGGACTGAGTATGCATCTGAACTGGCAGAAGAGTTTCCTTTTGGGGTGTGTGGGATTGAACCCTTAGGCCAGGTTGGCATTTTGCTTGCCTGTTAGCCTAAGACATTGTACATGGTGAGTGGGCCACTGATGTGTGTTCAAACTTGTATTTTTGTTCCACTTTTCAGAATACAGAGGTGATGAAAAGTTCACCTGAAGGAAGAAATGAAGGTTGGAGTTCTTTCCAAGATCATTTTGACAAGAGGAGCCCTCATTATGAAGATGATGGATATGAGACTCAGCCTTCACACCACTGTGATGATGATGGAAGTATGGTGATGAGGAATGTCCATGAGGGCCCTAAAGAAAAGACAGTAAGTGACTGGGCAGCAGGGTTTGCACACAGCAGCCCCTGGGACAGTGCAGCTCTCCCTGTGGACTTCCTTTCCTTCTTTCATTGTAAAACTGAAGTATGCTAGAAGTGGAATAATGGTTGTGCAACCCTAATTGTGGAGTTTTCCCTGGTGATCAGTGGTAAAAGAATCCACCTGCCAATGCAGGAGACGAGGGTTCAATCACTGGGTCAGGAAGATCCCCTGGGGAAGGAAATGGCAACCCATTCCATTTTTCTTCCCTGGGAAATCCCATGGACAGAGGAGTCTTGGTGGGCTACAGTCCATGGGGTTGCTAAGAGTCAGACACAATTTAGTGACTAAACAACAATGATCCAAACTGTAGTGCTGATGTCAAAAAGACGAGTGTGTACAGAAGACTTTCTTAGCACTTATGACCACTCACCCTTCTTCTCTCCATGTCAGCTCTCCCTATTCCTTCCAAAGCAACAGGAGAGTGAGATGGCACAGAGAAGGCAATATCCATGTTACTGTGTGGGGAAATGGAAAACCTGTGATGAGAGAAATGAGGGAGAACCCACAAGATGGTGCCCAAGGGAGCTGGTTTAAGGTCACAGTGAGTATCCTGAAAAAAGTATGGAATGCGAAGGAAAGAAAAGTCAGGAGGAGTTATGTTGGTCTCATGTTGAGATGCTAGTTTGTTTTGCTGGGGACAGTTTGTAACCTGACCATTTTATTGCTTAGTTAACAGTCTTGTTCATCTAAGGGCAAATTCAGAGAAGCAATATAAAGGGAACAGATCGACTGTAAGGAGAACGTTGGAGACTATCTCAAGGCAAAGACATGAACTACTGACTAGGATATGGAGCAGCTCTGCACTAGAGGTCTCAGTTTGGCTAGCTGAGTGTGGGATATGGCGGGGCCGAGTCTCTGGAGACCTTGTCTGAGGGGCAAGCAGTATCTGCACTAGGTGGAACTTTATTAAAGAAAGATCATCTCTAACACCTTGATTAATTGGCAAAGAGCTTTGATCGGAGAAGGCAATGGCACCCCACTCTAGTACTCTTGCCTGGAAAATCCCATGGATGGAGGAGCCTGGTGGGCTGCAGTCCATGGGGTCGCTGAGAGTCGGGCATGACTGAGTGACTTCGCTTTCATTTTTATGCATTAGAGAAGGAAATGGCAACCCACTCCAGTGTTCTTGCCTGGAGAATCCCAGGGATGGGGGAGCCTGGTGGGCTGCCGTCTATGGGGTCGCACAGAGTTGGACACGACTAAAGTGACTTAGCAGCTTAGCAGAGCTTTGACTGGAGAGGAGTATTTTAGAAATCCATATTATGCACAAACATAAGAAATCATACCAGTGGTCCCTTCTTTAGGTGCCCTTTCAAGCTCAGTAGAAGACTGGAAAAGAACAGGAAAAGGTTTGTTCTCCAGGCTAAATTTCCTCTCATCTGTCCTGTGTCCCAACCCCTCTTTTCATCCTTAGATTCCTCATGGGATAAAGTATGACAAGATATGGCTAATGAACTCAATCCAGAGCCTTTGCAGTGTCTACTTTACTCCAGTGGATGTAAGAGAGGATGCTGAAGCCAGATGGGTGGGCACAGGGAAGGGGGAGAGATCTGGTATAGCAGGGTCTGTTGGCCCCTGATACTATTACTGTTGCATTTAATCCCTGTAGTTCCACTATGTGAAAAATGGGGCTCGATTCTTTGTCCAGAAAGCTAGCACTGCCTCTGCCTTGATGGATGTCAGCTACAAGATCTATGATGAGAAGAACCAAAAGGTGTGTGTCCACATCATTGCTTATAATGCATCCTGGGACAGGAGGACGGGCCTGGGGCTAGTCATCGTCTTTGGAACTAGAGTTGCTGCTTACCCTACCTCTTCTTCCTGTAGATACCTATCTTTGTCAACCCCTCTGCTGTTCCCTACTCTGTGCGTAATAAGTTGGGACCAGAAAAAATGGAGAAGCTAAAGGTAATGCCAACTCAAGGCATGCTGTATGCCAACACTCACCACTGTCTCTTCTTCCCCCAGCCCCCCATCCCTCTCACCCCCGATTTCCCTGCCACCACCATAGTCTCAAGAGTGGCTCTCTCCCTCTCTCTGTCTCTGCAGCTGGCCTTTAGCAAACGATTTGATGTCTCCCAGCAATCTCTTGACCTCCAGAAGCTCCGCTTTGACCCAAGTATGGCTGACAGTAGTAATTTGAGGGAGGGTGCAGGCAGAGGGGTTCTTCCTAGAGGGAGACTTGGGGATGGTAATGTGGTGAGGGGCTGATTGTGTGCCTAGACCCCACTTGGTGTTCTGATTCCCTCCCCTCTCCTTCCTGAAGACTTGGTGGGCCATGATATTGAGATGATTCTGAATCGAAGAAACTGCATGGCTGCTGCCCTGCAGATCATCAGGAAGAACTTCCCTGAGGTAAGGCTGAAGGCCCAGCTCTGATATTATGGTAGGAGGTGGAAGAGAAGGGGTGGAGGACAGATTTGTCTCCAAGATCCAAGATAGGAACCTTCACTCTAACTCCTCTTCTCCCAAAGCTGTTGTCCTTGAACCTGAGCTGCAATAAACTGTACCACCTGGACGGCCTGTCTGACATTGTGCACATGGTCCCCACAATCAAGATCCTGGACCTCTCCAAAAATGAGGTGAGCAGACGGAGTCAGATCAAAGTTGGGATGAGAGTAGGGGGCTTGTTGTGGTCATCAGAGTGATGACAGGAGGCAGATGAGGGCACCTGAGGGGTGAGGGGTGGAGGCTGGGCTGCAGGGGCCTGGTTGTTTCTCTTGCCCTGGGATTCCTTTTCCAACTTCCTCTCCATATTTCTCAGCTGAACTCTATGTGGGAGTTGAACAAGATGAAGGGGCTGAAGCTTGAAGAGCTGTGGCTGCAAGAGAACCCACTGTGTGACAGCTTTCCAGACCAGTCCACCTACTTAAGGTCTGTGTGAGACCGTCCTGTCACCCTTCATGGTGACCTTCACCCATGGGGGCCTAAACTATCTCTGACAGTACCTCTTTGCCAAAGGTGGCGGCCCCGGTCTCCTGGGAGGATCATAGGCTCTGCCTTCTCTTTTCTGTCTTCCTTCAGTTCAGTTCAGTCGCTCAGTCATGTCCGACTCTTTGCAACCCCATGGACTGCAGCACGCCAGGCCTCCCTGACCATCACCAACTCCCAGAGTTTACTCAAACTCATGCCCATTGAGTTGGCGATGCCATCTAACCATCCCATCCTCTGTCGTCCCGTTCTCCTCTCACCTTCAATCTTTCCCAGCATCAGGGTCTTTTGCAATGAGTCAGCTCTTCATATCAGGTGGCCAAAGTATTGGAGTTTCAGCTTCAGCATCAGTCCTTCCAATGAATATTCCAGACTCATCTCCTTTAGGATGGACTGGTTGGATCTCCTTGCAGTCTAAGGGACGCTCAAGAGTCTTCTCCAACATCACAGTTCAAAAGCATCAATTCTTTGGTGCTCAGCTTTCTTCACAGTCCAATTCTCACATCCATACATGACCACTGGAAAAACCATAGCCTTGACTAGATGGACCTTTGTTGGCAAAGTAATGTCTCTGCTTTTTAATATGCTGTCAAGGTTGGTCATAACTTTTCTTTCAAGGAGTAAGCATCTTTTTATTTCATGGCTGCAGTCACTATCTGCGATGATTTTGGAGCCCCCCAAAATAAAGTCTGCCCCTGTTTCCCCATCTATTTGCCATGAAGTGATGGGACCGGATGCCATGATCTTAGTTTTCTGAATGTTGAACTTTAAGCCAATTTTTTCACTCTCCTCTTTCACTTCCATCAAGAGACTGTTTAGTTCTTCTTCACTTTCTGCCATAAGGGTGGTGTCATCTGCATATCTGAGGTTATTGTGGCCCTTACCTGTGAGGAATTTCCTTCCTCTGACCTGCTTACCTCTTCAGGTCTCAGAAGTCTGCTTCTGGTTCCCTGCCCCTAGCATTCTCCACCAGGGCCTCCCAAGAGCATGGTTCAGGAATCAGGGCTCCTCTCCCTCACCGAGACTAGGAGTGACCAGACTTGACCCTTCTGCTGGGCCCTGGACTGAGAAGGGTCTTCCAGGTCTGGGCCTCATGCTGAGACGGGCCTTCCTTCTCCGTGCTGAGACGAGGCTTCCCTCCTCCATTCAGAGAGGGTCCTTCTCTCCCTACCTCCAAAAGTGTTCTCCTCCTCTTCCATGTTTACACAGGGGCTTTCCTGCCCAGTGCTGGGTGCTGAGGTCCTGGGTGGCTGCTGTCATGACATCCGTTCCCCTGGCCCAAAGCCAGGAGTTTGATCCTTCTTTGGAAAAGTCAGGGTTCCTTGAGTCAAGGGGCCAGAAGTTGGCCACCACCAGTGAGCAGAGAGCTTCCTGAGGCAGGAGAGGAAGGCAGGGGGCAGAGGAGTTAGAGGAGACTGCAGGACAGACCTCTCGGGGGACACCGCCTCTCCCTCCCTGCACACGTCACATCATCCTGCCTGTCCTCCAGAGGAACCCTCGGTAGCCTGAGACACGTGTGATTCCTCAGAGAAAGATCCAACTCAGACAGGTGCAGGGGCCATTGGGATAGAAAGTGGTGATCATAAGGGCGGGCCAAAGACCGGCAGCCCCACACTGAACCGGGACCTGGCCCCTCAAGATCTACCCCCACGGCTACTCCGTTTCCTATGCCCAGGTCTACTGAGCTCACACAGGTGTCAGAGCTTCAAGAAGCATCCAGTGGCCCCAGCCCAACATGTGCAGAGTTGCCATTCCTACCTGGGGGCCTGGGCTGTTCCGGGGCAGGGGTTGCCATTCCTACGAGGGGGCCTGGGCTGTTCTGGGGCAGGGGTTGCCATTCCTACCTGGGGGCCTGGGCTGTTCCGGGGCAGGGGTTGCCATTCCTACCTGGGGGCCTGGGCTGTTCTGGGGCAGGGGTTGCCATTCCTACCTGGGGCCCTGGGCTGTTCCGGGGCAGGGGTTGCCATTCCTACCTGGGGCCCTGGGCTGTTCCGGGGCAGGGGTTGCCATTCCTACCTGGGGGCCTGGGCTGTTCCAGGGCAGGGGAAGGCAAGGGCTGCAGCAGGGGCACTGCTTCCTCTTTCTTCTGTCTTCTCCCCCGACCCCCACCACGGTAGAGCTTCCTTCCCTTCCCTTTGCTTTCTCTCTCTCCCTTGTCTCTGAGCCCTTGTTTCTCCCCTCCTCCATCCACTCTCCTTCTGTCTTCATGCCTCTCTCTCCCTCCTGAGCGCCACCTCACTCACCTCCCTGCCACAGCCTCCTGGGCCATCCCTGAGGTGTGACCTGACTTGGCAGAGTGCTGGATGCCCAGTGAGGTAGCAAAGCCCCAGGCTCCCATCCTCCCATTCCCTCTTCTCTCCACAGCCTTCACTGGGCCCTGGAGGAAGGAAGGCAGCGGGGAGAGGAAGGCCTGCAGACTGGATTTGAAGTGCTCATCCTTGAGGCACAGAAGGGAGTCAGGACAGTCTAGGTGGGAGCTACTCAGGGGAAAGGAGAGGGAGAAGGAGAGGAGGAAGGAATATTAAACTTAAGGTACTCAGAGAGATGAGGAGATGGTGCCTTTCAATCAGATGAGAGATACTCAGTGCTCAACAGGGAAGTCAACCCCAAATCCTCAAAATCAGAAGTTGAGGTGGGTACAAGGGGCTGCTGAATGGGCAAGAACACCCCGATCTCTGTTTATCGTGTTAATGTTTTAACTCAAATTAGGCATTACAACCTTGAACTATCACTCACCTCTTCTCTATTTTTGGTTTTGGACAGTGCCATCATAGAATGTTTCCCAAAGTTACTGCGCCTGGTAAGTTCCTATGTAAATCATTGTATCTTACTAACATTTCAGACCTCCTACACTCAAGCCCTTTGAGTCTTGGCTAGATTATGTGTTGGCATCAGACCCTTGACCACTTTAGGGGATATGGAGTCCTAAAAATGACATGGATATGCTCACTGGAAAATATCCATAAACACATACACAGACACATAAAAGTTGCATATAATACTAGAGACCTCTAAGACATCATGATGAAGACACCCACTGTAAGCTTGCCTATGGACTTTCTAGGACCCTTTTGCAACTTACCTCCTATCCCCTGCGTCCTGGGATCCTCCTTTTCCCTGATCATCCGGGGTCACCCCCCAGTCTCCACTCCTGACTGCCTCTTCCATTCTCCAGGATGGCCAGGAGTTACCTTCACCAGTTGTCATTGCCAGTCACACTCCCTGTGCAACGAAGCCCAGCAAGGTGAGGAAGAGGGTCAAACAATATTTGGGGCTATTGCAGGTGACGGTTTATCCACTACATAGTCTCAAATGCCTTTTGATTCCAGGAAACCTGTAAAGAATCTGACACACTGAAGAATATGATCCTTCAATTCCTGAAGCAGTTAAGTTCACTTGGACTTGGGACCATGAGCAGTAGAGAGGGCTGAGACTGGGTCAAGCCACCAAACTGCAGGTCTCCTCGCAGAGACTTTCAAGTCTCCTCTGGGGTTCGGATCACTGACAGCCTGTCCTTATTGCTGTTCCACAGATATTACTTGATCTATGACTCTGGAAACCGATCTGGTCTCCTCAGTGCTTACCACCACAAGGCCTGCTTCTCCCTGACCATTCCATTCCACTCTGAGGATCTGGCCCTGTGAGTATCAGTGCCCAAACTCGTCCCTCAGGCTGTGTGGTTCCCCAGCAGAGGAGGGAGCAGTGGGGCATCTGGGGGAAGAGGGCCAGACACACTTACTTTCTTCAAGTTCTTCAGTTCTTCAAGAGCTGACACAAGCCAGTTCTTGCTAACATCCCTGCTGGCTGGCCCACCACCCACTGTTCCTCTGTCTCCTAGAAGCAGCTTATGTGCGTACTTCAAGAACAGCAGGAATATGAAGAAGGTCAAGGACCCCAGTGAGTGTGGTGGGAAGGCTGGGCGGGAAGGGTGGTGAGGGAGCCAGTCATAGGGTCCAGGGCGTGGCAACCCTGACTTTTGCTTTCTTCCCCTCCCGTACAGACCTGCGTGTCCAGCAGTTGAAGCACACCAATAGTGACATTGTGCGTGCCCTCTGTGTGTTGCCCCAAACTCAGCATGACCTCAGCTCCTTCCTGGTGGACATGTGGTTCCAGACAGTGAGTGTTTGTTTCTTCCCTTGGTGGGGCGGCAGTGATGGGGGGAGCCTGTAGGGGGATGGTCAGGCAGGAAGCCACAGGTGCGGAAGAGGTTGACGGGGTGACATTACCTGGGCTCTTCCTTTTCAGGGTACGCTGCTCTGCTTCTCTGTCAATGGGGTGTTCAAGGAAGGTAAGTGTGTGTAGTCCTCTTCCCCCAGATGCCCCACTGCTCCCTCCTCTGGCTAGGCTCCCCCCTCAAGAGCCCTTCCAGCTTCTCTCCCCTCCCCTCGACTCCCCTCCCCTTCACTCCCCTTCCCTTCCCTTCCCTTCCCTCCCTGTTTTTTCCCTCCCTTCCCCTCCCTTCCCCTCTGTGTCTTCCAGCCCTCAGTCTTCCTACAGACAACCCAGATCTGAACTGCGTCCATGTCTGCCTTCCTGCCCTGGGCATTACGGACATAGGCTGTGGAGTTTGGTGGCTCCCATCTCAGATCCTTACAGTGAGAACTTGGCCCATTACTTAACCTTACACTTTCCTCATTTGTAAAATGGGGTCATAATATCCACCTCTTGGGCAGCTATGAAAAACGCTTCCCATGAACTTGTGAAGTGGTTGCCATGGGGACATGTCACTGGGAGCAGACAGCTCCTACAGTTGCCCTCCCCATTCCCAACACCCTGGCTCCCCAAGTGAACAGCTGTCCCCTCAGCATGACTGGGGTCCAGCATGAGAGCCTGTAAACATGTGGGGCTCTAAGAGCTATTGTTTGTTGTTTGTTGTTTGTTGTTAAAGTGGAAGAAGGGTCTCAGGACTGTGTGCGTGCCTTCACCCGGACCTTCATCATTACCCCTGCCAGCTCTTCAAGGTGAGAGCCGTGTTGTGGGCAGAATGACCCATCCAGCGTGGTTTTGGGGTCCTGGACATGTGGTGGTACAGACCTTAGGCTGACTCAGTATTGTGGAAAGCCAGCAGGGAGCCCCAAGGAGCAGTCTAGCCTAGTGGTTAGGAAGAACATGGACTCTGGAATCAGCACATGGGTTCTCTCCCTGACCCAACACTCTCTGTGTGACCTTGGTCAAGTCACATGACCTCTCCATGACTCAGTGTCTTCTGAAAATGGGGACCAGACTGTACACTCCTGTACTGTAGTGTACTGGGCTGCTGTTCAGGGCAGATGTGAAGTTGTCCCTGGGTTGGGGATCAACCTATCCACTGAGTGAAGCTGGTAGACAATCTCTCTGAAGGTGGGCTCTGTACGAGGGGCAGAGGAACCAGTCAAGGAGCCTGGGGACAGACACAGGAGGGGGATGGAAGGAATCTGGTTGCTGAGTGGCAGTGGCAGCAGTTGGATTGGGGGTGCTGGTTGTCCATCCATCAGTTGACTAAATGTGCATTTTTCCTCCAGTCTTTGTATAGTGAATGACGAGCTGTTTGTGATGGAAGCTAGCCCTAAAAACACCCAGAGTGCATTCTCCATCCCAGTGCCCACACCGTCCACCAGCTCTGTGGCCACTTTATCTGAGGAGCAACAGCAAATGGTACAAGCCTTCTCCACTCAGTCTGGGATGAACTGTCAGTGGTCTCAGAAGTGAGTATTGTGTGTGCATGAAGATAAGGGCGAGCTGCGAGAATGATGGAATTAATAATGGGAACACAGAGGCAATTTGGAAAAATAAGTATTTGGATATTTGGCTTGCAAAAAAAGTAAGCTCGTGAAAAAGGTAAACAAATTTTATGATTATATATGTAAAGCATTTTAAAAACAGTACATGCTCATATGACATGATATTTTATATGGAAAATGCTAAGAAATTCACTAAGAAACTGTAAGAATACATAAACAAGTTCAGTAAAATTTTAGGCTATAAGGTCAGTATACAAAAATCATTTATATTTCTATGCGCTTAAAATGAAAAAATCCTGAATTGAAATAAAGAAAACAATTTGATTTATAGTAGTATCAGAAAGAATAAATACTTAGAGCAAAATGTAGCTAAAGAAGTAAAAAAACTACCTTAAAATATTCAAAACATTGTTGGAGTAAATGAAAGAAAATCTAAAAAAAAACACAGAAGGATATTCTGTGTTCATGTTGAAAGACTTAATATTGTTAAGATTGTTGTGCTATTCAAAGTGATCTACAGAGTCTAAACCATAGCAAAAATCCCTGTTGGCTCCTTTCCAGAAATTGATTAAATGATCCTCAATTTTCACATGGAAGTGCATGGACTCAGAATAGTCAAAACAATATTGAAAGGGGATAATGTTGAGGACTCATAAGTCCTGGACGTCACAATTTCTAAACTTACTGCAAAGATAGTATAATCAAGGCTGCATGGCACTGACATTTGATAGATCAGTGCAATAGAATTGAGTGTCCTGATATAAACCCTGACATTTGTAGCTGATTAATTTTTAGTGGGTGCCAAATTAATTAATAGAGGAAAAAAATAGTCTCTGACAGATGGTGCTGGGACACATGAGTATTCACATGCCAAAAAAAAAAGAATTGTGTCCCCTATCACAGACCATATACAAATATTGACTCAAAATGGATCAAAGACCTAATATAAAATCAACAAGTGTATAAACTCTTGCTGACTTTCACTTAGTATGATAATCTTTAGGTCCATCCATGTGGCTGCAAATGGTATTATTTCGTTCTTTTTTATGACTGAGTAACATTCCATTGTATACATGTACCATATCTTCTTTACTCATTTCTCTGACAATGGACATTTATGCTGCTTCCGTGGCTTGTCTAATGTGAATAGTGCTGCTATGAACATTGGGATGTGTGTATCTCTTTGAATTATGGTTTTTCCCTGAATATATGCCCAAGAACAGGATCGCTGAATCATATGATAGTTCTATATTTAGTTTTCAAAGGAACCTTGTGAAAAGTGAAACTGAAGGTCACTCAGTCGTGTCCAACTCCTTGCGACCCCATGGACTATACAGTCTATGGAATTCTCTAGGCCAGAATACTGGAGTGAGTAGCCTTTCCCTTCTCCAGAGGATCTTCCCAACCCAGGGATCGAACCTAGGTCTCCTGCATTACAGGCAGATTCTTCACCAGCTGAGCCACAAGGGAAGGCTGTACTGTTGTCCATATTGGTTGTAGCAGTTTACATTTCCACCCACAGTGTAGGAGGGTTCCCTTTTCCCCACATCCTCTCTAGCATTTATTGTTCATAGATTTTTTAATGCTAGCCATTCTGGCTGGTATGAGGTATACCTCACTGTCATTCTGATTTGCATTTCTCTAATAGTGATGTTGAGCATCTTTTCATGTGATTTTTGGCTTTCTGTATATAATCTTCAGGGAAACGTCTATTTAGATCTTCTTCCCATTTTTTGGTTGGGTAAGTAAAGTAAATCAGACAGAGAAAGACAAATATAATATGATATCACTTACACGTGAAATCTAATAAAAATAATACAAATGAACTTATTTACAAAACAGAAATAGACACATCTTGAAATAAATTTATGGTTACCAAAGGGGAAGTGTGGGGAGAAATGATAAATTAGGAGATTGGGATTAATATCTGCACACTGCTATATATAAAATAGATCACTAATAAAGACTGACTGTATAACACAGGGAACTCTACTCAATGTTCTGTAATAACCTATGTGGGAAAATAATCTGAAAAAGAATATATATATATATATATATATATATATATATATATATATATATAAACTCACTTTGTTATATACCTGAAACTAACATAACATTGTAAGTCAATTATACTCCAATAAAAATTGTAAAAAGCGCTTAGAAGAAAACATAGGTGTATATCTTCATGATCTTGAATCAGACACCAGTTTCTTATATGTGACACTGAAAACACAAGCAGCCAAAGAAACAAATAAATTGCACTTCATCAAAAATAAAAACTTTTGTGCATCAAAGGACACTATCAAGAAAGTGAACATACCACCCACAAAATGGGAGAAAATATTTGCAAATCTCATATCTGATAAGCTCCACTGTCTAGAATATTGAAGGATTTTACAAGTCAACAATCAAAACATAAATACCAATTTAAAAATGGAGAAAGGATTTGAATAGATATTTCTCTAAATATGGTATACAAATGACTGACAAGCACATGAAAACATGCTCAACATCATTAATCATTAGGAAAATACAAATCAAAATAACCAGTCACTTCGCATCCACTAAGATGGCTTTAATCAATGAAACAAAAGATAAGCATAGGTGAAGGTGTGGAGGAGTTAGAATGCTCATATATCAGAGGTATATGGAACACTCACTTTGGGAAAACATTTGGAAGTTCCTCAAAATGTTAAAATGGAGTTACCATATTACCCGGTAATCCCACTCCTAAGTATCTACCGGGAGAAATGAAAGCATATGTTCACTCTAAAATTTATTCAGGAATAGCATTATTCATAATAGCCAAAACATGGAAACAACTGATGAATGGATGAATAAAATGGGTGCATCCATATAAGAGAGTATTATTCAGTCATAAAAAAGAATACAGTTCTGATACATGTCATGACAGGGATGAACCTTGAAAACATGATGCTAAGTGAAAGAAGCCAGTCACAAGAAGTCAGATATTGTAGGAAACGCCCATAATTGGCAAATCCGCAGGGACCAAAAGCATATTAGTGGTTTCCAGGGGAAGGGGAGGAATAGAGAGGGATCATTAATGGTTAAGGAGTTTCTTTTTGAGGTGTTAAAATGATTCTGGAATTAGATAGATGTTATAGATGCACAATCTTTTGACTAATAAAAAGCACTGACTTGTATACTTTAAAATGATGTGTGATTATATAAAAAACAGTTGGAAACTAGTACTTCATGATTTTTCATTTGTCATTTTCTTGAATATCTTGATCAGTATATGTTGAATTCCCTTGTTCTTTTGCACAGCTCTGTTTTTCTGTTTTGAACTCTGGTGGGCATGAATGCTAGTGACAGACGATTTGGTTTTCACTGGTCTTTCTTCATCATTACACAGAGTGTTCACACTGGTCCATGTGTCCCAGCAAGCAAGTGGCATGGGTTTAGTGGTGGCACTGCAATGTCAGCGTGTCTGTCCTGTGGTACTAATGGAGAGCACCTGTTCTTCTCCCACCACAGGTGCCTTCAGGACAATGAATGGAACTACACCAGAGCTGGTCAAGTCTTCTGTATGTTCAAGGTGAGGCCTGGGAATCAAGTAGATTAAAGATAAACATTTCTGGGCCTTTGAGGAGGCCAAGAAAGTGGAGGCTGGTGGCCTGGGAATGGAACTTGGGGACTGGCTTTTTAATATCCCAACTCCTTCCCTCCAGACCGAGGGCAAGATCCCAGAGGAAGCCTTCAAAGAAATCCCCTGAGAGGAGCCCTTGGATGTTGTCTTTGGCTTCATCCACATCGTCTTTTTCTCTGTCGCCTCAGGCCACGCCCGTGACTGGGGTTGGAGACTGACCAAGAAGCCGAAGTTACATTATAAGCCAGTTAACATATCCTGAGGATCAGTCATTCTGCATATTTCCCTCACTCATTACTGCTGTGTTGGTTTTCATAATAAAGAGTGATGTTACAGGTTATATGTTATGTGTCCCACATTACTCTTCCCTGCCCCAATCATGAGCCAATGGGTCAAGGCCTGAAAAGTCTTGCCCTCCTCCCTGACCCACATTCCCCTTGGTAGTCCCTGGCAGATACGTCAGGCTTGATGTCAATAAATTATGATGAGAGGAGACATGATATACTTCCAGGCATTGGTTTTTGGAGGTAGTGTGACCCAGATGCCCTTCCTAGAGATTCTCAGAAGCAGGCATGTGACCTGGAACAACAGAGGCTTTGCAAGGGATGCCGACTGGCTAGTAAGGGCAGTGGAAAGAAGGAAAGAGGATGGGGACATACATGTTTTACTTCTTATTCCTAATTACCTCCAAAGACCATATTATGAACAGTTTCAAGATTTTCATACAGATGAATGAGAAATCTTGGAGGAAGGCATGGCAACCCACTCCAGTATTCTTCCCTGGAGAATCCCATGGACAGAGGAACCTGGTAGGCTACAGTTCAAAGGGTCACACAGAGTCGGACACAACTGAAGTGATGTGAGCATGCATGCACGAGTGAGAAATGGACCTTTTCACACCTCTCACCATGCTTCCATAGGGATTCCCATTCATCCCCTGTACAGCCCTCTCCCCTTTTCTGAAGGTGCATTGTAGGAGGGATCTCACTTAGAGTAGGAGAGACTCAGCCTGTCTACACATGCATCTCTCAGAGAGCGGACATCGGGTGCTTGAGGGGGTTGAGCCGTTTCATTTCACTTCCAAACAAATAACACGAAATCTCACATTATAGTCAAGTCTGTGTGACCTTTCTCACTGACACAATTAGCAGTACAGAATTGCAAGCAAGAGTTGAAAGGGACACAACTTCTTTTCTGCACTTCGGTAATGTCTACCCTTCAGACAACAAGCAGGCATGATTTTTGAAGTGAGAATAATAGCAGTATCCCATTTTAAGCTACATGATGACACAGATGTGGTACCACCAGTTTACAAATTATGCCTCCATTGTGGGGTATTGCATAAGTTATTTTCTACCACATGTAACTTTTCAGTTCTTTATGTACATGAAGGATCCATATATTGGCTTGTGAACTCTTTAAAAATATGAACTAAGGGGATGATTGCCATTAAATTAGGAATTTTGCTGTTCATTTGCTAAGTTGTGTCCAACTCTTTGCAGCCCCATGGACTGCAACACACCAGGCTTCCCTTCCTTCACTGTCTCCAAGAGTTTGCTCAGATTCATGTCCATTGAGTGGGTGATCCTATCTAACAATTTCGTCCCCTGTCACCCTCTTCTCCTGCCGTCATTCTTTCCCAGCATCAGGGGTCTTTTCTAATGAGTTGGTGCTTCACATTATGTGGCCAAAGTACTGCAGCATCAGTCCTTCCAATGAATATTCAGGGTTGATTTCCTTTAGGATTGACTTGTTTGATCTCCTTGCTGTCCAAGGGACTCTCAAGGACTCTCAAGAGTCTTTTCCAACACCGCAATTCAAAAGCATCAATTCTTCGGCACTCAGCCTTCTTTATGGTCCAACTCTCACATTCATTCCTACACGACTACAGGAAAAACCATAACTTTGACTATACAGACCTTTGTCGTCAAAGTGATGTCTCTGCTTTTTAATACACAATCTAGGCTTGCCATAGCTTTCCTTCCAAGGAGCAAGTGTCTTTTAATTTCATGGCTGCAGTCACCACCTGCAGTGATTTTGGAGCCCAGGAAAATAAAATCTGTCACTGTTTCCACTTTTCCTCCTTCTAATTTTCTATTTGCCATGAAGACATGGGACCAGAGGCCATGATCTTAGTTTTTTAAATGTTGAGTTTTTTTTTGTTTTGTTTTGTTTTCCTTGTATCTATTTAATTTGTTTTCTGAGAGTGAAATTCTTTCACTTGATTGTTATTGTCATTTTCCTTTAGTCAGTTTTTATTCTTTTTTTAATACTTTTTTTAACATGATAGTATACATGTTAGAATGCCATTCTCCCAAATCATCCCACCCTCTCCCTCTCCCTCTGAGTCCAAAAGTCCTAAGTCAGCTTTTTCACTGTCCTCATTCACCCTCATCAAGGGGCTCTTTAATCGCTCTTCAGTTCATTCAGTTCAGTCACTCAGTCGTGTCCGACTCTTTGGAACCCCATAAACTGCAGCACACCAGGCCTCCCTGTCCATCACCAACTCCTGGAGTCCACCCAAACCATGTCCATTGAGTTGGTGATGCCATCCAACCATCTCATCCTCTGTCGCCCCCTTCTCTTCCCGCCTTCAATCTTTCCCAGCATCAGGGTCTTTTCAAATTAGGCCGTTCTTTGCCTCAGGTGGTCAAAGAATTGGAGTTTCAGCTTCAGCATCAGTCCTTCCAATGGATATTCAGGACTGATTTCCTTTAGGATGGACTGGTTAGATCTCCTTGAAGTCCATGGGACTCTCAAGAGTCTTCTCCAACACCACAGTTCAAAAGCATCAATTCTTTGGTGCTCAGCTTCCTTTATAGTCCAACTCTCACATCCATACATGACTGCTGGAAAAACCGTAGCTTTGACTAGATGGACCTTTGTTGGCAAAATAATGTCTCTGCTTTTTACACTTGATCTTAGCCAAAAGGCCGAGAAGTGATTGTCTCTGCTTTTTAATAAGCTGTCTACGTTGGTCATAACTTTTCTTCCGAGGAGCAAGCATCTTTTAATTTCTTGGCTGCAATCAACATCTGCAGTGATTTTGGAGCCCCCCAAAATGAAGTATGTCACTGTATCCATTGTTTCCCCATCTCTTTGCCATGAAGTGATGGGACCAGATGCCATGATCTTAGTTTTCTGAATGTTGAGTTTTAAACCAACTTTTTCACTCTCCTCTTTCACTTTCATCAAGAGGCTCTTTAGTTCTTCTTCACTTTCTGCCATAAAGGTACTGTCATCTGCATATCTGAGGGTGTTGTTATTTCTGCAAATCTTGATTCCATTTTGTGCTTCATCCAGCCCAGAATTTGACATGATGTACTCTGCATATAAGTTAAATAAGCAGGATGACAATATACAGCCTTGACGTACTCCTTTCCCAATTTTGAACCAGTCAGTTGTTCCACTTATTGTTCTGTTGCCTCTTGACCTGCATACAGGTTTCTCAGGAGACAGGTATGATGGTCTATTATTTCCATCTTTTTAAGAATTTTCCACAGTTCATTGTGATCCACTCAGTCAAAGGCTTTTGTTTAGTCAATGAAGCAGAAGTAGATGTTTTTATGGAATTCCCTTACTTTCTCTATGATCCAGTGAATGTCAGCAATTAATGTTATTTCAGGTAATGCCTAAATTATCACAGACCAGACTTGACATTCTCAGCTAGAGAACAGAGATCACAGTGTACACTCCCCAGTCACATGTGAGGAATAGAGGCAGAGTCCAATGTAAGCCAACAATTGCACTGGCTGGCTCAACTCAGGCTCTTTGAGGTCCCTTGTGGACAGGGAACATGGAACTCATTACATGGACCTTCTACATCCTCACTCTACATCATCAGGCTTCCACATCCTTGACCTCCTCCTACTTTGCCAGCTTAGATGCTGCCTTGGTCTTCCATTCAATTGTTCTCCTGCAGATTCCTTGCTTTCAGTTCCTTTGCGTTGATGATTCTGGGCAAATGTTAACCCTGCAGCCTGTCTCTCTGAATCTCTTTCTGTCCTTCATTTCCAACTAACTTGTGCACCTTCCCTCAGAACTGCTCTGGCTCCTGTGTGGTACTTTCTACTCCCAACACGTTGTCCCAGAACTTTTGTCTGAACTGATTCCTTACCCCTGGGATCTCCGCCTGTAGCCCCCATCCCCAGCCCTACTACTACTGTTTATATTCCAAAATATGGATTCTATTTATCTTATACCTGCTCATAAGTTTGTTTTTATTGCTGACCTTCAGTTTTTACTTAAATATAGATGACTTCATGGGAAATACAAGGGGAAACAGTGGAAACAGTGTCAGACTTTATTTTTCTGGGCTCCAAAATCACCACAGATGGTGACTGCAGCCATGAACTTAAAAGACGCTTACTCCTTGGAAGGAAAGTTATGACCAACCTAGACAACATATTGAAAAGCAGAGACATTACTTGGCCAACAAAGGTCCGTCTAGTCAAGGCTATGGTTTTTCCAGTGGTCATGTATGGATGTGAGAGTTGGACTGTGAAGAAGGCTGAGCGCCAAAGAATTGATGCTTTTGAACTGTGGTGTTGGAGAAGACTCTTGAGAGTCCCATGGACTGCAAGGAGATCCAACCAGTCCATTCTAAAGGAGATCAGTCCTGGGTGTTCTTTGGAAAGAATGATGCTAAAGCTGAAACTCCTGTACTCTGGCCACCTCATGCGAAGAGTTGACTCATTGGAAAAGACTCTGATGCTGGGAGGGATTGGGGGCAGGAGGAGAAGGGGACGAGAGAGGATGAGATGGCTGGATGGCACCACTGACTCAATGGACGTGAGTTTGAGTGAACTCCGGGAGTTGATGATGGACGAGGGAGGCCTGGCGTGCTGCAATTCGTGGGGTTGCAAAGAGTCGGACACGACTGAGTGACTGAACTGAACTGACCTGAACTGAGTAATTTTTTAAAAGAGAGTAAACACAAAAAATTCACAGTAAACATTTCACATAAACATGCATGTCTTCAACTGGCCTTGTCGTCCAACCCACTGGTTAAGGCCTGAGTTTCACGAATCCTACCTTCCTTTCCAAATGGAAACATTCAGTTTGGCTGTACCTAATGTACATCCGCATAACAGAAATCAACAGAGGAGGATGTATGTCTGTGTATGTAACTATTGTGGGTTCTATCCTTTTAGACGTGTTTGCTTTATACAAGCATCTACACATACACATAGGTAAATTATCAACAACAATTGCAATTATATTGTTCATACATCATGCAACTTTTTTAAACAATTACCTGTGAATTCCTTTTCAGGTCAGTAGATTTGTGTGAAATATGTTTCTGGGACTGGATTATAACAAGTCTTGTTTTCAAAAGTGCATCTTGTTTACTTTCCTCAACTATAAAACTAACATATGTTTGTAATTGGTAGAAATACAACAAAAACGATATGCATATGTGGGAAGTGAAATGACCCTATATCTACCTCAGTTCCCTCTGCTGAGATATCCTTTGTCAGTGGAGTGGAGCACATTTTGCAAAAGCTTTTCTCCAATATATGTGCACAGTACATTCAGATGCACAAGATGTATGAGCAGATATATGCACTTTTGTGTGTGTGTGAATGGGATTCCAGCAAACTGTATCAGGCAATTTACCTTTTTTGAGCTAAGGATAAAATTACCAAAACTTTTATTTGTATAATTATTGTGGTTGGTGTCTTTTCATAAGTTTAATTGCAATCCTATAGTTTTCATTTATTTATCTGTATCCTAATTCAAGAGAATTCCTTGTATGCAAAATGCTTTCTGAGGTGTATATGGATAATTTTCTCTTGATTTTTTCATACATCTTTCAATCTCATTGATCTTTAAAGTGAAGAAATCAGTACAGTTCATTGTCAGTGTTTTGAAGGAGTGTTTTGAAATGTTTTTATTGCCGAATTAAGGAATTAATCATGATTTTATTTTGCAAAGTTTCATAACTTCCATTTGAAGTAAAACTTGCTCATTTTGCCAAATGATTATTTTTTCCATTGGAAAATAAAACAAAAATTGGAGGTTAGTGCCATCTAGTGACAAAATCCAGAATTGCAGCTTGGCATCACTTTTAGAAGCCTGTAAAGAAAACTGCGACCCCTTTAAAAGCAAGGGGCATTTAGGGTATTTGTATCCAACCTTCTCAGCCTGCAATGTGGAAGACCTGGGTTCGATTCCTGGGTTAAGAAGATTCCCTGGAGAAGGGAAAGGCTACTCACTCCAGTATTCTGGCCTGGAGAATCCCATGGACTGTATAGTCCTTGGGGTCACAAAGAGTCAGACACGACTGAGTGACTTGCACTCCTTTTTGAATCTAAATTGGAGCCAGAAATATTTCTGTCTTTTGGAAGCTCTCCCAAAACTCTCCTTCATCGGAAGCGTCTATAGACCCGGGCTTAAAGTCATAGCGGATGCTGTGCAAGGAGGCCTGTGCTCCTTGCGGTCCAGCTGCAAGTAATGTGCAGGCAGTGCTCCTTGCGGTCCAGCAGCAGGTTGGCAGTCTAGTTCAAGGCTGCGCACGGGCACCTTGGTGAGCCCGCGGCCCAAACTCCCGCCGGAGAGTCCAGAGGAGCTGTGCTCCTGGGCCAGCGCTCCGGGGGTGAGCCGGGAGCCAAGCCTGCACCCACCCGCGGCCGGAAACAAGTCTTCAAGGTTTTAATGGTACCATTCCCTTAATGAGCACAGAACTACCCTCCAGGCGCTGTTCCTGTGGTGTGTGTGTGTGTGTGTGTGAGACTCAGTCGTGTCCATCTCTTTGTGACCACATGGACTGTAGTTCCCACCAGGCCCCTCTGGCCATGGTTTTCTTCAAGCAAGAATAATGGAGTGGGTTGCCATTCCCTTCTCCAGGGAATGTTTCCGACCCAGAAATTGAACCTGGGTCTTTACAGTCTGAGCCACCAGGAAAGCCTCTTATGAGTCTACCACCCTGTAACCCCTGTGCTGGAGAGACAGTAGTTAGATGTGAGCATTTCATCCCTTCAGTGGCCAGTATCCATGGGCAGAAACCTCAGACCCATGTCATGCAAGATTAGACATTGTACCTCACCCCCACCAAAATAATCTAAAGCAGGAAGAATTGGTGTTCAGCTGTTCTTAGCACCCTAACATGCATCAAAGAAAGGTGATGAAATACTGGTAGGAGGGCAAACTTTCTGGGGGTTGAGGCGGGTGAGTGTTTGTGGCAGGGCCTGAAATTCTGCAGTTGTTACAGGATCCCAGGTGTGATGGTTAATTTTATGTGTCAATTTTTCCAGACTGTGGTATCCAGATATTTGGTCAAACATTATTATGGATACTTCTGTGAAGGCATTTTTGGGATGATCTTAATATTCATTTATTTTAAATATTTATCTATTTATTTGGCTGCATGGGGTCTTAGTTGCAGCATGTGGGGTCATTCGGGGCAGCACACTGGCTTCTCTCTAGTTGTGGCATGCAGGTTCTAGAGCACCCAGGTTCAGTAGTTGTTGCACGTGGACTCTCTAGTCGTGGCACACAGGCTTAGTTTCCCTGTGGCATGTGGGATCTTAGTTCCCCAACTAGCGATTGAACCCGCATCCCCTGCATTGGAAAGTCAATTATTAACCACTGGATCACCAGGAAAGTCCTAAGATTAATATTTCAATTAGTAGACACTGAGTAAAGCATATGACTTTTTATAATGTAGGTGGGCCTCATCTAATCAGTTGAAGGTTTGAATAGACTGACTTCCCCAGAGAGACAGAGGAAATTCTGCCAGCAGACTGCATTCAGACTCTAACTATAGCTCTTCCCTAGGTCTCTAACCTGCCAACCTACCCCGCAGATTTTAGACTTGCCAAGTTCCACAGTTGCACGAGCCAATTTCTTTTAAAAAATTAACAACTAGATACCAACAAATTGGACAACCTACAAGAAATGGGAAATTCTTAGAAACATACAACCTGCGATCAAGAGGAATAGAAAATCTGAATAGACTAATCACTAGTAAGGAGATTGGATTAGTCATCAAAAATCTCTCAATGAAAAAAAGCTGAAGACCACATGGCTTCACTGGTGAATTTCACCAAACATTTAAAGAATTAATGCCAATCCTTCTCAAATTCTTCCAAATAATTGAAGAAGAGGGAACATTCCCAAACCATTTTATGAAGTCAGCATTATTACCCTGATACCAAAACCAGAAAAGGACACTATAAGAAAAGAAAACTACAGGCCAGTATCCCTGATGCTAAAACTCTCAACAAAATACCACCAAACTGAATTCAGCAACATGTTTAAATGATCATTCTTGGGTCCAGAGGTGGGCCCCCAACTCAGCCCTCCCATCTCCCCAGGGGGTTCCATCTGGACAAGGCTCCTCAAGCCTTGTATACCAGCCCCACTCAATCCCAAGCCCAGTCCAACCTGCCCTGGCAGCAGGGGTGGCCCCCAGCAGCAGGGCCCTCAGGACCAGGGTTTCTCCCATCTTCAGGATCGACCCACTCACTCCATGGGCCTTGCAGGGATGGCAGTGAGTCTTGGTCAACTGCCTCTCCTAGGCTGCTCAGGAAGCCCCTTCCCCGCTGGAAGTTAAGGTCCCCTAGCAGACCACCTGCCCAGGCCAAGCTCCCCAGATCCCAGGCCTTTGGCTTCAGCCTTCCAGCCCCAGCTTGCCCTCTGTGTCCCCCTTCACACCCCAGGCTCCAAGGACACACACCTGGGGTGGGAGTCAGATCCTCCTGGTGAAAGGCTGGCTATTGCTCAGCTCTTGGGAGTGCTGGCCAGGTACAGGTGTGCTCCCGCAGGCCTCTGCCCACCATGGGCCTTGTGTCTCCTAACGCCTGTACTCCCCCCAACCCTGTGCTGCCTGCCTGCCTCTCCCAGGGAGCCTCAGCCCCCTTTTTGGGCCCTGGGCAGTCTGTGCTGACCAAGGCAGCCCAGTTGGTGGCACTGGCTCCTGTTCCATCAGCCCTGGGCCCTGGCAGTTCCACCCATGCCTCCACCCTCTGACTGAGCTCTGCATGTTCCACTAACCCAGGTAGGTGGTGGGTGAAGGCGCCTGGCTTCAGCTGCCTACAAGGGCAGAACACTAATCTGACCATGGAGCACCTGCTGCACTCATCCCAGAGAAAGCAATTTCATTCTTGCCTTTTTGACGAGTCATTCTGACAGGTGTGAGGTGCTATCTCATTGAGGGTTGGATTTGCACTGCCCTGATGACTAGTGATGTTGACCATCTTTTTTCACGTGCCTGTTGATGAAGATGTGGAGAAAAGAGAGCCTTCATTCACTGTTAGTGGAGATGCAAATTAGTGTAGCCACTAGGGTATGGAGGTGCCTCAAAATGTTAAAAATAGAATTGCCAAAGATCCAGCAATCTCACTGGGTATTTATCCTAAGAAAATGAAAACACTAATTCAAAAAGCTATATGCACCTTAATGTTCATAGCAGCATTATTTTACAGTAACCAATTTATGGGAGCAACTTAAGTGCCCATCGACAGACAAATGGACAAAAACAATGTGTTACACACACACACACACACACACACACACACACACACACACACACAGTGGAATATTACTCAGCAATAAAAAAGAACAAAATCTTGCCATCTGTGACAATGTGGATGAATGTGGAGGTACTATGTCTAGTGAAATAAGTCAGACAAAGAAAGGTAAATACTGTATGTTTTCACTTATATGTGGAATCTAAAAAACAGAACAAATGACTAAATATAAAACAGAAGCTGACTCAGACACAAAGAACAAACAAGTGGTTGCCAGAGGAGAGAGAGATGGGGGATGGGCAAAGTAGATAAAGGGATTCAAAAGATACAAACTACCAATTATAAAATAAATTACAGGGATGTAATGTACAGCATAGCAAATATAGTCAATGTTTTAGAATAATTTTGTATGGTGTGTAATCTATAAAATATTGAATCACTATGTTGTATACCTAAAACTAATATAATATTGTGAGTCAACTATACTTCAATAAAACATTCAAATAAAAATAAATAAAGGATCATTTGCTATGATCAAGTGTGATTTATCCCTGAGATACAAGCATGTGCAAATCAATAAATGTGATTCATCTCACTAAAAGAATGAAAAAATATTACATAATCTCAATGGACATAGAAAAATATGTTCGACAAAATTCAACTTCCATTTATTATTAAAAACTCTTAACAAATTAGATGTAGAAAGAATGTATCTTAACATAATAAAGGCCACATATGACAAGCCCAGAGTTAACATCATACTCAAATGGTGAACAGTTGAGAGCTTTTTCTCAAAAGCTAGGAATAAAAGAGTGCCCACTCTCATCACTCTTATTCAACATAGTACTGGAAGACCTTGCCAGAGCAATTAGGTGTTAAAAAGAAATAAAATGCATCAGAACTGGAAAGGAAGAAGTAAAATTGTCTTTATTTGCAGATGACAGGATTTTATATAAAGAAAATCCTAAAGACTGCCCCCAAACTGTTAGAGCTAGTCGATAAATTTAGTGAAGTGGCAAAGCACAAAATTAACATACAAAAATCATTTGCATTTCTTTACACAACAATGAATTATCGGAAAAGGGAAATAAAGAAAACAATCCATTTACATTAGCATCAAAAACAATAAAGTACTTAGAAATAAATTTAATTAAAGAGGTGAAATATATCTCTACACTGAAAACTACAGAACATTGATGAAAGAAATCAAAAAAAGACATAAAAAATTAGAAAGGTCTCTAATGTTCATGGACTAGAATAATTAATATTGTTAAAATGTCCACACTACATGAAGCTTTTTATAGATTCAGTGCAACCTCTATCAAACTTTCGATGACATTTTTTATAGAAGTACAAAAAATAAGCTTAAAATTTATATGGAACCACAAAAAATCCTGAATAATCAAACAGTCCTGAGAGAGAAGAATAAAGCAGGGGCATCACACGTCCTGATTTGAAGCTATGTTATAAAGCTCTAGTAATTAAAACCATATAGTACTGGCATAAAAACAAACACAAGACCAATGGAACAAAATGGAGAGGCCAGAAATAAACCCAAGCATATATGATCAACTAATATTTGACTGAAGGATCAAGAATACTCAATGAAAAACCATCTCTTCAATAAGTGGTACTTGGAAAATTGGATATACACATGTAAAAGAATGAAACTAGACCCCTATCTTCCACCATTAACAAAAATTAGCTTGAAATGGATTAAAGACTTAAGTATAAGACTAAGAAAAATAAGTGTATATTCAGTCCTGTTCATGAGTTTTCTACAGTTTTCCTTTAATCTGTATGTCAATCAGTCTGCTCCCAATGGTGATGAAAGTACAGCACCCCAGACTAACTATGTTTGCTGGCTATGCAAATCCCACTGACAGGCCTGTCCTTTTGGATGGCTGGAGGAGCAATGGTCATTACAATGAATACTGCAAACATGTATTCAGCACTGTAGGTGCTGCACATTGCTCTGAGGGCTTTCAATATAGTATTTCATTTAATCTTCACTGTAACCTAGGGAGCAGATACTGCCTTGATTCCCACTTAGCACCAAAGAAAAGGTGAGACTTAGAGAAAGAAAACTGTTACTAAAGATCATGCATTTTGCAACTAAAGGCACCTAAGTTCAAACCCATGCCCTGATCCACTGTTTAAGTACTGAGTATTTTTCTGTGTTAAAACTGAGGTCAGCACAGAGTAAGGAATTCAGCCAAGCTCGTGGTTTAACATGGGCACAGGCCTCCTGAACCCAGTCTCCTGTCCAGCAGACCTTTCATTGTTTTTTCCCATATGATGTTGTTCTTTAGTCACCAAATCATGTCTGACTCTTTGTGACCCCAGGGACAGAGGCAGCAGGCCGGGCTTCCCTGTCCCTCACCATCTCCTGGAGTTTGCCCAAGTTCATGTCCATTGAATCAGTGATGCCATCCAACTATCTCATCCTCTGTCACCCCCTTCTCCTTCTGCCTTCTATCTTTCCCAGCATCAGGGTCTTTTCCAATGAGTTGGCTCTTCACATCAGGCGGCCAAAGTATTGGAGCTTCAGCTTCAGCATCAGTCCTTCCAATGAATATTCAGGGCTGATTTCCTTTAAGATTGACTGGTTTGATTTTCTTGCTGTCCAGGGGACTCTCAAGAGTCTTCTCCAGCACCACAGTTTGAAAGCATCAATCTTCAGTGCTCAGCCTTCTTTATGGTCCAACTCTCACATCCATACGTGACTACTGAAAAAACCATAATTTTGACTACATGGACCTTTGTCAGCAAAGTGATGTCTTTGCTTTTAAATACACTGCCTAAGTTTGTCATAGCTTTTCTTCCAAGAAGCAATTGTCTTCTAATTTCATGACTGCAGTCACCATCTGCAGTGATTTTGGAGCCCAACAAGAGGAGAATCTGTCACTAATTCCACCTTTCCCCTTCTATTTGCCATGAAGTGATGGGAGTGGATGCCATGATTAGTTGTTGTTTTTTTAATATTGAGTTTTAAGCCAGCTTTTTCACTCTTCTCCTTCACCCTCATCAAGAGGTTCTTTAGCTCCTCTTCACTTTCTGCCATTAGAATGATATCCTCCGCATATCTGAGGTTGTTGATATTTCTTCCAGCAATCTTGATTCCAGCCTGTAACTCATTCAGCCCAGCATTTCACATGATGTGCTCTGCCGGGAGCCACCACGGGAGATCCCACCCATGACAAAAGTCATGTGGAAGAGAACTGTTAAGCAAGGCTTCAGAACTCAACAGGCTCCCTAGGCTTTCTCGAGCATCTACCCCCAAAACCAGAATCTGTCTATTTTACTACTTTATGACTTTCACCAACTCCTCTGACATTAACAGGGGGCTAGCCCTGATCACCTTTCTCTGGAGAAAATTAACTTAGGACTATAGCTAATAAGTCTCCTGGACATGGGAAGAATATTTCCAATCAAAACCCCTCTGTTAGCATTTTAGCTTGCTTGGCAGATATATCCAGACTCTTGCAGCTACACATGTGATTATTTACAGCCTCCCAACCGTGAGAGGCACAGAAAGCCTAAAACATAGAGCCTTTCAAAGAGTTAAAAGTTATTAGAGTAGTGCTAATGTAGGATTTCATTATTTGGCCAATGCTTGTTGCTAAGTTCCCATATCTCTTATCCACTTTGCACCTGGGAGTGCATTAGTTAACATAGTTGGAAAGTAAGAGAAACAAGTGTAGCCTTGAAATTAACCACATCAGACTTTTGAGCTAATTGGTTCTTTCTTGTAACTCACTGCACCTTTACTCCGTGAGAAATGTAACTTGTTTAATACTTTTTGAGGCTGACATAGATTAGAAATATAAGAAAAAACATTTCAAGGGAAAATAAGTTTTCTGGTTGAGAAGCCTCTATCAAAAGAGGGTCATAAAATGTTCACAGGCCTTCAAGGCCAGAAGATAATGTACACAATATTGTTTATGGGAAAGGTTTGCAAAAAAAATCCTGGTTTCGATAAAGACAAAACAGATGTAATGTTTGGGCTGACTCTGTATGACTTTGCGTCTTTCATTTCCCTCTATGTACAAGTAAAGGTATAAAAGACCCTTTTGAAAATAAAAACAATGGGCCTCGCTTGAAGAAGCTTGGTCACCCCGTGTTTTCCTTTTTTCTCTTTTTTTTTTCTCTCTTACTTTCTTTTTCAGGCTGATCTCTTGGAGCACAGAGGCTCCCTGCGTTCACTTATCTGCCCGGGTTTCTAAGACCTGAACGGGAAGACGTTCTGCGTCTTCACTCCCTCTGGAGACCAGGAAGGCACCTGTGGCCTCTGTGAACAGGGCAAACTTCTTGTCTCGAAGTTTTATTGGCTTTCTATGTAAACCAAGGAATATCAGCCTCTTTCTCTCCTCTATTTTCTTGTCTACAATATTCTTTCTTTATCTCTTTCTAAATCATCCGCCGATGCCGTTTTTCCTTCAGGTTCCCCTGGATCCTGCGGGGGCTGGACCCCGGCAGTGCTCTGTGTATAAATTAAATGAAGAGAGTGACAATAAACAGCCTTGTCGTATTCCTTTCTCAATCCTGAACCAGTCAGTTGTTCCATACAGAGTTCTAACTGTTGCTTCTTGACCCGCATATATGCTTTTCCAATAGTTTGAACATTCTTTAGGACTGCCCTTCTTAGGAACTGGGATGAAGATTGACGTTTTCCAGTCCTGTGGCCAGTACTGGGTTTTCCAAATTGCTGACATATTGAGTGCAGCACTTTAATAGCATGCTCTTTTAAGATTTTACATAGCCCTGCTGGAATTCCACCACCTCTACTAGCTTTATTGGCAGCAGTGTGTCCTAAGGCCAACCTGACTTCACACTCCAGAATGTCTGGCTCTAGGTGAGTGACCACACCATTGTGGTTATCTGGGTCATTAAGATCTTTTTTGTACAGTTCTTCTGTGTATTCTTGCCACCTCTTCTTAATCTCTTCTTCTGTTAGATCCATACCATTGCTGTCCTTTATTGTGCCTATCTTTGCATGCAATGTTCCCCTTGGTATCTCTAATTTTCTTGAAGAGATCTCTAGTCTTTCCCATTCTATTGTCTTCCTCTATTTCTTTGCATTGTTCTTTGAAGAAGGCTTTCTTATCTCTCCTTGCTATTCTCTGCAACTCTGCATTCAGCTGGATATATCTTTCTCTTTCTCTCTTGATTTTCACTTCTCTTTTCCCATATATGCTTTTCTTAATCTGAGGCTCAGTTGGAAAGTGCTGCTCCAATAGCAAATCAGAAGGCAGAAGAGGGGACAGGAAATCACCTAGAATAAAAGCAGATTATTTTCTTTTTTTCTCAAAATTCTCATGCAATTCATCTCACAACACAGAAATGACAGCAAAAGCTCATGCATCAGGTAAATATCTGTATGTTTTTCTTCCTTGACTACATTTCCAGATGCCTTCTATAACAGATATGTTCACTGGCTTATTTAAAAGTCATCTCTTTCATGGGATGGAGGGATGGGCTGGGCAGTACTCTGTCCTAGTCCTACAATGCGCCAGACATTTCTACAGGTTTTCTCCTTTATTCCCCCCAGAGCTCTGTGAGGAAGGTATCATTATTCCCATTCTATGAATGATCAAGTATAGGCCCACAGAGCGCGGTACTCTTACAGGGCTACACATCGATTCAGAAGCAGAATCTTTCCTTCTCCACTATATACCCATTAGCTTCCTTTTTCAAGGATGGGCTTCCAAAGCTTAAAGGACTGACTGTTTCAAACTCTCCTGGAATTTTGTTCATGGGTACTTACTCAAAGCAGTACTGATTACAAGATGAAACCTTGTAGCAGGATGGTCAGTCTAGTTCCTGAAGTGTTAAGCAAGACTGACATGAAGGCAGAACTGTTGCCCTCTCTCTGGAGAATGGCTTGAGAAAAGGTCACTGACATTTACACAAGGACTTTAATCAATAGGTACTTCATACTTTATTTAATTTAATCCTTACAGCTATTCAAGCTACTGTTCATTGTTGACATTATTCAGATCAGGATACAGGACTTATAAGAAGTTAGGCAAATCTCCTCAAGGATAAAAACTTTTAAAAAAATGCTCAGGAACTCAAAATCTGGAATTTAAGAGTGCCATTATTTTTCTGCTCTGTTATGTGGGCAGGCACTCACTGAAGCTAAGTGTATTGTCTAGGGTTTCTCTTTAACAGTGAGCTTTACTGCTTTTATATCTGAAGTCATAGTCAATAAATATATATGTGTGTGATATATATATCTGTCTGTATGTATATATATATATATATATATACTATACATACACACTGTATATACATAAAACACCATCTGTATAGCAAAATTTTAAAGTAGAAAATATATAAAAGGATGGAAGAAAATTCTGCAACTTGTATTGCAGATATGGAGTTAATATCTCTGGGTCCTAACCAACAGAGAAAGAAGCCAAAGATTAGAACAGAGAATGTGCATTAAAAGCTATGAAACACTTGAAAATGAAACACAGTGAAACACTTGAAAACAAGACAGAACATATAACTGAGGAAATGCCAAAAAAGCTCTCATTCTAAGTGAGACAGGCAAATATCAACACAGCACACAGAGAGTGATCACAATTTTCTAAAAGAAGATGCTTTTATATTTGGATAAATATCTGTATATTTTATTAAGATATATACTGGAAAAAGGGCTTCCCGGGTGGCCCAGTGGTAAAGAACCCACCTGCCAATGCAGGAGACATAAGAGACACAAGTTCGATCTTTAGGTCGGGAAGATCCCCTGGAGGAGGGCATGGCACCCCACTCCAGTACTCTTGCCTGGAGAATCCCATGGACAAAGGAGCCTGGTGGGCTGCAGTCCACGTGGTTGCAGAGAGTTGGACACGACTGAGTGACTTAACAGGCATGAACACATACTGGAAAAAATCAACAGAATATGTATCAGATGATTAATAATTAATATCTTCTGGTTTGGGTGGGAATCTGGAGTATTAATATCCTGATATATTAATTTGGCAAAATGTATAAAATCTCCAAAATACTATTTTCAAATACCGGTTATGGAACACTTTTCACTAAAATAATGATTATCCTTATTCTGAAATGACTATTTTTCTGTCCTCTTCCTTATTTTAAAATGCATAATTTAAATTAAGAGCTACCATATTTAAATAGCTACAGCTCTGTGCTGAGAAGCCAGTGGACAAAACTTCCCAGGCAAAGTAGCTTCAATGTGCACAGATGTAATGCCCTTAGAGAAGTGGCCTGGATCCCAGAAGTAAGCAATAGGTGCCAGTAAATGTCACCTCCCTGAAGTCAGAAGGGACCTATTGCAGTTCAGTAGTGGTAAGTCCACCGTGGGTGCCAGACCACCCCTTCCCAGGAGAATATCCTTCCAGTATCTGTGCATGAGGAAAGGAGGCCGATACAGGATCAGTGCAGTGGGTTGGGGGAAGTGTCTACACTGAACATGACACATTTGCAACATAATTTACAGACTTAATTGATATGCTTGATCTATAAGGAAATCTGACTAGTTGAAAGAGTCATGTTCACAGGTACCAACAGGTAATTCAAAGAAGAAAAATGAATGGCAATCAAATATAAGTAAAACTGCTCAACCACACCAAAGATGAAAGAAATGTAATAACAAGATACAGAACTTAACTTACAATATGATCTAAATTTTGAAGAATATATATTGTCATAAGAACATACATATGTAATCTTATTTTTTTATTTTTCAAATGTATCCTTTATTTTTTTTTCAATTTTTTTCCCCCTGCCTTGCCGCATGTGGGATCTTAGTTTCCTGACCAGGGATTGAACCCACACCCCCTGCACTGGCAGCGTGGAGTCTTAACTACTGCGCTGCTAGAGAAGCCTCCATATGTAATTTTAATAATCAACAATCTCCAACAAACATATCTGGAGAATATCAAGAAATATATCAAGTGCTTATCTTGAGGTGGGACATAAAAGTTGAAGAGGGGAGATAAATCCTTTTATACAAGATAAATCTTTTTATAAATGTATATTTCTTCAGTGTTTCCAGGGACTTAGAGGAACATGTACACTACTTTCAATAAGCAAAATAACTAAGATAAATTATGACAGCATGAGATAAACCTAGTTGTGTTTTTATTTTCAAAAGTAATGCTCAGAGGAGTGGATAAACAAGACGTGGTACATATATTCAATGGAATACTACTTAACCATAAAAAAGAATGAAATCATGCCATTTTCAGCAACATGAATGGATATAGAGATTGTCACACTGAGTTAAGTAAGTGAGAAAAAGCCAAATATCACATGATATCATTTATATGTGGAATTTAAAAACAATGGTACACATAAGCTTACAAAACAGAAATAGAGTTGCAGATGTAGAAAACAAACTTACGGTTACCAGGAGGGAAATGGAGATGGAGGGTTAAATCGGGAGCTTTGGATTGGACACATACTGACTACTATAAATAAAACAGATAACTAATAAGGACCTACTGTATAGAACAGGGAACTCTGTTCAATATTTTGTAATAACTATAAGAGAAAATAATCTGAAAAAGGATAGATATATGTATATGTATAACTGAGTCACTTTGCTGTACACCGGAAACTAACACAACATTGTAAATCAACTATAGTCCAATAAAATTTTTAAAAGTAATGCTGAAAATATATATTTAGATCATTAAAAGATGTTAAGCATATTGTAAAGCTAAAAAGTTACACATACCTTTATATTTATAACCACACACATAAAAGCACTCCTTTTTTAATTGGAAAGAAGGGCCATGGAAAACTTCTTGTCAAAGGAGTTAATATTCATGGTTGCTGTCCGTGTCACCACTTAACATTTCCTTTGCCATATAAACCCCAGATGGCTCTCTTTCCCTGTCTCCTCTATGTATGCTGTGTGCTAAGTTGCTTCAATCGTATCCGACTCTTTGTGACCCTATGGGCTGTAGGCCACCACGCTCCTCTTTCCATGGGATTCTCCAGGCAAGAATACTGAAGTGGGTTGCCACTTCCTCCTTCAGGGGATCTTCCTGACCCAGGGATCGAACCTACGTCTCTTATGTCTCCTGCATTGGCAGGCGGGTTCTTTACCACTCGCGCCACTTGGGAAGCTCTACCTTGTCTCCTTGGAAGTGAGTGAAAGTCACTCAGTTCTAACTCTTTGCGACCCCATGGATTGTACAGCCCATGGAATTCTCAAAGCCAGAATATTGGAGTGAGTAGCCTTTCCCTTCTCCAGGGGATCTTCCCAACCCAGGAATCGAACCCAGGTCTCCCACATTGCAGGCTGAGAAGGTTGGACACAAATACCCTGAATGCCCCTTGCTATTAAAGGGGTCGCAGGTTTCTTTACAGGCTTCTAAAAGAGTGATGCCAAGCTGCAATTCTGAATTTTGTCACTAGATGGCACTAACCTCCAATTTTTGTTTTATTTTCCAATGGAAAAAATAATCATTTGGCAAAATGAGCAAGTTTTACTTCAAATGGAAGTTATGAAACTTTGCAAAATAAAATCATGATTAATTCCTTAATTCGGCAATAAAAACATTTCAAAACACTCCTTCAAAACATTGACAATGAACTGTACTGATTTCTTCACCGTAAACATCAATGAGATTGAAAGATGTATGAAAAAATGAAGAGAAAATTATCCATATACACCTCAGAAAGCATTTTGCATACAAGGAATTGTCTTGAATTAGGATACAGATAAATAAGTGAAAACTATAGGATTGCAATTAAACTTATGAAAAGACACCAACCACAATAATTATACAAATAAAAGTTTTGGTAATTTTATCCTTAGCTCAAAAAAGGTAAATTGCCTGATACAGTTTGCTGGAATCCCACTCAGACACACACAAAAGTGCATATATCTGCTCATACATCTTGTGCATCTGAATGTATTGTGCACATATACTGGAGAAAAGCTTTTGCAAAATGTGCTCCACTCCACTGACAAAGGATATCTCAGCAGAGGGAACTGAGGTAGATATAGGGTCATTTCACTTCCCATATATGCGTATCTTTTTTGTTGTATTTCTACCAATTACAAACATATGCTAGTTTTATAGTTGAGGAAAGTAAACAAGATGCACTTTTGAAAACAAGACTTGTTATAATCCAGTCCCAGAAACATATTTCATACAAATCTACTGGCCTGAAAAGGAATTCACAGGTAATTGTTTAAAAAAAGTTGCATGATGTATGAACAATATAATTGCAATTGTTGTTGATAATTTACCTATGTGTATGTGTAGATGCTTGTATAAAGCAAACACGTCTAAAAGGATAGAACCCACAATAGTTACGTACACAGATATACATCCCCTCAGAGACCCTCACCCTGGCTGCTTTTTTTTTTTCATGAGATAAGGGTGGAACTTCCGTGGAGAGCCCAGAAAAACAAGAAGTATCTGATTCTGTAGTAAGGCCTGTCTATGCCATTCAAACCTCCAACAAGCCCTGTATGGTGGGTCAGACCAAAGGCCCCTCTCTCCCCAAACCCTTTCTTAGCCACCTCCCAGAGATATTGGAGAAGGCAATGGCACCCCACTCCAGTACTCTTGCCTGGAAAAATCCCATGGACGGAGGAGCCTGGTAGGCTGCAGTCCATGGGGTTGCTAAGAGTCGGACACAACTGAGCGACTTCACTTTCCCTTTTCACTTTCATGCATTGGAGAAGGCAATGGCGACCCACTCCAGGGTTCTTGCTTGGAAAATCTCATGGACGGAGGAGCCTGGTGGGCTGCCGTCTATGGGGTCGCACAGAGTAGGCCACGACTGAAGCGACTTAGCAGCAGCAGCCACAGAGATATTGAGACATGCCATTCTGGCTCTGACCAGCAGGTGGTGACAGTCTCAACAGGCTACCTTTGCTGCAAAGAAAATGCATCAATTTTTGCAAAGAGCAACAAAGACAATATAAAATGAATAGTGCTAAATACACTTGAAAAAATCATACATCTGTGAAATTTTCATACATATATATGAAATTGGAAGTGCATGTGCAGTGTGTATGTGCAGTTTCATTTGTTGATTTGTTGTTATCTAAGCACTAAGTCGTTTCCTACTCTTTTGTGATGCCATGGACTGTAGACAGCCAGGCTTCTCTGTCCGTGAGATTATCCAGACAAAGATACTGGAATGGACTGCCATTTCTTCTACAGGGGATCTTCCTGACCCAGGGATCGAACCTGTGTCTNGGAAGGCAGCTCCTCGCTTTCCACCCGCCCGTCTGCCTCGCGCGCCTACTCCCTGGACACCGTGAACCCCGTCCGGCCGGCCGTTCCGGGCGACGCCCGCCCCGCGTTCCGCGACGTCGTCTCTGGCGCGCCTCTCCCGCCAACCTCCCTGTCACGTCCTTTGAGGTTCGGTCCGAGGGTTCCGTGGGGCCGAGCACCTCCACGCTCCTCCATCTCTGTGGCAGTTACGACACCTCCTCCCCACGCACACCCTGGCTGGGACCGACCAGCGCGTAGCCTCCTGAGCACCTGGCGCAGAGCCTCAGGGCTACGCGGCGTGTAGCGGGGCTGGCTTGCCTGCCGGTAGCCCAGCGCCTCTCCCCGCGCTCTGCGCCTCGGGCCTCTCCTCCGTCGGTTAGGCAATTTCTCGCCCTCCCCGCGTGTGGCCCTGCTCGCTTGTGAACGGCTTCCGGTTGAAGCCTCCGCTTCCGCCCTCGTGGCTGGGAGGTGCCTGAGACGTGGGGAGGGTCTCGGGTTTGGGAGACAGAAGGGGTGATCGGGGAGCCAGGGGGTTCTGCCTGCTTTGCAGGGGGCCGGGGTTGTCTTCGGCGGCGGTCGGCCAGCGCCCAGCGATCCCTAGTCACCGGCCCATAGCGCCGAAGCCTGCGTGCCCCGGGCGGTCTGCAGATGGAGCGTGGTGGGTCCAAGTCGGGGTGGCGGCTCGGGGGCGCTCCGCCCCTGCTTTGTCTGCCTCGCCTTTCGCGGTCACCTAGCCTGTCCTGGGGCTGAGGTTTCAAGACTCCTGGAGAGGCCGCCAGAGACTGATCTCTTCCCCAGATGCCACCGACCCAAGGGGCCGTGGCGCCCCCTGGCGCCACGGTCACCCTGGCTGAGGCAGTCGGGAGGGGGCTACCGGCGGCTGTTGGCTTGGCCGCAGCTGCTTGTTCCCCTGATTGCGACCCTAGTCCTGGAGGGAGGAGGGAAAACACCCCCCCGCCCCCCACACCCGCAAGCGCCTATGCGGTGTCAGAGGCTGCCCCTTGCTGGTCCCTGCCTGGTGCCCCATCTGGAACTTTCCAGACCATCGGGTCTGCTGTTTCCCTCCTGGGTGAATGTGCCTCACCAGGGGCGGGTCTCTCTTGGGATGGGAGAGGGGCTGAAATAAAAACCAAACTGGTAGGACTCTTAGCTCTGCTCCAGCATCTATGAAGAATGCCATGAGAACTAATGTGAATTGCAGGAGGCAGTTGACCATTCACACTTCCTTTGCCCTGAGATTGTGGGCCCTGGGTTTCCTCCAGTGGCTAGGCCTACCTGAGTGTGGCTTGCTGATTAAAGGCTTGCACACCCGGCTACCCCAGTGTTGCTCTGCTGGGGGTGTTCTCTCAGGGCCTCCAGGCCCTCCATCCCCCTAAGTGCAGACATGGTGGCCCCTGCCTTTGTGGCAGACGCCTGGGAATGCTGCCCACGAGAGGGAAGATAGGAAGACAGTTACACAGAGGCCCTGGCTGTGGCCTCTGTGATTGGCTCCCCTCGGCAGCTTCCACGTGCTTCACGCAGTCTTTTGGGCCTGCCCCTCTGGGATGTCCAGCATGGGGAACATCTTGCACTCCTCGGGGTGCATGTGGCACCAATCTGAAGGTGGTCCCCGCCCTGCTATTGGCCTAGTTGGGCTTTCCTCGCCTTTTCTGCGGCCCCCTCCCCACTGTTTTTTATCTACTAACTGGGGACTTCCCAGGTTGGGGGGGGGTGCATGCTTCCCTGGTAGGGGGAGGAGGCTTCCCTCTTAGGGAACCTGATGACTAAGTGGTAAAGAATCAGCCTGCAATGCAGAAGACCCAGGTTAGATCCTTCAGTCCTTCCACTGGGAAGAGGCCTTGGAGAAGGAAATGGCAACCCACTCCAGTATTGCCTGGGAAATCCCATGGACAACCGAGCCTGGCAGGGCTACTGCCTATGGGGTCCAAAGAGTCCGATATGGCTGAGTGACTAAATATGCCATGACATAAATGTGACAGAGTAGACAAGAGATCAGCAAATAATGCATTTAAAAAGGAAAGTGCTTCTACAATAAACCTCTAGACAGATGCTAAATCACATTAGCTTAAAAAACGGAAGTTAGGAGATATAATAAGTGAGAAAGTCAGTTTTGAAGAAAATTTTATGTGATAGTAACTTTTACAAATAATATACAAAAATCCTAAATACTTTTAAGTATTTTAGGTAGGTAAGCACATTACCTAAGGACAAATGCATTTGGAAAGTTTGTACCAGCCTAGTAAATACTGAATATCTAAGGGTCATGGCGATGGAATCATATAGATGGAAGCTGCAGAATGCCTTTATTTTCTAAATACACATTTAGAGTGTTTAATAATTTGTAATTGGCCAAATTTGTTGAGAGAAAACTCTAGAAAATATATAATCATAAATTGACTGAACATTCACATATATTTTTAGAGTTTGTTGAAGATTTATCCCTCAGAGTGTGTGCATTTTTGTCTTCCACTTCCATCATCCAAAATGTTCACAACTCCTGCGCAGATTTCTCTTCAGCTCATGCAGGAGATGGATTTCTTCTCCTAGGTCACAGAGACTCAAGAGGAACTTGCTGTTAGGAGACAGAAAATTCTGTAAAGTTTTTCCTGATGCCCTGTCTTCACTCCCTCTCCCTTGCTGAGTAAGCTGGTCTGAGACTTCCAGAGTTCCAGTTCTGTCTCTGACAAACAGGGAACATTGATGCACACTGTCCACATTTTTCAAAAGGAAGCAGCATGACTTTCCCCCTACTATGATTTCAGTGGCCACTAAGCTCTGCTTCCTATGTCCTTTATGTTTTCTATTTCTGCCCCTGGTGTTGCCCTCCCTGGAATGGGCTGAACTGTCATGCAGCTACTTTCAGATCTTTCTGCAACTTTGATCGTCCTTCAGAAAACTCCCATACTATGGCAGTGGGAGTTTATTAAAACTATCCATGGTGGTATCATGTTCATTCAGTAGAGCTCAGTCCCAGGGTCTGCATCTCCATGTAGCATCTGAATGACTCCTGACAAGCTCTTATATTTCATTAAGCTTCCACAGCCTCAGAGAGGGCCAGGACCTGGCGACTCTGCATATCAGAGTCCTGATCAGAATGTGAGAAGGAGGAGAATATGAAGCAGGAGGCACGGGGCCTGGCTCGCAGCAGGCCCTCAGAGTTCCCTGGATTTGGAGATCCGAGTAAGTGGCCCCAGGCCTCCTGATTCTACGGGATCTCTCGGTGTCACACTGGTAGCAAAGTGGGGGTGGGAGGGCAGTAAGAACTGGGGGCTCAGTCTCCCCTCTCCTCTCCCTGGAAAAGGAACTCCTTTTGAGGACTCATCCTTCTTATGTGGCCCTGACAAGGTGATTTGGGGGCTACTCTTGGTTTCCTTGACCGTTTGCCTTAGTTTTCCAAAAACCCATGACTTCATCCCTCAAACTCTCCTCACAAACACCCTGTGAAGACATGGTCACTGCCCACAAGCCAAACTGGGTGAGTCGGTCACCATGAGGTCTTGGCCTTAGGACCCTATATGGTAGGTGGGATTGAGGGATCCTCCCCACCCCAACCGACAGGACACCCAGTGGACTCCCCTTCACACAGACGATGGTGGTACGACGGCTCAGGTTGATTGTTTTCCACTCATCTAAGGATGTGGGTTGAGTGAGCCCTAAGACATATGGCATGATTACATGTGATGAACCTGTCCTCTTGTGGCTAAGTCATGGCTGATGTAGAATCCTCCCTCTGCTGAAGGGGAAAGGCTCTAATCATGTGATTCCTTGAGTCTTGCAGAACTCTAGGCTCCTAACTACTCCTTCAAAATCTCTGCACTAAAAGACTTGACTAAACTCAAGCATGGCTTCTAGCAGTTTAAGGCTATGTCCTAGAGATAATCCCAGCCCTGCCTCCTCACCTTTAATTGTATCCTTGAAAAAGCTCAGTGCTAACAATAGAATTTGCTGTTTGTTCCATCTAAAACTTGGTAGTAGACAAATATTCCCCAGTACTCACTCTTTGAGCAATTAGATATCTTACAGTTATAATCCTTTCTCTTCAAGTTGGGATAAAAACATTGCCTCAAGGACCTGAGAGTCATCTGTGTGAAGTGCAAACATTCTGGGAGATAACCCTCCCTGTTGTTCCCAGTCCCTATAGAAGGATAAGGGCCTAACTTTAGTGAGGACTTTGTTTCAATTTACACCACTGCTTCCTGTCATGAACACAAGAGAAGAATATTTCTCTTCCAGATAAGTGAAAGAGTGAAAGTGTTATTCTTACTGTCAGGTACAACTCTTTGCAACCCCATGGACTATAGCCTGCCAGGTTCCTCTGTCCATGGATTTCTCCAGGCAAGAATACTGGACTGGGTAGTCATTCTGTTCTCCAGGGGATCTTCCCAACCCAGGGATCAAACTCAGGCCTCCCACATTACAAGCAGATTCTTTACCATCTGAGCCAGCAGGGAAGCCCCACATACGTGCTAATTAGCAAATCCAAGTAGCTGTATCATAGGAACTAACCCCCTACTCCACCCCCATTCAAACACCCCTCAGTGACTTTCGCTTACCATTCACCCATCTGTAAAAATGTCTCCAGCCTTCTTTTCAGGGATTCAAGTTCAGTTCACACTGGACAGTTTACAAGTTCAGTTCACAGTGGACTTTCTTCGTATATGTTGTTCAGTTGCTCAGTCGTGTCCAACTCTTTGCAACTAGTGCTTCGCCTTGTTTGCCTTTGATAGCTCTCAGGATAAATATTTGGAGAGACGGGAGGTCACTTGGGTGGAGAGTGTTGGAAAACGGGATTCATAATTGGATGAGGGAAGGGGAGAGAAACCACCCTTACCTTTGAATCCTCACTTGAACCATTCAAGGTCGACTGTATTATTCTCACTGAAGTTTCTTGACACTTGATTTATAACCAAGCATATTCTGGAATGTTCCAGCCCCAGTTATTATATGCAGTGTTCTACTCTGAATTAATTTTGCCACTCATGTTGTTCAAAACTTATCCATCTAACTGATTTTTTTTGGGTCTGTTTTACTTGTAATTCAGTGAGCTGTTAAAATATCTCACTGTGACTGTGTATTTGTTTATTTCACCATTTACTTCTGTCAATTTTTGCTGCATGTATTTTGACTCCTATAAGAAGTGCATAAGTTTGAATTGCTTTATTAATATATTCTTATCAAATCAAACCTTTTATAATTATGAAATGTTTCTTTTCTCCAGTATAGTTTCCTTAAAGTATTTCTCTCATTGATGTGGTTATAACAATTTGATATCTTTTATTACATTTGTATATTTCTCAACCATGATCTTTTCAAATACTTCTCTATTCTTCTCTTTCTTGAACTCCAATGAAACGTGTATTAGATTTATTCACCTCTCCTTTAACTCTCATCTGCTCTCTTTCGGTATTTCCTATCATTCTGTCTCTCCAGGTTACATTCTGTACAGTTTCTTTAGATCTATATTTCATTTTCTAATTCTTCTTTCAAGTATGAAAATTATGTTTGAGCTTTGAACCACAGCACAAAATATTCAGGGTATATTTTATTATGCCTCTAGAGTATTTAAGAAGAAGGCAATGGCACCCCACTCCAGTACTCTTGCCTGGAAAAATCCCATGGATGGAGGAGCCTGGTAGGCTGCAGTCCATGGGGTCGCCAAGAGTCAGACACGACTGAGTGACTTCACTTTCACTTTTCACTTTCATGCATTGGAGAAGGAAATGGCAACCCACTCCGGTGTTCTTGCCTGGAGAATCCCAGGGACAGGGGAGCCTGGTGGGCTGCTGTCTATGGGGTCGCACAGAGTTGGACACGACTGAAGTGACTTAGCAGCAGCAGAGTATTTAAATAGACTGGAATGGGTGAATGTAACTCAGATGACCATTATATCTACTACTGTGGGCAGGAATCCTTTAGAAGAAATGGAGTAGTCATCATGGTCAACAAGAGTCCGAAATGCAGTACTTGGGTGAAATCTCAAAAATGACAGAATGATCTCTGTTCGTTTCCAAGGCAAACCATTCAATATCACAGTAATCCAAGCCTATGCCCCAACCAGTAATGCTGAAGAAGCTGAAGTTTAACGGTTCTGTGAAGACCTACAAGACCTTTTAGAACTAACCCCCCAAAAAGATATCCTTTTCATTATAGGAGACTGGAATGCAAAAGTAGGAAGTCAAGAAATACCTGGGGTAACAGGCAAATTAGGCCTTGGAATACAGAATGAAGCAGAGCAAAGGATAATAGAGTTTTGCCAAGAGAATACACTGGTCATAGCAAACACCCTTTTTCAACAGCACAAGAGAAGACTCTACACATGGACATCACCAGATGGTCAACACCGAAATCAGACTGATTATATTCTTTGCAGCCAAAGATGGAGAAGCTCTATACAGTCAGCAAAAAAAAGACTGGGAGCTGACTCTGGCTCAGATCATGAACTCCTTATTGCCAAATTCAGACTGAAATTGAAGAAAGTAGGGAAAACCACTAGACCATTCAGGTATGACCTAAATCAAATCCTTTATGACTATACAGTGGAAGTGAAAAATAGATTTAAGCCACTAGATCTGATAGATAGAGTGCCTGACAAATTATGGACAGAGGTTCATGACATTGTACAGGAGACAGGAATCAAGACCATCTCCATGGAAAAGAGATGCAAAAAAAAAAAAAAGGCTGTCTGAGGAGGCCTTACAAATAGCTGTGAAAAGAAGAGAAGCAAAAAGCAAAGGAGAAAAGGAAAGATATAAGCATCTGAATGCAGTGTTCCAAAGAATAGCAAGGAGAGATAAGAAAGCCTTCCTCAACGATCAACGCAAAGAAATAGAGGAAAACAAAATGGGAAAGACAAGAGATCTCTTCAAGAAAATTAGAGATACCAAGGGAACATTTCATGCAAAGATGGGCTCGATAAAGGACAGAAATGATATGGACCTAACAGAAGCAGAAGATATTAAGAGGTGGCAAGAATACATAGAAGAAATCTTCATGACCAATATAATCATGATGGTGTGATCACTCACCTAGAGCCAGACATCCTGGAATGTGAAGTCAAGTGGGCCTTAGAAAGCATCACTAGGAACAAAGCTAGTGGAGGTGATGGAATTCCAGTTGAGCTATTTCAAATCCTGGAAGATGATGCTGTGAAAGTGCTGCACTCAATATGCCAGCAAATTTGGAAAACTCAGCAGTGGCCACAGGACTGGAAAAGGTCAGTTTTCATTCCAATCCCAAAGAAAGGCAATGCCAAAGAATGCTCAAACTACCACACAATTGCACTCAGCTCACATGCTAGTGGAGTAAATCACATGCTAGTAAAGTAATGCTCAAAATTCTCCAAGCCAGACTTCAGCAATACGTGAACTGTGAAATTCCAGATGTTCAAGTTAGTTTTAGAAAAGGCAGAGGAAGCAGAGATCAAATTGCCAACATCTGCTGGATCATGGAAAAAGCAAGAGAGTTCCAGAAAAACATCTATTTCTGCTTTACTGACTATGCCAAAGCCTTTGACTGGGTGTACCACAATAAACTGTGGAAAATTCTGAAAGAGATGGGAATACCAGACCACCTGACCTACCTCTTGAGAAACCTGTATGCAGGTCAGGAAGCAACAGTTAGAACTAGACATGGAACAACAGACTGGTTCCAAACAGGAAAAGGAGTACATCAAGGCTGTATATTGTCACCCTGCTTATTTAACTTCTATGCAGAGTACATCGTGAGAAACGCTGGGCTGGAAGAAGCACAAACTGGAATCAAGATTGCCGGGAGAAATATCAATAACCTCCAATATGCAGATGACACCACCCTTATGGCAGAAAGTGAAGAGGAACTCAAAAGCCTCTGATGAAAGTGAAAGAGGAGAGTGAAAAAGTTGGCTTAAAGCTCAACATTCAGAAAACGAAGATCATGGCATCTGGTCCCATCACTTCATGGCAAATAGATGGGGAAACAGTGGAAATGGTGTCAGACTTTATTTTTTTAGGCTCCAAAATCACTGCAGATGGTAACTGCAGCCATGAAATTAAAAGACACTTACTCCTTGGAAAGAAAGTTATGACCAACCTAGATAGCATGTTGAAAAGCAGAGACATTACTTTGCCAACAAAGGTCTGTCTAGTCAAGGCTATGATTTTTCCAGTGGTCATGTATGGATGTGAGAGTTGGACTGTGAAGAAAGCTGAGTGCCAAAGAATTGATGCTTTTGAACTGTGGTGTTGGAGAAGACTCTTGAGAGTCCCTTGGTCTGCAAGGAGATCCAACCAGTCCATCCTAAAGGAGATCAGTCCTGGGTGTTCATTGGAAGGACTGATGCTAAAGCTGAAACTCCAGCACGTTGGGCACCTCATGTGAAGAGCTGACTCACTGGAAAAGACTCTGATGCTGGGAAGGATTCGGGGCAGGAAGAGAAGGGGACGACAACCGATGAGATGGCTGGATGGCATCAGTGACTCGACGGACATGAGTTTGAGTGAACTCCGGGAGTTGGTGATGGACAGGAGGCCTGGTGTGCTGCGATTCATGGGGTTGCAAAGAGTGGGACGTGACTGAGTGACTGAACTGAACTGAACTGAAGGGTTAGAGACGTTAAGTGAATGTTCTTAGGTGACCCAGCATGACAAAGGCAGAGCACAAACTAACAGATCAGACCCTCAGCCCAAGTCCTTCTCACTGTACTTGCTTTCTCCTGGGCTATGGATCCTCCCAATCTCTCATATCCTAGAAAATAAACTGTGCGATACTTCATTTTAGCTTTTAAAAGTCAGAAAAGAGACACAGATGTAAAGAATAGACTTTTGGACTCTGGGAGAAGGCAAAGATGGGATGATTTGAGAGAATAGCTTTGAAACATGTATATTTTCACATGTGAAATAGATTGCCAGTCCAGGTTCGATGCATGAGACAGGGTTCTCAGGGCTGGTGCACTGGGATGACCCTGAGGGATGGGATGAGGAGGGAGGTGGGAGGGAGGGTCAGGATGGGGAACACATGAACACCCATGGCTGATTCATGTAAATGTATGGCAAAACCACCACAATATGGTAAAGTAATTAGTCTCCAATTAAAATAAATAAAAAAGAAAAAAATAAAAGTCTGATTCTGCTTCATTAGGTATGATATTTTCCTAGGACTTTGTTCTGGCCTTTGGAGCATTTATGTATTGTTCCCAAATCAGATTACAATGATCAAGGTATTTCGTTTCCAAGAAGAGCAAACCCCAGCATGTTTACTCAGAGAAGCATGGGACTTGTTCGGGACAGTTTTTATATACATCTTTCATCCCACCAGGAGCGAGATGGACACACAGCAATGAGTGATGTCCACATGGGCCCCCTCAGTATGACTGCAACATGTCAGCAAGAAGAATAGATGGCCAGACATTTAACACTTCATTCTTTTCCTTTCTCCAACTTGGCAGAGGTGTTAGAGGAGATTGCAGGACAGGCCTCTCGGGGGACACTGCCCATCCCTCCCTGCACTCATCACATCATCCTGCCTGTCCTCCAGAGGAACCCCAGGTAGCCTGAGACAGGTGTGATTCCTCAGAGAAATATCCAACTCAGACAGGCACAGGGCCCATCAGGAGAGAAAGTGGTGATCATAAGGGCAGGCCAAGGACCCTCAGCCCCACACTGAGCCAGGACCCATCTCCTTACTCCTTCTGGGGACGATCTATCCCCATGGCTGCTCTGTTTCCCATGGCCAAGTCTGACTGAGCTCACACAGGTGACAAAGCGTCAACCAGCATCCAGTGACCCCTAGTCCACCATGTGCATAGTTGGAGGAACAGTGCCTGGGCTGGGGAAGTTCAGTTCTGGGGCAGGGGAAGGAAAGGGCTGCAGCAGGGGCACCACTTCCCCTTTCTTCTCCCTTCTCCTCTGACCCCTGCCATGGTAGAGCTTCCTTCTCTTCCCTTCCCTTCCCGTTCTCTCTCTCCCTTGTCTCTACACCCCTCTCTCTCATCTCTCCTCTCCTCCCTCCACTCTCTTCCTGTCTTCATCTTCCTCCCTCCTTCCTGAGCCCCACCACAACTCACCTCCCTCTCACAGCCTCCTGGGCCATCCCTGAGGTCTGTCTTGACTTGACAGAGTGCTGGACCCCCAGTGAGGTAGCAAAGCCCTGGCCTCCTATCCCCCCACTCCCTCTTCTCTCTACAGTCTTCACTGGGTACTGGAGGAACAAAGGCAGGGAGGGGAGGAAGGCCTGCAGATTGGATTTGAAGTGCTGGTCCTTGGGGCACAGGAGAAGGGAGTTTGGACAGTCTGGGAGGGAGCTACCCAGGGGAGAAAGGAGAGGGAAGATGGAGAGACTGAGGGCAAGAGGCTTCACAACCCTGAGCTGTCAATCACTTCTTTCTACTTTTGGTTTTGGACTGTGCCATCTGGGATTGTTTCTCCAAGTTGTTACCTCTGGTGAGTGCCTACATTCATCATTGACTCTTACAAATTTTGCTGATCTCTGCACCTACCCTTGTGTCTGTTAAGTTGGGGGTAATTATCCCCTATTCCCAGTGTGTTGAGAGAGATTTTATTATGAATGACTGTTGGATTTTGTCAAATACTACTTCTGACTCCATTAATGTAATCCTGATTATTTTCTTCACAAATTATTCCATCTGCCATTCCCTTCCCCCTTCCCTGGGGTCAGCCTTGCCTAGAGGGGAACTGAGCTTATACTCCCTTTCTAAGGCTACAGAAGGATTGTGAATTGGTGCCTGTCATTGATTGGGACGGTATCCAGGGCTGAGGTGGGTGGTTGCTACCACTGAGGCAGCGTGAGTCAGCAATCCACTTTTAGGGGGGAATCAGAGCAGGAATCTGAAGGTACAGCCCACATCACTGTGTGTTGCACCCAAGAATCATACAAAAATACAGATGAATAGGGTCCAGAGTCTTAGAATGTGGTATTCAAAATGCCCAGAATATGATAGAGATCACAGTACCCAGAATTAAGAAAATCACAGCTTGAATAATAAAAGACATTCTACAGATGCCAACATTGATGTGAATAATGTTGAAATAATGACAAGAAGTTTGAAGTGACCGTCATAAAAGTAATTATCAAATAGTTACAAATTCTCTTTAAACAAATTAAAAAATTGAAAATCTCAGCAAAGAAGTGGAAGAGAAAGAAACAAGTGGAAATTATAGAACACAACAATAGTGCATTTCTTACAGAAACCTGGGAGATAGATTTTAGACTTAAAAGTGGGCTTCTTCTACCTTGCTTTCTATTTTATTATCCACTGAGCAATATTAGATTTGGAATTCAGAAGGAAGATACTATAGAGTGTCATTCACACATTTACTGAAATTGAAAAATGAAGTCAGACTTTTACTTATAAACTATAATGCTATTAATAATTGAAAATTTTCAGTGAGAACTAGATTTCCAATTGTTCAGTCATACGCTGAACATTTTTCATAAACTGAGTGAACTACACTTGTAGTACAAAGATTTAGAAAAAGGATATCTAAACACATTTATCTGGTATATCTACAATATTCTAGAAATTACATCCTTTGCAAATTAAAAATATGAGAAGCCAGTTTTCAAAATTCTTATAGGGGATATGAGAGGAAAATAGTTACCTTAAAATTCTCCTTTTCAAAAGTTTCTGTTGTTCTTATCTTCACCCAGGAGTGGTCCATCTAGCGGAAGACATTAAGTGCATTTTCATTGCAATCTGCCCAGTTACTGTCTGTACAAGTGGCACCTGAATTGGACCTCTCAGTTGTTTTCTGCTCAGGATTCTTTGGGCAGAACCTGACATTAGGCTGGGCTAATGCCTCGCAACAGAGAACAGGATTTTTCATTATCCTTGCCTAGGGTTCTTTAGAAATTTGTCTGGACAACGGAAGCACTTCAACCAACCATTATCCATTAAAAAAGTGATGGTTTGAGATGAGTTAAATACTTAGACTTTCCTTAAACTACTTATGAGAAACAATATTGACAGGCATTATTATTCTTTTGGACTGAAGCAGAATCTAAAGCACAGTGTGCTTTAAGGTAACTTCGTGGAAATTGCAAAATATTTTTAAGCAACAGAGACTAGGAAGAAGCCTAGATCTCTTGACGCTCAATTCTGATAGCACACAGTCAATGATCATGATAATAATCATCCATTTATCATCACTGTCAAGTGCTCTGCTGAGCCCTATATATGCATTATCTAAATGGAAGCCTATCGACAGTCAAGAAGTTATATCAATTGCCATTCTCCTTTTGAAGATGAATAATGAAATTTTGGAAGTGTTAATGTGCCAGGCCAAGGTCACGGAGCTTATGGTACTACTAAGTGGTAAAGTCATGAAACCAGGGATCCAGTCTTAAGATATTTAATGCCATTACCCCCATCTACTGGAAGATGACATTATATGGCAAAAATTAAAACAGTCATGGATGGTTTACTTCTTTAGTAGCAATTAAAAGAGTATAAGAAAGAAATGTTGAAAAAAGAAAACAGAAAAAAGCAAAACTAAACTAAAGCAAAGTAAAAACAACAACAACAAATCAGAGAAACAAAACATACTCAGAAAAGCTATGATCAAATGCTAAGTGTCAGGAAGAAAAGTAAGCCTTGGCTGATGAGGTGAGCAGAGAAGTGAACTTAGTAAGGATGGTGGTTATAGGAACATCTGTGGGCAAGTTGTTACAGGAAAATACATAATGGTGTGAAAACATGCTTGGTGAGTTAGAGTTAGGGTCAGAGGCACAAAAAAGAGGCTAGTGTGGCTGGAGAACAATTCATTGAACAAATGTTGAAGTATACATTATCCCAGGCATTACTATAAGCATATGTTAATAAACAAATAAACAAAGATTCCTGCCCTCCAGGAATTTATATTTTTCCACCAGAAGGAGATGGCCAATTTAGAAAAATAGCATATAAATTAAATGTATTGTATTCTGAAAAGTGGTAAACAATTGGGAAGATAATAAGAAACCAACAGTGGAATCAGGATTTCAGGGAGAAAGTGAAAGTGAAAGTTGCTCAGTTGTGTGTGACTCTTTGTGACTCCATGGACAGTCCATGGAATTCTCCAGGTCAGAATGCTGGAGTGGGTAGCCTTTCCTTTCTCCAGGGGATCTTCTTAACCCATGGATCGAACCCAAGTCTCCCACATTGTTGGGCAGATTCTTTACCAGCTGAGCCACAAGGGAAGCCCAAGAATACTGGAGTGGGTAGCCTATCCCTTCTCCAGTGGATCTTCCCAACCCAGGAATCGAACTGAGGTCTCCCACATTGCAGGCTGAGAAGGTTGGACACAAATACCCTGAATGCCCCTTGCTATTAAAGGGGTCGCAGTTTTCTCCTTCCCCAGAGAAGGGCATGGCCTCTCACTCCAGCATTCTTGCCTGGAGAATCCCCTGGACAGAGGGACCTGACGGGCTACAGTTCGTGGGGTCACAAAGAGTGGGACAAGACTGAAGCAACTTAGCATGCATGCAGTTTTCTCCTTTATGCTGCTTTTGTCAAAGGTCAATGTCATTGCTATGCTGGCTTTACTGCGCAGAGGCCAGAATACATTTTTCCCTATCTGGTGTGGACTCAACACCTTATTTACCATAGGAGAGCCCTGTGGACACTAAAGTCTGATGGCTTTTTTCATCAAGTGCTAAGTCGCCCACCAGGCCCCTCGTCCATGGGATTCTCCAGGCAAGAATACTGGAGTGAAAAATTAAAAAAAAAGAATACTGGAATGGGTTGCCGTGACCTCCTCCAGGGGGTCATCCTGACCCAGGGATCGAACCTGGACTATGGCGTCTCCTGCAGTGGCAGAGTGGCGGGTTCTTTACCACTAGCGCCACCTGAGAAGCCTCTTTTTCAACAAGGGGCCAATCGTTTTTAAGTTCAGTCTCTGTTGCAAAGCCCATCGATGTGGACATCAGTTCTCTGAGTTTGAGTCCTGGCCTGGCAGAAACCCTGGCCAGGCGGTATCTAGGCCACACAGAGAGACATTGCGCCCAGCTTTCCTCCCAGGGGGTTCTAGAGGCGAGGAGCTGGCGCCTGAGAGGAACCCTCTCACCCATAAGCCCCTCTGCCCTCAGCCCCTGTGGGCGGGTCTAGAATTGGCCCCGCCTCCCGGTACCTAGCTGAGTAAGTGAGTGGGTGACATCTGACCTGAACTACACCAATCCAAGTGCTCTTCCGGTGAGGAACCGTTAAGACGCCAGTAGCCTCCAGCACGGCGGCTTGTTGGCAGCGACCTGTGGAGAGGGAGGAACGCGCTGCCACTGCTGGCGTCTTGGACGTCTCAACTATTTTCTGACTCTTCTTCCAGACAGGTACGTCTCAACAGTATTCTTTGTATAAACTATGTCTCTACTGATATAAATGAAATTACCTAGGACCAAAGTTTGGGGATTAATCAGAAAGGTGATCGATTGAATTGCTCGCCGGCCAACTCTCCTGTCCACCCTCTGTTCAACCCTCTTTCCTTACCTGTGTTTAGCTTCAATTTTGTGGTTAATCATTTCTTGCTCTCTTTAAAATCCCTCGATCGTGTTGCGCTCCTTTAAAAAATCGTATTTCTTTGCATCTAATTATTTTTGTGGTTCGTATTGATATGCCCAGAAATCGAACCGAGGTCTCCTTCATTGTAGGCGGATTCTTTACTGTCTGAACCACGAGGAGCAGATAAATATTCATCTACACTTTGGAAATGGTTGCACTTTCATTTACATTAATGGGCCCTCTAAACAGGAAATGACAATCCACTCCAGTATTCTTGCCTGGAGAATCCCATGGACAGAGGAGCCTGGCAGGCTACAGTCCATGGAAGCACAAAGAGTCGGACATGACTGAGAAACTAACACTCTCACTTTCAAACCACTTTGAAATAATTTTTTAATGGATCACGTGGCACGAACATTTATCCGTCTTTATATCCATCCTCCTAACCGTATTTCAATTGGTTAAATTATTACTAAAAAGTAAGATTTATAGTATAACCGTGGGGCTTCCCCTGTGGCTCAGCTGGTAAAGACCCCACCTGCCAATGCAGAAAACCTAAGAGACGGGTTTGATCCCTGGGTCAGGAAGATCCCGTGGAGGAGGACATGGCAACCCACTCCAATATTTTTGCCTGGATAATCCAATGGACAGAAGAACCCGGTAGCTTACAGTCCATAGGGTGGCAAAGAGTCGGACAAGACTGAAGCAATTTATCACACAGATGTCATTATGGTTCCTTTCAGCAGTGAGTGAATCTTTTTAAAAAAGTTTTTTTGAAGTAACTTCAGACCCGAAAAAAGTTTGCAAAAAACAGTATAGAAAGCCTTCATCCAGATTTCCCTAATGTTAACATCTTACATAGGCATAGAAAAAGTAAGAAAATTGAAAATTAATATTGATGTAGATACTTTATTTGAATTCTACTATTTATCCCAGTAATCTCCTTTTTCTGTCCCAGCATCCCATTCTGGATACCACATTTGGCCATCATTTCTCTTTAGTCTCCTCCAGGCTGAGAATTCCTCAAGCTTTCTGGGTCTTTCCCAGCAGTGACTCTTTTGAAAATACTGGTCAGGTATTTTATAGAATGTCTGTCAATTTGGGTTTGTCTGGTGTTTTCTTAGGATTAGGTGGAAGTTGCACATTTTGGGCGATAATGCCTGTTTCATCTCCTCTCCGTCATCCTAATGGTGAGGGAGTGATTTCTACCATCGGGCTCTGGGGGTGGCTGCTGAACATACACACCTGACGCTGGACAGGTGCTGCCCACAGCAGCTTCTCAGCAATGCTCACTCACTGCCTGGGGGTGGAGGACACTACTGGCTAGGTCGAGCCTCAGGGGAGTCATGCTCTGGAAGAGAGTGAACAAGCAGGGCTGTGGGAGGCAATCTGTGGTAACAAGAGGAGGAGGTGACCCTTGGTTCCCAATGAAGGATGTGATTAGCTTGTTCGAATACTTCTGTGGGCTGGTGGGGAACTGAAACCTGATAGTCAGGGGCAAGCAGACACTGTCGCTACTTCCTATGATAAGGCTGCTTTGGGGCTAGGGGAATTCTTGCTGGGAGCCACAAAGAGGGCTAGCATTCTTCTCAAGACTTTTATTCACTGCCTTTATTATTATTATTATTATTACTTTACAATATTGTATTGGTTTTGCCATACATCAACATTAATCTGCCACAGGTGTACACGTGTTCGCAATCCTGAACCCCCCTCCCACTTCCCTCCCCATACCATCCCTCTGGGTCATCCCAGTGCACCAGCCCCAAGCATCCTGTATCCTGCATCAAACCTAGACTGGCTGATTTGGCCTACAACAAATATGACTAAAAGGTGACTTTCTATTTCCTTATTCCTGCCATATTTGTTCATTGGAGTTCTGTAGAGCTGTCTTTTCTCCCTCATATTTTTTACAAATTTTCAAATTATAAAATTTTATAGAATGCATTTCTAATTATCAAATCAAATAAGTAATCAAATTCTTTATGTCAATATTGATTCATGAATAACTTTGGTATATTGTGACTTATAATCAAATTATATCATTATTTAGTTTCTTGCATTTTTCCAGCTTTGGTGATTAGGAACTCCTTCTTGTGGAGTTTGTGTTCTTTGAGCACGACCTGGTTCTTTTCTGTGTACTTCCTTGCTGGCATTATAAGGTATTCCTGTTCATCTTGTGTTTTTCTTTCCCCACCATGACCCTGAAATCAAAATTTCTGCCAAAACCTGTGTTTTCTTTCCTTGGAAAATGACGTTTAGTAACTGATATCTCCCTGCATGTTCATTGCTACTGGGGTTTCCTTGCAGCTAGGTCTTCCTTTTCCATTCCTAAATGAAGGAAATATATTGTCTGTATATACTTATGCTTCCAGATACATTGGAATTTCTCTAGATATTTCTGTAGCTAGTGAAAGCCAGGAGCTCACACTGATACTTCTTTTTTTAATTAATTAGTTAATTTTAGTTGGAGGATAATGAGTTTACAATATTGTGATGGTTTATGCAATATATCAACAATCCACTCTAGCCTTATTTGTCACTTCTTTGTCTCACCTGGCTCTCCTTATCTTCAGTATTTACTTATTTGTTCACACCTGATTTTACATGATGTAGTTGCAGAAATGCTACCAAATGGTTAGATAGTATGACCGACCTAATGGACATGAATTTGAGCAAACTCTAGGAGATAGTGAAGGATGGGGAGACCTGGTGTGCTACAGAAATAGGGATCGCAAAAAGTCAGATACAACTTAACCACTAAACACGAAACACACACCTGTTAGAAGCAGATCTGATGACTTGTGTTTGTGTACTTCTTTATATCTTAAGCCTCAGAGGATGCAATCAAAGTACTGTTTCCCCAAGTTGCTTAACTTAGCTATTTTCTTCCTCACCCCTTCTCTTGTGGTTAAGACATTCATTTGTAATATATCTAGGTTAATTTGTTGGTGTTTCTAATTTGAGTTTGCCTTCTCCCCCCATATCCTAGTTCATTTTAATTTTTCACTTAATCTTGGGGTATGTGAAACACTACTGTGATTCAGACTCAGGGCTACACAAAAACACATACTGTAGGAGTATGATTCTTTCCCCATGTCTTCCACCCCCTTCCCATTCCCCATTTCTTTTCCACAGTCCCCCTGTAGATAACCAATCTGGTTATCTGGTTGAATCTTTCCTGTATTTACTCAACACAAATGAATAGATACATATGGGTTTTCTTATGTTCCATTGTTTATTAAATGAAAGATAGCATTTTCTAAAGCTTCTTTGCACTTTTCCTTTTTCAATAAACAGCATTCCATTAAAAAACTCCTTATTCTGTACTCCTTCATTCTTTTTTACAGCTACATTAGATTACACTGGCTTCTATAGGGACATTTCTGGAGAAGGCAATGGCAACCCACTCCAGTACTCTTGCCTGGCAAATCCCATGGATGGAGGAGCCTGGTAGGTTGCGGTCTATGGGGTCGCCAAGAGTCGGACAGGACTGAGCGACTTCACTTTCACCACTTTCACTTTCATGCCTTGTAAAAGAAAATGGCAACCCACCCCAGTGTTCTTGCCTGGAGAACCCCAGGGACGGGGAGCCTGTGGGCTGCCGTCTATGGGGTCGCACAGAGTCGGACACGACGGAAGCGACTCAGCAGCAGCAGCGGCAGCATAGGGGCATTTCAGTTGTTTTCAACATTTCGTAATGATTAATACAAACAGTGCTGCAGTGAATAAGCCTGGGTACACGTATTTTTGTGTTGGTGGAAATGTCTCTTCAAGTTTCATTCCCAGCAATAGTATTGTTGGGCCAAATGTTAAATGCATCTGTAGTTATGTTGCGTTATGGCTGAGCCACTTTCACTTTCACTTGCCATACATTAAAAAAATCTTTTTAGTCACATAGAATGTTCTTTTCTTTAATCACTTCTGGAAATTTCAGTCACAATTAGAAAGCCTTTCCCAATGCTGATATTGAAGAAGAATTCTGCCATATTTGCTTCAAGATTTTGTTATGGTTTCATTTTTTTGTTTAAATTCCTAAACCCATTTACAGTTTATTTTTGTGGATGGTATGTCATGGATCTACACTATTTTTTTAATGTCTCAGTTGTTGCAGCATCATTTATTGAATGTTCATCTTTGCCTCAGTGATTTTACATGCCTTTGGATCATATACTAAAATCCCCAACTATAATTGGTGTTATTCTGAGTTTTTTATTCTATGCCACTGGCCTATTAGTCTATTGCTGTACTGGTACCCCAGTGGTATAAATTTAGAGCTTTATAGTGTGCTTTTATGTCTGATATGATTACTATTCACTCATAGGTTTTCCTTTTTACTTATCCTGGCTATTCTTGCATGTTTTTTAAAAAAATATGAACTAAATTATCCATTGGTCTAACTCCATAAAAATGTTCACTGATATTTTTGAGATTATATTCAATGTATACATAACTTTAGAGGGAATCAATATGTTTTTAATGCTGAGTTATTCTATCTAAGGTCACTGAAAATCTTCCTACTTATTCAAGTTTCCTTCTATGTTGTTCAAGAATGTTTACAAATTATCCTTGTATAGATGCTCTCATTAAGTTTATTTCTATACATTTGATCTTTGTTATTGCCATTGTATATGGGATTTTCTCTCCTAATGTGTCCTCCAGCTGTGTGTGTGTGTATGTAAAAACAAAGACTAATAATATTTGTATGTAACTTTATATCCTACTACCTTGCTGAATTCTCTTTGTTTTAGTTAATTTGTCATGGTTTCTATAAGACTCTTCAGGTGTGCTATGATATCACCTGGACATAGAGTTGGCTTTACATCTTCTTATCCATTCTTAAAAATCTTATTGGTTTCTCTAGTCAACTGACTAGTGCTTGCTGTTGAAGACTGAACAGGAGTGATACAGTGGGCATACTTTTGTTATTCCTGACCTTATTGGAAAACCTCTGGTACTCTCCCACTAAATAAAGTACTTGCATGAGGAACTACTTACATAGCTTTTATCATGTTAATAATGCATCCCTGATTCCTATTTCTTGAGTTTTCTCTTTTTTAACATGAATGCCTATTGAAGTTTCCCAAAGATTGGTTTGGCATCTGTGATGATAGTCATATGATTATTGTTCAGTTGCTATGTCATGTCTGACTCTTTGCAACCCAGGCTCCTCTGTCCTCCCCTATCTCCTAGAGTTTGCTCAGATTCAAGTGTATTGAGTCAGTGATGCTCAATTCTCTGCTGTTCCCTACTCCTTTGGACTTCAATCTTTCCCAATATTAGGGTCTTTGTCTTTAAATACGTTACCGTGGTGAATGATATCAATGAAATTCCTAATATAGAGCCAGCCTTGTATTAATGGAATAAGTTCCACTTTATCACAGTATACTACTTTCTAAATGTACTGTTGGATGTTTGCTAATATTCTATTTAGAGTTTTGGTATCTGTTTATGTTTTAGTATCCTACTTGCTTCCTAAAAGAAATAAGGGATGTTTCCGTCCTTTCAAATGTTCTTAAACAAGTCATTAAGCTTTGGTACTATTTGATCTTTGATGGTTTACTAGAATTCACCAATAAATACTTCTGAGAAAGGTGCTTCTTGGGTGTAATTCTTGTAATAACTTTATCCATGTGAAAATTGGCTGATTTAAACTTTCTAACACTAGAGTCAGAATTTTGGAAGTCTGTATTTATCTAGGAAGTTACCTATTTCATATGGATTTTCAAGTTTATATGAATATAGGTTGACAAATAATCCCTCAGTTTTTAAGGTTCAGTGATTATTTCTCCTTTTTCATTTATTATTTAGCCTGTCTCTGTGATCTTCCTTCATCAAGCCAGCTTATGGCTTGTCTGCTTTGAAAAACGGGATTTCAATTTGTTATTCTATTTTGTGTCTCATTCATTTCTGCTTTTATCTTTCTTTTTTTTTTTTTAGTTCTTTTTCCCTAGGTTTTCTTTTCAGTTTTCTGAGGCCATACTTTAATTCATTTATCTTCATTCGTTTATTTTTACACATAAATGTGTTTATGGCTGTGAACTTGCCTCGGATCACTGCTATAAGTATCTCCCATATATTCTGATATGTAGTATTTCATAGTCATTCTTTATAACTTGAGTTTTTTTTTTAACTCAACATTTTTAAAGAAAAGTTAAAAATTTTTTTCAGGTGGAAAAGCCTTTCTGTTTCAATTTTTGTTAAGAAATTTTGTTGCATTGGGATTAGAAAAGATTGTTTGTTATATTTCTACTTTATAGAAATTAATGATATCATCTCTGTGAGATAATTATGATCCATCACTGACAAGTGTATATTCTCGTCTCTTTTTTTGTTGTTGTTTATTTATTTTAATTGGAGGCTTATTAGTTTACAATATTGTGGTGGTTATTGCCATACATCAACAGGAATCACCCATGAGTGTACATAGTCCCCCAGTCCTGAACCCCCCTCCCAGTTCCCATCCTACCCCATCCCTCTAGGTTGTTCCAGAGCACTGGCTTTGAGTGCCCCGCTTCATGCATCAAACTTGCACTGGTCATCTGTTTTACATATGGTAATATGCATGTTTCAATGCTATTCTCTCAAATCATCCCACCCTCGCCTTCTTCCACACAGTCCAAAAGTCTGTTCTTTACATCAGTCTCTCTTTTGCTGTCTTGCATATAGGGTTGTCATTAGCATCTTTCCAAATTCCATATATATGCGTCTATATACTGTATTGGTGTTTCTCTGTCTGACTTACTTTACTCTGTGTAATAGGCTCCAGTTTCATCCATCTCATTGGAACTGACTCAAATGTGTTCTTTTTTATAGCTGAGTAATTGTCCATTGTGTATATGTACCACAACTTCCTTATCCATTCATCTGCCAATGGACTTCTAGGTTGTTTCTGTGTCCTAGCTGTTGTAAACACTGCTGCAGTGAACACTAGGTACATGTACATGTGTCTCTTTCAATTCTGTTTTCCTTGGTCTGTATGCCCAGCAGTGGGACTGCTCAGTCGTATGGCAGTTCTATTTCCAGTTTTTTAAGGAATCTCCACACTGTTCTCCATAGTGGCTGTGCTAGTTTGCATTCCCACCAACAGTGTAAGGGGGTTCCCTTTTCTCCACACCCTCTACAGCATTTATTGTTTGTAGACTTTTTGATGGTAACTATTCTGACCAGCATAAGATGGTACCTCATTGTTTTGCTTTGCATTTCTCTGATGAATGATGTTGAGCATCTTTTCATGTGTTTGCTAGCTATCTGTATGCCTTCCTTGGAGAAATGTATATTTAGCTCTTTGGCCCACTTTTTGATTGGGTCGTTTATATTTCTGGTATTGAGCTGCATGAGCTGCTTTTGTATTTTGAAGATTAAGTCTTTGTCAGTTGCTTCATTTCCTATTACTTTTTCCCATTCTGAAGGCTGCCTTTTCATCTTTAGTTTCTTTTTTGTGCAAAAGTTTTTAAGTTTTATTAGGCCTCATTTGTTCACTTTTGTTTTCATTTCCATTACTCTGGGAGGTGGGTCATAGAGGATCTTGCTGTGATTTACATCAGAGTGTGTTCTGCCTATGTTTTCCTCTAAAAGTTTTATAGTTTCTTATCTTACACTTAAGCTTCACTGGTGGCTCAGAGGTTAAAGCATCTGCCTCCAGTGTGGGAGACCTGGGTTCTATCCCTGGGTTGGGAAGATCCCCTGGAGAAGGGAAATGGCAACCCACTCCAGTATTCTTGCCTGGAGAATCCCATGGATGGAGGAGCCTGGTAGGCTACAATCCACGGGGTAGCAAAGAGTCGGATACGACTGAGCAACTTCACTTTCTTTCTTTCACTATCTTACATTTAGATCTTTAATCCATTTTGAGTTTATTTTTTGTGTGGTGTTAGAAAGTGTTCTAGTTTCATTCTTTTACAGGTGGTTGACCATTTTTCCCAGCACCACTTGTTAAAGAGATTGTCTTTTCTCCATTGTATATTTTTGACTCCTTTGTCAAAGATAAGGTGTCCATGGGTGTGTGGATTTATTTCTGGGCTTTATACTTTGTTCCATCGATCTATATTTCTGTCTTTGTGCCAGTGCCATACTGTCTTGATGACAGTAGCTTTGTAGTATAGTCTGAAGTCAGGAAGGTTGTTTCCTCCACTTCCGTTCTTCTTTCGCAGGATTGCTTTGGCTATTTGAGGTTTTTTGTGTTTCCATACAAATTGCGAAATTATTTGTTCTAGTTATGTGAATAATACTGTTGGTAGCTTGATAAGGATTGCATTGGCTTTATAGATTGCCTTGGGTAGTATACTCATTTTAAGCTCAACATTCAGAAAACAAAGATCATGGCATCTGGTCCCATCACTTCATGGGGAATAGATGGGGAAACAGTGTCAGACTTTATTTTTTGGGGCTCCAAAATCACTGCAGATGGTGACTGCAGCCATGAAATTAAAAGATGCTTACTCCTTGGAAGAAAAGTTATGACCAACCTAGATAGTATATTCAAAAGCAGAGACATTACTTTGCCAACTAAGGTCCGTCTAGTCAAAGCTATGGTTTTTCCTGTGGTCATGTATGGATGTGAGAGTTGGACTGTGAAGAAGGCTGAGCGCTGAAGAATTGATGCCTTTGAACTGTGGTGTTGGAGAAGGCTCTTGAGAGTCCCTTGGACTGCAAGGAGATCCAACCAGTCCATTCTGAAGGAGATCAGCCCTGGAATTTCTTTGGAAGGAATGATGCTGAAGCTGAAACTCCAGTACTTTGGCCACCTCATGCGAAGAGTTGACTCATTGGAAAAGACTCTGATGCTGGGAGGGATTGGGGGCAGGCGGAGAAGGGGACGACCGAGGATGAGATGGCTGGATGGCATCATGGACTCGATGGACGTGAGTCTGAGTCAACTCCAGGAGATGGTGATGGACAGGGAGGCCTGGCATGCTGCGATTCACGGGGTCACAAAGAGTCAGACACGACTGAGCGACTGAACTGAACTGAACTGAACTAATTCTTCTAGTCCATGAACATGGTGTATTTCTCCATCTCTTTGTGTCATCTTTGATTCCCTTCATCAATGTTTTAGCATTTTCTATATATAGGTCTTTTGTTTCTTTCGGTAAATTTATTCCTAATTATTTTATTATTTTCATTGCGATGGTGAATGGGATTGTTTCCTTAATTTCTCTTTCTATTTCTTCATTGCTATTGTATAGGAATGTAAGGGATTTCTGTATGTTAATTTTATATCCTGCAACTTTACTATATCCACGGATTAGCTCTAGTAATTTTCTGGTGGTTATTTAGGGTTTTCTATGTAGAGGATCACATCATCTGCAAACAGAATTTTACCTCTTCTTTTCCAATCTGGATTCTTTTTTTTTCTTTTTATTCTGATTTCTGTGGCTAGGGCTTCCAAAATTATGTTGAATAGTAGTGGTGAGTGTGGGCACCCTTGTCTTGTTCCTGACTTTAGGGGAAATGCTTTCAATTTTTCACCACTGAGGATAATGTTTGCTGTGGGTTTGTTGTATATGCTTTTATTATGTTCCTTCTATGCCTGCTTTCTGGGGAATTTTTCTATCATAACTGGGTGTTGAATTTTGTCAAAGACTTTCTCTGTGTCTAGTATTTCCACCATTCTATTTCCTACCTCACTTATCTTCTCTTCTGCCTCAGTGATTCTACCACTGGTTTCCTTCAGAGTGCTTTTAGTCAGTTATTGCATTGTTCACTAATGATTGACTCTTCTTTATTTCTTGCAGGTCCTTTTTAAACATTTTCTGCATCTTTTCAATCCTTGACTCTAGTCTATTTATCTGTAACTCCATTTTATTTTCAAGATTTTGGGTCATCTTTACTAGGATTATTCTAAATTCTTTTCAGGTATACTCCCTATATCCTCCTCTTTTGTTTGGTTTGGTGGGTTTTTGTCATGTTCCTTCACCTGCTGAATATTTCTCTGCCTTTTCATTTTGTTTAGATTGCTGTGTTTGGGGTGCCCTTTCTGCAGGATGAAAGTTCATGGTTCCTTTTAATTTTGGAGTCTGCTCCCTGTGGGTGGGGTTGGACCAGTGACTTGTCAAGGTCTCCTGGTTTGGGGAGCTTGTGTCTGTATTCTGGTGGGTGTAGCTGGATCTCTTCTCTCTGGAGCACAATGAAGTGTCCAGGAGTGAGTTTTGGCATGTTCATGGCTTTGGCATGGCTTTAGGTAGCCCCTCTTTAATATTCAGGGTCTGTTCCTGTTTTGCTGGAGAATTAGCATGGTGTTTCTTGCACTGGAACTTGTTGTCTTTTGGGTGGATCTTGGTTTCAGTGTAGGTATGGAGACTTCTGGGTGAGCTCTTATCTGTCAATGTTCCCTGCAGTCAGGAGTTCTCAAATATTCTATTGTTCTGGAGTTAATCGTCCTGCATGTGGCTTTTGGTTCTACTGTTACAGTTGCCTCAAAACTTCTTCATCTATACAAAACAGAAGATAAAACTCCTAGTTTAACGGTGAAACAATTCTCCACAGCCAGGAACACCCAGAGAGATTCACAGAGTTATGTAGAGAAGAGAAGAGGGAGGAAGGAGATAGAGGTAGCCTGGAGGAGAAAGGGGAGAGTGAAAAGGGAGGAGAGCAATTAAGCCAGTAATCAAATCCCTAAGTGAAAATGGATACTAAAGATTAGATTCTTAAAGGTACAAAATTGATAATAAATATCAGATATCAAATTTTAAAAACCTAGAATAGAAGTTAGACTTGCAAAACTACAATAAAAATAAATAAATGCAAAGTCAATCACAAAAATAAAAAATCTATATATGCAATTTGTTTTAAAAGCATTTTTAAGGTAATTGTAGGCTATAAAAATGAAAGTTAAAAGAATAAAAAGGAATTGAAAATTTTTTTAAAGTTAAAAAGTTATAATACTGAAATTATATCTAGGAATTTCTCGGGAGATATTATGGGCAGTGTGGGGTCACTTCAGTGTCAGATGATCCCTTGTTTCAGCTTGTACTTGTTCTCAAGATCTGTAGGTGCCCCTCAAATTCACAGTCTGAGCATTAACTGCAGGGTTTTAATCTGTTGCACCTGTCACTTCCAGAGCAGTTCCCCCTGCTTTATTTATTTTGGCTTCCTCTGTTTGCAGATCTGTTCAGTGTCTAATTTCTGCCCTGACAAGAGGGGGTGAATGTGGCCACTGATTTAGGCTCACTTGTTCAGTTGTGTTGTGGGGAGAGAGGGACACTACAAACATATACCAGTGGCATGTGTGGGGAGTGATCGCAGTGGATGGACCATACCAGTTTGGCCACAGCCCAAGGTGGTGTGTACTTTCTGGGTCCACACTGCTCAGGCTCCAGAGTGCTCTGCAAGGGCACTGTCCCAAGTGGGCCCTGTATTTCGTGCACTTCCCAGGTCTAAGCCGCTCAGGTTCTTGGGTGCTGCACAGGGGCACAGATCCAGATGGGCTGTGCGTTTTGTGCCCTTCCCAGGTCCAAGCAGCTCAGGCGACCAGGTACTTGGCTAGTGCACTGTCCCAGGTGGGCCATGCATCTTATGCACCTCCCTGGTTACAGCTGCTTGATATCCCAGGTGTGCTGCAAAAGCACAGCCCCAGGTGTGCCAGGTGTCTCCTCTCAGGAGCTGATCTCAGGCTGTGACACTCCTGGCAGATGTGAACCGTCCAGGGTCCCAGGAATGCATGGTTAGCTACTGGGATCCTGCTCACTATTTGGTGGAAGATGTGATCTCTGGAGCCAAGACTGCAGCAGCTCCTTGCCTTCTGGCTCTGGCTGTCACACACCTACCTCTCTGCCTCTGGGGATGGAGGGCCCTATATGGCAGCTGGCTTGCTTTCCTTTAGTATTCGTGCAGTCACTTGTTCTGTGAGTGTGCCAGGGGTCACCATGCGGCATTAGAGTCTTTCATAGGAAAGTTGTTTTTTTTTTTTTTTTTTGTCTCTCTGGCAATCCCATGGTTTGGGTTGCTATCTCACATTAAGTCCTTCAGATTGTCCTCAGGGAATTCAGGCCCAGTCCTTACCCTAAGGACCAATGATGCAGCCCGTGCCTCTCTGCCCAGCCCCACATTCCTGGTGGCGGATGCCAGTGTCTGTGCCACTTCTCCATCTCCACTTGTAGTTGCGGTTAGGTGGGTATTCTGTTTTTTTTTTTTTTTTTCTCCTGGTTATGTTGCCCTCTTTTGTTGACTATGATGGCTACTCCATTTCTTCTAAGGGATTCCTGCCCACAGTAGTAGATATAATGGTCATCTGAGTTAAATTCACACATTCCAGTCCATCTTAGTTCACTGATTCCTAGAATGTCAATGTTCACTCTTGTCATCTCCTGTTTGACCACTTCCAATTTGCCTTGATTCATGGACCTAACATTCCAGGTTCCTATGCAATATTGCTCTCTACAGCATTGAACCTTGCTTCTATCACCAGTCCCATCCACAACTCGGTGTTGTTTTTGCTTTGACTCCATCCCTTCATTCTTTCTGGAGTTATTTCTCCACTGATCTCCAGTAGCATATTGGGTACCTACTGACCTGGGGAGTTCATCTTTCAGTGTCTATCTTTTTGCCTTTTCATACTGTTCATTGGGTTCTCAAGGCAAGAATACTGAAGTGGTTTGCCATTCCCTTCTCCAGTGGACCACATTCTGTCAGATCATCGAAAAAGCAAGAGAGTTCCAGAAAAACATCTATTTCTGCTTTATTGACTATGCCAAAGCCTTTGACTGTGTGGATCACAATAAACTGTGGAAAATTCTGAAACAGATGGGAATACCAGACCACCTGACCTGCCTCTTGAGAAATCTGTATACAGGTCAAGAAGCAACAGTTAGAACTGGACATGGAACAACAGACTGGTTCCAAATAGGAAAAGGAGTGCGTCAAGGCTGTATATTGTCACCCTGCTTATTTAACTTCTATGCAGAGTACATCATGAGAAACGCTGGACTGGAAGAAGCACAGGCTGGAATCAAGATTGCTGGGAAAAATATCAATAACCTCAGATATGCAGATGACACCACCCTTATGGCAGAAAGTGAAGAGGAACTAAAAAGCCTCTGGATGAAAGTGAAAGAGGAGAGTGAAAAAGTTGGCTTAAAGCTCAACATTCAGAAAATGAAGATCATGGCATCTGGTCCCATCACTTCATGGCAAATAGATGGGGAAACAGTGGAAACAGTGTCAGACTTTAATTTTGGGGGCTCCAAAATCACTGCAGATGGTGACTGCAGCCATGAAATTAAAAGACACTTACTCCTTGGAAGAAAAATTATGATCAACCTAGATAACATATTGAAAAGCAGAGACATTACTTTGTCAACAAAGGTCCATCTAGTCAAGGCTATGGTTTTTCCAGTGGTCATGTATGGATGTGAGAGCTGGACTATAAAGAAAGCTAAGTGCTGAAGAATTGGTGCTTTTGAACTGTGGTGTTGGAGAAGACTCTTGAGAGTCCCTTGGACTGCAAGGAGATCCAACCGGTCCATCCTAAAGGAGATCAGTCCTGGGTGTTCATTGGAACGACTGATGTTGAAGCTGAAACTCCAATCCTTTGGCCACCTGATGTGAAGAGCTAATTCATCTGAAAAGACCCTGATGCTGGGAGAGATTGAGGGCAGGAGGAGAAGGGGATGACAGAGGATGAGATGGTTGGATGGCATCACTGACTCAGTGGACATGGATTTGGGTGGACTCCAGGAGTTGGTGATGGACAGGGAGGCCTGGCGTGCTGAGATTCATGGGGTTGCAGAGTCGGACACGACTGAGTGACTGACCTGAACTGAATGTTGCCCTCTGAGATTCCAAAACTCCCCATAGACATGCCTGTGAGAGGGTTTCCTACTGTGTTTAAAATTCCTCTTCTTCACAACTCCCTCCCCAGGGACAGGTCTCCGTCCCTAAAACTTTTGTCTCTGTTTTCATCTTTTGTATGTTGTCCTACCTCCTCTTGAAGAGTTTGGGCTGCCTTTCTGGGTGCCTTGTGTCCTCTACCAATGTTCAAAAATTGTTTTGTGGGAGTTGCTCAACATTCAAATGATCTTTTGTTGAATTTGTGGGGGAGAGTCTGGTTTCCCCATCCTATTCCTCTGCCATTTCAGGAGCACCCTATTCTCTAGTCTCATACAATCTGATCAGCCTTAGACTGAGTTTGATGTATTAAATCTTCTGTTGTTATTGTTTTCTCTTATTACTGTTATTTTATCTACATATCCTTCCCTTTTTTCTTTTTGAAGGTGTTTGCAGTAGTCCTGGTGCATAATTCCTAAGGATTATATCTTCATTTTGAGTTTGCTTTTATCATTAAGACATGTTCTTCATCATGTTTAATGCATTGTTAAAACTCATCCTGAACCACCTATTTCCTTAACACTTTATGCTCTAGCATATGCATTTTTTTCCTCCAGTATCATTTAACACTCCCCTATTGCATTATGATTATACTGTTCTCCCTTCTCTCATTTTACTTGCACATTTTCTTTTTTTTCACAACATAAAACTTCTGTACATTAGTCGTCTCCCCTTTCCTCCATGTTGATTTTAGTATTACCTGTAAAATACTCACCGTTAGATAGTTTGGTGAGGTTTTCCTTCTCATTACCTGTTGGAACACAATCTCAGTTCCTCTTTTAGAAGATTGCTTGGCAAATATTCTGTAAAGAGACGTGTAGGGTATATTGTAAGTTTCTGGGTCACAGTGTTGCTGTCACTCTACTCAACTTTGCGACTGTGGTGCCAAAGCATTCAGAGACAATACATAAATGATAGATCGTGGCTTTGTTCCAGTAAAATTTTATATATAAAATCAAGCAGTGGGCTTGATTTGGGTTAGTGGGCCAGTCTGAAGACTGACCCCTACTCTAGTAGCTTTCTTAGTTGAACATAAAATCTTTATGTCAACTTTTCATTTTGTTTGTTTTGGAGATTGAGGGAGAAGTCATGAGTACTCTGATTTGTGGTTTTCTTATGTATTGCAAGATCCTTAATTTTCCCTTCTGTTTATTTTTCCCATCATTACCCAAGTGCCAACAGAGGCTTCTCCCTTCTTCATTGCCTTATTCTTCCCTAAAAGCTGTATCTTTCAAAAACTGCACTTTTAAGTCATCCATGTCCCTTAAAAAGCTCCTATTAGGAATTCCTCCCCTGCAGTCCATGCTCTCATATTCTAGGACACCTTTTTAGTAATTTTAGATGTATTCTGTGCTTAGTCATTCTGCTATAGTTTTGGTCTATAGATTGCTTATAGTTTGCTATAGATCTGATCTAAGCCCTTTCCCATCTTCCTTCCTCTCTTTCTCTTGGAAGATTTCTATGTCTGTCTTTTTTTCCTGCCACAAAGCCTAGTCATGGGAGTATGAAAAATCATGCTGCGATTTCATGATTTTTGTTTTATTCACAATTATTTTGAATTTTTGGCATTCTCCATTTTAAAGGAATTGTGAGGCTTTTATGTTGATGCACATTTTCCTTCTTATTGGTTTGTATCTTTTTGGGAAGAAATAATTTGAGGAAGGTCAAGATTGGCTTCTGCTAACTTACCTGTGACTTATAATGGCATTTTATCTTATGTAAATGTGTGTATGTGTGCATGTATATAATTAAATACACACACAAGTCTATTTTCATTCTATTCCCAGAGGAGAGGTCACTTGAGTTGGCCATATAATTTGCCCATATATTTATTCAATAAGCATTTTGTCCATAGCTATCCCCGGAAACAAACAAGAGACTATAGATTTCTTCCCAGAACTTCTAAATATTCTCCATTCTGAAGCAGGTTTGTGAAGATGGACCAAAAGATCACAGCCACACTCCTCGAGCTTGCTGCAAAGAGTCTGCTGAGTAGTGAGCCTGCAGTGATGCATGCTCTGGAGAAAATCCCAAGAGATCTCTTTGTTCCATTGTTCAGCACTGCCTTCTTGGGTGGGCATAAGAAGATCCTAAAAGCAATGGTGAGGGTCTGGCCTTTTCACTGTCTCCATCTTGGGTCACTGAAGGCACAGGAATCATACTATGACATCTTGGAAGCCATGATTGATGGTCTGCCTATCCCCCCAGCCCAGAACTCTTCCTCTAGGTAAGTCTATGACCAGAAGATTTATAGGGAGTCAGCAGGAGGGTATGCTGTAGCCTGGGGCAGGGGAGTATCTAACCTTCTCCCAACACTAGCCAATGAGTTCAGCAGTTGGGGTCACCTTCAGTATTTCATTGTCTTATAGAGTTGATTAAAGAATAGAGGTGATTGAGGGTACTATGAATGAACTTGACTGTGATTACATAGAAGTGGGATATGGGCATTGAGACAGAGTAAAATCAGAGGTGAAGGAAGTGTGGGCTCAGTTTGTGTGGAAAGGACTTCTTGGTGAATGGTGACGAAGTGAAAACCAGGATTCAGGTGTTCTCTCCTTTTCCCACCATTGATCTTGCTGGGTTATGTTTCAATCAACCACATTTCATGTGTTCTGTCTTCTTTCCTTACAGGGGCCACAAACTGAGGATCCTAGATTTAAGGCACAACTCAAACTGTAAGACAACATGCTCTCACGTCAGGCTCACATTCCCTTTCTGTTTACAGTCATGCAAATACTCTCAGCACGCTGTCCTTAACTTAGAAAACACTCAGCATCGTGCCAGGTGCCTTGGGATTGGTAATTCCGGGTCTGAGGTTGAGTCAGCTCAGGGAACCATGGAATTACTAGTGGATATTTCCCTCAATAATACCTTGAGAACACAGCAGTTTCTCACTTTCCTCTGTAATAAAGTTGAGCAGAGCTCTGGGTTCTTGCACCTCTGCTGTAGAGATTTGCAAATCAATAGAATGTCTGCCAACAAACGTATCCTTCAGATTCTGGATCTGGGGTGCATTGATCATCTGAAAATGGATCAGGCCTATCTGAATGAGATCGTCACCCTTTTTGCTGGAATGATCCACCTGCACAGCCTTAGTTTGTCTAACACCCCCTTTAGGTCTTATAAGGGAAGGAATTTCAGGTTTTTTCTCATCCTGCTTGGGCAGCTGGAAAACCTCCAGGAGCTCAGGTTGTCTTTCTTCTACCTCAGAGATCAACTGCACAAACTGCTCAGGTGAGGGGGTTGGGAGAAATCTGGGTTCCCTGAAAACCTCATTGTTAAGACAGAGGGACCATTCTTGCATCTTCCTATGCTCCTAGTAACCTATTTTTTCTTTCACCTCAGTGTAGGCATTGCTGGGAGTTTGAACCTAGCTGGGGGAAAATGGGGTACCTTATGGTGAGGGGCAGATGAGGTTAGTGAAGGAAGCTGTGCTCACTCATTCATTCAGTGACCACGGGCAGACAGAACATGTTTCTACACAGATTCCTGAAAAAGACTCAGTCCTTTTGCTCCTGGACTTTATAGCTCTCTAGAGAGGAAGGGGAGGCACTCAGAGAGAAACATTAAGTTGTAGTTCTAATGCACATGCCCGTTGGATGGGTCACAAGAGTTAACACTGCCAGATAATTTTGCTCCTGTATTTTCCTGAAGGCTTAGACCCTTGAATGGAGAGCTTGTCATCTGGAAAGTAAAGGAAACCCTCAGTTGGCTGCTTTCCTAGACCCATCCTCACCAAATAAGTGAACCAGATCCAACCCTTATTATTTTGTATATACTGAGTGCATGTGATTTTTTTCACTTAATCCTTCTCGTACCCTGTATAATAATTACTGGTGTGCACATTTTCAAGGTTAAAACCCTCTTCCTAAAAGTGGTAAAGTAACTTTCTCAGGGTCCCAAATTTATAATCTCTGATCCTAAAGTCCACATGGATAACCACCTATTGGAAACTAGTATATAGCAGTTTATTGTAGAGGAATATATTCCTGTAATTTGGGGCTCTTTGCTGTCATTCTTCTGAAATAAACTTACTTTTTCTCTCTTTAGAGTCCTGCCACCTCATCTGGATACACTGTGTCTCTCTTTCTGTGGCCTTTCTATCAGAGATGTCACTTTCCTGTCCCAGAGCTCTCAGGCTACCCAGCTCAGGGTATTGAATCTCAATAACAATAATTTCTTTTCAGAAGCTTATGAACCCTTCCAGGTTCTGCTGGAGAAGGTCTCAGGCACCATGCAACATCTGGAGATAAATAATTGTATGATGACTGATTCTACTCTCTTGGCCATCATCCCCAACCTGAACCAATGTGTCCACCTCCGTGTTTTTAACTTTGCCTTCAACCCCATTACGATGCCTGTGCTCAAAAGCCTTCTGCAGCACTTGACATCCTTGCCAAGGCTGAGGCATGTGATTTATCCTGTTCCTGTCCATTGTTACCAGGAGAGGAATTTTCATCACAGCTTGAACCGACAGAAACTCGCCGAAGTTCAGGCCCAGGTCAAGGCGATGCTGCACATGTTACACCAGGATCACGTACAATGGGCCACTTATTCTTAGTGATTTCCACTATATAAGAAGGGTTTCATCACTGATGCATGGCTATTAAGTGTTCATTGTTTTACCTGAAGCCCAAGTTTGTAGAGATACATATACAAAGTTCTACTGTTCCAGAAAACTGGGGTTTAGGAGTGTTGGATATGTAACTGACCTCCATAAAAGAGAAACTTTAAAAAGGAAATAGACGAATTTGAAAGGTCCTCTGGATCTCTTGCTCACTGCCCTCTACCTCTTCTTCTCATTACTAACCAAGTTATGGCTATGTGATATAAGCTGACCAAGGCATAATACATCATATCATTTCCTTCTCCACACTGGTCCATTTATCAATCTATGGGCACTTGACACAACTCAGATCTGTTGAAATTCTTCCTAGAGGTGGTAGTTATTGAGAAATTTTGCTCTCTAGGTACCTGCAAGTTTCCTCCGTTTCTGATTCGCTCAGGTTGTTTATCAGGACACATATGCAGGTAAAAAGAAACAGACTATGCCCACTACCTAGTGGTATCTTCATCAGCATGTTACTGCCTGATTTCTCAGGTCTCAGAACCCTGGCTTTGTTACTGGCTATTCCACACACATTAGCCAGGTATCTGTTATGATTTAGGTACTTTTCCACATACTAAAAAAAAAATAAAGTCCCTGATCTCACCAAAGTGTAGATATCCTATCGTTTACTAGTTTGACTGTTTTCCCTAGAGCACTTGAGAACTTATTTATCCTCCATAAACCTCCCCCCACTGTTTTTTTTTACATTTTCCCTTACATGATTGGCTCAAATGATATTGGCCTCTTTTGTCCTGTTGGATAGCTGCTCAGTCCTCACATCATGGCTTGAATGTTAGCTCCTCAGATAGGTTTTCTGTTGTCTCGTATTTCCCCATTTAAGTAGATGTATTCTGATGTTTCTTTGTCTTAATGTACCATGTACAGTTCCTTCATGGTGTACATTGTTCCATATGTATTTAGAGTTGCACTGTTCAGTATGGTGCACACTAAGCATGTGTGAATACTGAGGTCTAGAAATTTGGTTATTCTCAAATGTGATGTACCCTAAGTGTTAAATGCACACTGTGTATCCAAGAGTTAATAAGAAACAAAGGATGTAGAATAACTGATTAATCATTTATGTATACTGTTTACATGTTGAAATGATAACATACTGCATATCAAAAACAGTAAAGATAAGAGAATATAAATTCTTGATATTGTTATATGTTAAAATGATAGCATTGTATTTCAAAGAATTAGTAAGAAAAATGTTAAAATAGTTACCTGCTCATATGTTTACAAGTCAATGCGATAAAACAAGGCATTTCAATACTTACTAAGAGAAAATACCGTTAATTAATAGATTGTGCCTAGTGTTTATATGTTGAAAGGGTAGCACAGAAAATGTCAACAATTTGGTAACAAAAAATAGAAAAATAATTAGTAGTTTGTGTATAGTGTTTCCTTGTTTAAATGAAAACAGACTGCATTTTAAAGACTTAGTAAGAAAGAAAAATGTAATAGTAATTAATGATGTGTTCATTGTTTCCACGTTGAAGTGATAAAACAATTTTTAAAACTCAGTAGAAAAATTGTTATTTTTCCTACATGTTGAAATGATAAACCATTTCAAAGACTTGAGAAAATGTAAAAATTAATTAATAATAAAAATAGTGAATAGCTTGTTCCTAACTGCATGTGAAGTGAAGTCACTCAGTTGTGTCGGACTCTTTGTGACCCCATGGACTGTAGCCTACCAGGTTCCATCCATGGGATTTTCCAGGCAAGAATACAGGAGTGGGTTGCTATTTCCTTCTCCAGAGGATCTTCCCAACCCAGGGATCAAACCCGGGTCTCCTGCATTGCAGGCAGACGCTTTACCATCTGAACCAGTATGTTGTTGCTTTTTTTGAAATGATAACAAATGGCATTTCAAAGAAATGAGAATAATATGAGAATCATAAGAAAATTAGAATGCAACAAGGTCACCATTACCCTGATACTAAAACCAGAGAAAGACACTACAGAAAAAAAAAAAAGACATGGCAACAGCTTTGATGTATATAAATAGAAAAATCCTAGACAAAATATTAGCAAAACGAATCCAACAATATATAAAAAGAACCATACACCATAACCACATAGCATTTATTTCAGGGTCACAAGGATGATACAACATTTGCAAATCAATGTGTGATGCACCATTATGACAAAAGTTAAAACTCACGTAATTATCTCAGTAGATGCAGAAAAACTGTTTGACTCAATTGAACATCCGTTCATGAAAACAACTCTCAACAAAGTTCAGAGGGAATATGTTTCAAAATAATAAAGGCATCTATGAGAAACCCACAGCCAGCATCTCAGAGAGCAGTGAAAAGCTGAAAGACTTCCTGCGGAATTCAAGTACAAGACAAGGATACCACTCACACCACTTCTATTTAACATAGTATTGAAAGTCTTGCTAGCCACAGCGATCAAATGAATAAATAAACAAACAAATAAATAAATAAATAAATAAAGTCACCCATACTGGAAGGGAAGAGAGAAAACACACCCTTTGCAGATGACATGATACTTTGTATTGAAAGCTCTAAAGACTACCTAAAAACTATTACAACTCATGAATGAATCTATTAAAGTTGCAGGGTAGAAAATTAACATACAGAAATCCGTTACATTTCTATACACTAATAATGAAATATCACAAAGAGAAAGATTTTTTACATATCTATTTAAATTGCATCAAAAAGAATAAAATACCTAGGGAGTACACAACTTCCCTGGTGGCTCAGACGGTAAAGCATCTGCCTGCAATGTGGGAGACGTGGGTTTGATTCCTGGGTCAGGAAGTTCCCCTGGAGAAGGAAATGGCAATCCACTCCAGCACTCTTGCCTGGAAAATCCCCTGGATGGAGGAGCCTAATAGGCCACAGTCCACGGGCTTGCAAAAAGTCAGACATGACTGAGCGACTTCACTTTCTTTCACACATAACCAAGGAGGTGAAAACCCTATACTCTAAAAACTGATGAAAGTAATTGAAAGTGAATAAAGAAATAGACATCCTGTGCTCTTGGGTTGAAATAATTAATATTGTTAAAATGTCCATACCACCCAAAGCAATGTACAGCTTTAATGCAATTTCTATCCAAATACCCATGCCATTTTTCACAAAATTAGAACCAATAATCCAAAATTCATATGGAACCAGAAAAAACCTCAAATTGCTAATGCCATCTTGAGCAAAAACAAAGATGGAGGTATAACCTTCTCAAAATCCAGACCATACAACAAAGCTACAGTATTCAAAACAGCATAATGCTGATACAGAACACAGACATAGATCAATGATGTAGAATAAACAGTCCAGAAATAAACCCATGCACCTATGGTCAGTTAACCTATGAAAAAGGAGGCAAGATATACAGTGGAGAAAAGACAGTTTTCAATAAGTGGTTCTGGGAAAACTGGTCATGTACTTGCAAAACAAAGATTAGAATTTTCTCTCACACCATATAAAAAAATAAACTCCAAATGTTTTAAAGAGCTACTAGCGTTTAGGACTTCAAACCACAAGGCTCCTAGAAGAGAACATAAGCAGAACACTCATTTGCCGGGGTCCAGCCCCAGTGGATCCAGGGTGATTCGAAGGTGGGGGGACAGAGTCGGCGTCTTTAGAAAAATACATATTACAGATATAGAGAGAGATTAGAAACGGATAGTGTAGTAGGAGATAGTGGAGAAAAAGAGGCTGAATAACTTGGTCTACATGGAATAGCATCCATGCTCCAGATGGGAATTCAGCCAGGAAAACGAGGAGCAAGAAAGAATGACATGGGGGAATCAGTCTTTCCGGAAACTGATCCCATTTATTTTTTGGGTTTGCTTATATACCTTTTGTTACACATAGGGATGAATACAGAGTCACACGGGGGTCAGCAGTCCTGACCTTTATCAAAATCAGGTGCTTCACATAAAAAGGTCTTAGGGATTTTATGATCCTTCCTTTCTGATAACCGAAAACTTATTTTTTCCAAGGGTGTTTTTTCTTAAACCAGGCACCACCCTCCAAATAAAGTTACATTGCTATAGGGTGAGGGTGTAGTGAGTTACAATCAAGAAAGGAATTTATTTAACCCAAGGTTAACATGATTAATTTTAAAGGTTAATACTTATTTCTCCTATATGCTAGTTATATTCATTATAAGGGCAGGGAATATGGAGATTTAGCAGCAAACAGCCCAACAAATGAAAATCCTTTCACCAATGTTCCCCTTAAGATCTATTTAGTCTTAAGATAGTGATAAAGTTACATTTTTACATAGCAAGGACACAGTGATTTATAACAAAGTACAGTGATCTATTACTAAAGAGAAAATTCATTAACTCAAAAAGTCTAGTAATGCTAACATCAAAAACTACTATATTTCCTTTTCTATATTCCAAATACATTGATTAATATATTCCCAGGTGCCTAAGGATATGGAGGCCTGGCGGCAATCATTGACTCAACAAGAAGAAAAAGCCCTGTGCTAATTAAGACTCTCAAAATACTCCAAAACTCTCTGTGCTGTTTATGGTTGAGAGGTAGTAAACAATCATGTGCGTAGTGGCAGGAGTATGGATAATCCTGTCGCACAAGCTAGTCTGTCAGCAGAGAGGTTTGACCTGAGACATCCTTGTCCCACCCAGAGCAGGGAATTAGCAGCAATTATTGGCACAACAAATGAAAAAACCCTTCACCAATATAATTCCCAACCAACCCACTATACTAATAATTTCCAACTCCCCAAGAGAATTTGCCTTTAGTGAGTGTAAAACATCTTGTGCCTCTCAGATTGGGAGGCTGTAAACAATCATATGTGGCCAGACGAACCTATACAGGTGGGCTAGATAACCTTCAGAGGAGTCTGTAAGCTGAAACACTCTTGTCACGCCCAGGAATTTTTATTGCCTTGAAGCTGTACGTTTACTCCTCCGAGAGAAACGGTTATGTGGGAGAGCATAAAACAGACTCCGGTTTTGGGGTAGATGCTCGGGAACAGGGGGTTTCCTGAGGCTTGATCACGCCTTTGCGTATGCCAAGCCTCCTTCCTCATGACCTTTGCCATGGGCGGAGTTCCTCACGCTGGCCTCCGGCACTCACTGACAAAATAGAAGTATTTTTTTTATGAGTCTTCTAAGGCAAAGGAAATAAAAGCAAAATAGTCAAATGAGATGTAATTAAACTTAAGAGTTTTTGCACAGGCAAGAAAACCATAAAAAATGAAAACCTAGGGATTGGGATAAAATATTTGCAAACAATGTGATCAACAAGGGTTTTTCATTCAAAATATATAAACAATTCATATAACTAAGTATCAAAACAAAAAACAATTCAGTAAAAAATGGGCAGGAAGCCTGAATAGACATTTTTCCAGAGACGATGTACAGATAGTTAACAGGCACATAAAATGATGCTCAACATGGCTAATAAGAGGGATGGAAATCAAAACAACCATGAGGTACCACTTCAATATGACATGGCTAAGCATAGAATTACCATATCACCCAGAAATCTCACTCTTGGACGTACACCCAGAGAAAACCATAATTGAAAAAGACACGTGGCCCCAGTGTTCATTGCAGCACTATTTGCAATACCCTGGACATAGAATCAATGTAAATCTCCATCACAGAAGAACGGATAAAGAAAATGTGGTACATATATACAAATATATACAACAGAATGTTACTCAGACACTGAAAGGAATGACATAGATACTGTCATACAGAGTGAAATAATTCAAAATGAGAAAAAGAAATATATAGTAACAAGTGTGGAATCTAGAAAAAAGACATGGATCAATTTATTTGTAAAGCAGAAATAGAGACAGACATAGAGAATGGATACTGAGGGTGGGGCAGGGTGTGGGATGCATTGGGGGATGGGGATTGACACACACGCTACTAAGTATAAAACAAATAACTAATGAAAACCTACTGTATAGCACAGGAAACTCTACTCAGTGCTCTGTGGTGACCTAAATTGGCAGGAAAACCAAAAAAGAGGGGATATATGTAGATGTATATCTGACTAACTTTGCTGGATGCCAAACTATCACAATATTGTAAAGCAGTGATACTCCAAGAAAAACTGCTCTTAAAAAAGTTGAAACGAAATTCTAGATTGTAAGAATTCAAAATCAGTAAAATATCAAGACAGTTAGAAAAAAAAAAAAAAAACAAGTCTTTCCCTGTCTTCGACTTTTGAGGTTTTTATTAAAATGTGTCTTCATATAACCTACTATGAGATGATATTGTTCTGGAAATTGTGAGTTTTATGAATTTGGAGGTCGATGTTGCTCCCATAAATTGAATAGTTTTCAGCCACTATTTCCAGAAATAAAAATTTCCCTTTTCTCTCTTTCTTCCTCCTTCTGTCTCCTCCTCTTCCTTCTCTTTTGCCTCCTTACCTAGGGTCCCGCATTATGGGTCCATGTAATAGTGCTCAAAAAGTCTCATAGATTTCCCCCACTCTTTTTCATTTTTTTTTCAAGTCTGATTAGATAACTTCAAATTATCTCTTTTTGAGTTCATAAATTCTTTCTTCTGCTTGATGCAGTCTGCTGTTGAAGGTCTCTAGAATATTTCTACTCTCATCCATTGTATTCTTCAGCTCCAAATTATCTTTTTGGCTCCCTTTTATGATTTCTGTCTCCTTGTTGACTTTCCATTTTGTTCAAGTATTGCTTTCCTGATCTCATTGACTTGTCTTGTAGCTATCTGAGCATCTTTAAAGCAATCATTCTGAATTTTTTGCCAGGCACTTCATAGACCTGAGTTTCTATGGGGTCAATTACTGGGATATTATCTTGTTCATTAGTGGGGTGTTGGGCTTCCTAGATTTTTCCCATTGCTGGAAATCTCATGTTGGTGTCTTCACATTTGAGGAATCAATCTCCTCCACCAGTCTTTAGGAACTTTCTTCAGGAGATAAGCACGTGCACCAGTCAGCCAAGCTAGGTATACTGGGGGTCTCTTAGCCTTCTTCTATGTATTCACCTGACTAACCCTTCTTGTTCATGTTGTGAAGGAAGTGTTGGGATTATATACGCCATCTGTCAGTTGCACAAAGCTAGCATACATGATGATAGCCTCCTATTTATTTTCCATATCTTGGTCCCCAGAAGTGTTTAAGGTACAACTGTTCACCCCATCCAGCAGAGTGGTGCCAGTTCTCTTTATATGCCTATGCATGTTCAGTAGAGCTTTGAGTGCACCTTCAGCAGGGGTGCCTATGGAATGGCAGTTTTGAAGAGAAAGGCACAAGGAGTGCTGAGGGTGCTTGTAGGCCAACTGGGGCTTCCTTGGGTGATGGGTTCTGTGATGTGTGTGAGGGACAGTCCATGAGACAGTTAGTAGGAACAGCAGAGATTTGCTGAATTAGTGCCCAATTGGCTGTCATTCTTTCCCCAAATCATTGTTTGCTGTTGTTCAGTTGGTCAGTCATGTCCAGTGTTTTGCAAAACATGGACTTCAGCATGCCAGGCTTCCCTGTCCTTCACTACCCACTGGAGTTTGCTCAAAATCATGTCTATCGAGTTGATGTCATCAAACCATCTCATCCTTTGTGGCCCCCTTCTCCTCCTGCCCTTAATCTTTCATAGCATCACGGTCTTTTTCAATGAGTTGGATCTTTGCATAAAGTAGCAAGAGTGCTGGAGCTTCAAGGTTAGTATCAATCCTTCCAATGAATATTCAGGGTTGATTTCGTTTAGCACTGACTTGTTTGATCATCGTGCTGTTCAAGGGACTCTCAAGAATATTCTGCAGCACCACAGTTCAAAAACATTAATTCTTCGGCACTCAGCCTTCTTTATGCTCCACCTCTCACATCCATACATGGCTACTGGCAAAACTATAGCTTTGACTATATGGACATTTATCTGCAAAGTGATGTCTCTGCTTTTTAATATAATGTCTAAGTTTGTCATAGCTATTTTCCAAGGAGCAAACATCTTTTAATTTCATGGCTGCAGTCACCTTCTGCAGTGATTTTGGAGCCAAAGCAAATAAAATCGCATACTCTTTCCATTATTTCCCCACCCATATGCCATCAAGTGATGGGACCAGAGGCCATGAGCTTGGTTTTCTGAATACTGAGTTTTAAGCCAACACTTTCACTCTCCTTCCCCTTCATCAAGGGGCTCTTTAGTTACTCTTCTCTTTCTGCCATTAGGGTGGTGTCATCTGCATATCTGAGGTTACTGATACTTCTTCAGTCAATCTTGGTTCCAGTTTTAGTTTCATCCACCCTGGCATTTTGCATGATGTACTCTGCATATAAGTTAAATAAGCAGGGTGACAATATATAGTCTTGAGGTACTCCTGTCCCAATTTGGAACTAATCCATTGCTTCATGTCTGGTTCTAACTGTTGCTTATTGACCTGCATACAGGTTTCTCAGGAGACAGGTAAGGTGGTCTGGTATGTCATCTCCTTAAGAATTTTCCACAGTTTGTTGTGATTCACACACTCGGTGGATTTAGTATAGTCAATGAAGGAGAAGTAGATGCTTTTCTGGAATTCTCTTGCTTTTTCTATGATCCAAGAGATGCTCTCAATTGGATCTCTGGTTCCTCTACCCTTTCTGAATCCAGCTTGTACATTTGGAAGTTTTCAGTTCACATACTGTTGAAGCCTAGCTTGAAGGATTTTGAGCCTTACTTTGCTAGCCTGTGAAATGAGTGCGACTGTGGGGTAGTTTGAATATTCTTGGGCATTGCCCTTCTTTGAGATTGCAATGAAAACTGACCTTTCCCTGTCCTGTGGCCTGTGTTGAGGTTTTGTGTGTATTTTTGCTTCCCTTGTAGCTCAGTTCGTAAAGAATCTGCCTGCAGTGCAGGAAACCCAGGTTCGACCCCTGGGTCAGCAAGATCCCCTGGAGAAGGAAATGGCAACGCACTCCAGTATCCTTGCCTGGAAAATTTCACGGACACAGGAGCCTGGTGGGCTGCAGTCCATGGTGTTGCAAAGAGTCAGACATAACTGAGCGACTAACACTTACTTACTTGCACTTCTTAATATCTTCTGTTTCTGTTAGGTCTATACACTTTCTGTCCTTTATTGTGCTCATGAAATAGTCCCTTGGTATCTCTAATTTTCTTGAAGACATCTCTACTCTATCCCATTCTATTGTTTTCCTCTATTTCTTTGCATTGATCACTTAAGAAGGCTTTCCTATCTGTCCTTGCTGTTCTTTGAAATTCTGCATTCAGATGGGTATATCTTTTTTTTTCCTCCTTGCCTTTCACTTCCCTTCATTTCTCAGCTATTTGTAAGGCATCCTCAGACAACCATTTTGCCTTTTTGCATTTCTCTTTCTTGGTGATGATTTGGATCATTGCCTCCTGTGCAATGTTAGGAACCTCTGTCCATAGTTCTTCAGGCACTCTCTCTATCAGGTCTAATCCCTTGAATCTATTTGTCACATCCACTGCATAATCATAACAGATTTGATTTAGGTCATATCTGAATGGCGTAGTGGTTTTCCCTACTTTCTTCAACTTAAGTCTGAATTTTGCAATAAGGAGCTGATTATCTGAGCCACAGTCAGCTCCCAGTCTTGTTTTTGCTGACTGTATAGAGCTTCTCTATCTTTGACTGCAAAGAATATGATCAATCTGATTTCCATATTGGCCATCTGGTGATATCCAGCTCTTTGCTATCTGAAAACTATTTAGCCCTGCTCATTACTTCTGGGTTCTGTGTTTAGGCAAGAAAGAAGCACAATTCTTGGGCAGCCTCTAGCACCACTGAGTCATTTAGGTGTTCACCACACTCTCACCTTCCCTTGTGGGAAGTATTCTTACCAGTCTAGTGCATCGTTCTACGCATTGATATGTATAATCTTGGGGGAAGATTGATATTGGTGAAATGACCCTGTTCTTAGTGTCTTCAATGTGACTGTTCTTGGATTTTCTTTAATAAATACATCAGGGTGCTGAGCCTTTACCACTCGACACTGGGGCTCCTAGTAAAAAAACTCATCCATTGTTGATTTGCCAAAATGTGTACTTGCAAATTCCTGCCAACTTCCTGACATCACACTCCACAATTATGTTTTGAATGGAAAATATTTGAGAGGCTATAAAAGAGGCAATTCATGAAAAAGTTCATTCTAGTCTGGTCCTATGCAGTTCAGTTCAGTTCAGTTCAGTTCAGTCACTCAGTCATGTCCGACTCTTTGTGACCCCATGAATCACAGAACGCCAGGCCTCCCTGTCCATCACCAACTCTCAGAGTTCACTCAGACTCACGTCCATCGAGTCCGTGATGCCATCCAGCCATCTAATCCTCGGTCGTCCCCTTCTCCTCCTGCCCCCAATCCCTCCCAGCATCAGGGTCTTTTCCAATGAGTCAACTCTTTGCAAGAGGTGGCCAAAGTACTGGAGCTTCAGCTTTAGCATCATTTCTTCCAAAGAAATCCCAGGGTTGATCTCCTTCAGAATGGACAGGTTGGATCTCCTTGCAGTCCAAGGGACTCTCAAGAGTCTTCTCCAACACCACAGTTCAAAAGCATCAATTCTTCGGTGCTCAGCCTTCTTCACAGTCCAACTCTCACATCCATACATGACCACAGGAAAAACCATAGCCTTGACTAGACGGACCTTAGTCGGCAAAGTAATGTCTCTGCTTTTGAATATGCTATCTAGGTTGGTCATAACTTCCTTCCAAGGAGTAAGCATCTTTTAATTTCATGGCTGCAGTCACCATCTGCAGTGATTTTGGAGCCCCAAAAAATAAAGTCTGACATAGTTTCCCCATCTATTTCCCATGGAGTGATGGGACCGGATGCCATGATCTTCATTTTCTGAATGTTGAGCTTTAAGCCAACTTTTTCACTCTCCTCTTTCACTTTCATCAAGAGGCTTTTTAGCTCCTCTTCACTTTCTGCCATAAGGGTGGTGTCATCTGCATATCTGAGGTTATTGATATTTCTCCCGGCAATCATGATTCCAGCTTGTGTTTCTTCCAGCCCAGCGTTTCTCATGATGTACTCTGCATATAAGTTAAATAAGCAGGGTGAAATATACAGCCTTGATGTACTCCTTTTCCTATTTGGAACCAGTCTGTTGTTCCATGTCTAGTTCTAACTGTTGCTTCCTGACCTGCATACAGATTTCTCAAGAGGCAGGTTAGGTGTTCTGGTATTCCCATCTGTTTCAGAATTTTCCACAGTTTATTGTGATCCACACCGTCAAAGGCTTTGGCATAGTCAATAAAGCAGAAATAGATGTTTTTCTGGAACTCTCTTGCTTTTTCCATGATCCAGAAGATGCGGGCAATTTGATCTCTGGTTCCTCTGCCTTTTCTAAAACCAGCTTGAACATCAGGGAGTTCACGGTTCACGTATGAATTACAAGTTTATGAGCAATGTGTTTCACATGGAAGGGTTCCACACTGTACTGAAGAGTCATATCAGCAGAAAAAACAGAGATCATAGATCAACACCATATACAGAATCCCTGTGGTCTCATTTCTCTCCACCCTTTACTGGGCAGAAGTTTTCATTGTGAAGGTAATTTTCTGTTTCTGTGCTTTGGGAGTCCTCGCAGGATGAACCTATTACTCAACCTATTCCATTCACCCTAGGGCTGCTGAATACCACATTGTGATGACTGGCGCTCAGTCCCTTCAGTCGTGTCTGACTCTTTGCCACCCTATAGACTGTAGGCTGCCAATCTCCTCAATCCTTGGGATTCTCCAGGCAAGAGTACTGGAGGGGGTTGCCATGCTCTCATCCAGGGGATCTTCCCAACCCAGGGATTGAACCCAGTTCTCATATCTTGCAGGCAGATTCATAACTGCTGAGCCACCAGGGACTGGAGGGTAAGCATACTCAGATTTATGTCACAGAGTACTAACTGGGACTGCTTCTTTTCTTTCCCACTGCTTAATCCTGACAAGAAAGTTACTTGTATATATCTAAATGAATTTCACAAAGATACAAACAAAAACAGGTTTTGAATGCAATTTCCATAGAAATAACACAGTTTCATCTGACGCTAGTAATATCGCTGTACTGTTTCTAGGTAAGTCAGCTTTGCTTTCTGAAAGTAAATTCACATCGGGTATCTAGCTCAGTTGCATATATTTGTATTATAACCAGAATTTCAGTATTTACCTTCAGGTTAACAGCATCACAACTGTTCTGTTGGTCTCATTTCCCACTTCTCCATGTGAGATGAAGCCATTCCTTCTCCTAAAGCCACTGGCACCAACTTCCAAAATGGCCACCTCAAAGCAAAAAAAAAAAAAACAGAAGAGAAATTCGTTCTCATGAAATCCTACCAAATCACGTGCAAGCTTATCAAGCTGCTTACCTAAATCCAGTGCTTGATAATGTCTAAACCAGCCCAAGAGATACAGATCTTTAACTGCTGACTGGGCCCCACTGATGCAACTCAATGTTTTTAAAAGGTCCTGAGAAAAGCCTGGTAATCATCTCAGAAAAAGAATGATTGATTGGAGTATCAGGTCTGACAGAAGCAAAATCTGACTTGAAGAGGGATAAGGAGAAGGCCAGAATTTGTCTTTTGGTGAAAAAAGTTGAGCCCAGTCACCCTCAGGAGAGCATAGTTGGGCTAGATAAAATTGTTGTGCATATTACAATGTTGATCCATTCAGTTCAGTTCAGGTGCTCAGTCATGTCCAGCTCTTTGCAATCCCATGAATCACAGCACACCAGGCCTCCTGGTACATCACCAACTCCCAGAATTCACTCAGACTCACTTCCATCAAGTCAGTGATGCCGTCCAGCCATCTCATCCTCTGTCGTCCCCTTCTCCTCCTGCCCCCAATCCTTCCCAGCATCAGGATCTTTTCCAATAAGTCAACTCTTCACATGAGGTGGCCAAAGTACTGGAGTTTCAGCCTCATCATCAGTCCTTCCAATGAACACTCAGCACTGATCTCCTTTAGGATGGATTTGTTGGACCTCCCTGCAGTCCAAGGGACTCTCAAGAGTCTTCTCCAACACCACAGTTCAGAAGCATCAATTCTTCAGCACTCAGCTTTATACACAGTCCAAATCTCACATCCACACATGACCACGGGAAAAACCATAGCCTTGACTAGACAGACCTTTGTTGGCAAAGTAATGTCTCTGCTTTTGAATATACTGTCTAGGTCGGTCATAACTTTCCTTCCAAGGAGTAAGTGTCTTTTAATTTTATGGCTACAATCACCATCTGCAGTGATTTTGGAGCCCCCCCAAAATAAAGTCTGCCACTGTTTCCACTGTTTCCCCATCTATTTCCCATGGAGTGATGGGACCAGATGCTATGATCTTCGTTTTCTGAATGTTGAGCTTTAAGCCAACTTTTTCACTCTCCTCTTTCACTTTCATCAAGAGGCTTTTTAGCTCCTCTTCACTTTCTGCCATAAGGGTGGTGTCATCTGCATATCTGAGGTTATTGATATTTCTCCCGGCAATTTTGATTCCAGCTTGTGCTAGGCAAAGGCTAACAGAGTTTTGCCAAGAAAACACACTGGTCACTAGCAAACACCCTCTTCAAACAACACAAGAGAATACTCTATGTATGGACATCATCAGATAGTCAACACCGAAATCAGATTGATTATATTCTTTGCAGACAAAGATGGAGAAGCTCTATACAGTCAGCAAAAAGAAGACCAGGAGATGACTGCGGCTCAGATCATCAACTCCTATTCAGAAAAGTCAGTCTTAAATTGAAGAAAGTAGGGAAAACCACTAGGCCATTCAGGTATGACCTAAATCAAATCCTTTATGATTAAACAGTGGAAGTGAGAAATAGATTCAAGGGATTAGATCTGAGAGACAGAGTGCCAGAAGTATGGATGGAGATTCATGACTTTTACAGGGGGCAGTGATCAAGACCATCCCCAAGAAAAAGATATGCAAAAAGGCAAAATGGTTGTCTGAGGAGGCCTTACAAGTAGCCGAGAAAAGAAGAGAAGTGAAAGGCAAAGGAGCAAAGGAAAGATATATCCATTTCAATGCAGAGTTCCAAAGAAAAGCAGGGAGAGATAAGAATGCTTTCCTCAGTGATCAATACAAAGAAATACAGTAAAAAAAAAAAAAGAAAGAAAGAAAAGAATCAGAAAGACTAGAGATCTCTTCAAGAAAATTAGAGATACCAAGGGAACATTTCATGCAAAGTTGGGCACAATAAAGGACAGAAATGGAATGGACCTATCAGAAGCAGAAGATATTAAGAAGAGGTGACAAGAATACACAGATGAACTATATCAAAATGACCTGAAATACCTGGATAATCATGATAGTGTGATCACTCATCTAGAGCCAGACATCCTGGAATGTGAAGTCAAGTGGGCCTTAGGAAGCATCACTACAAACAAAGCTGGTGGAGGTGATAGAATTCCACTTGAGCTATTTCAAATCCTAAAAGATGATGCTATGAAAGTGCTGCACTCAATAGGCCAGTAAATTTGGGAAACCCAGCAGTGGCCATGGGACTGGAAAAGGTACGATCTCACCCAAATCTCAAAGAAAGGCAATGCCAAAGAATGCCGAAACTACTGCACAATTCCACGCTGGCAAAGTACTGCTCAAAATTCTCCAAGCCAGGCTTCAGCAGGGTGTGAGTCATGAACTTCCAGATGTTCAAGCTGGATTCAGAAAAGGCAGAGGAATTGGAGCTCGAATTGCCAACATCAATTGAATCATTGAAAAAGCAAGAGAGTTCCAGGAAAACATCTACTTCTGCTTTATTGAATATGCCAGAGCCTTTGACTGTGTGGATCACAACAAACTGTGGAAAATTCTTCAGGAAATGGGAATATCAGACCACCTTACCTGTCTCCTGAGATATCTGTATGCAGGTCAAGAAGCAACAGTTAGAACTGGACATTGAACAATGGACTGGTTCCAAATTGGAAAGGAGTACATTAAGGCTGTATATTGTCACCCTGCTTATTTAACTTACATGCGGAGTACACAATGTGAAATGCTGGGCTGGATGAAGTACAGGCTGTACTCAAGATTGCCTGGAGAGATATCAATAACCTCAGATATGTAGATAACACCACTATTATGGCAGAAAGCAAAGAACCTAAGGAACCTAAGGAACCTCTTGATGAAAGTGAAAGAGGAAAGTGAAAAAGTTGGCTTAAAACTCAACATTCAAAAAACTAAGATCATGGTATCTGGTCCCATAATTATATGGCAAATAGAAGGGGAAACAATGGAAACAGTGAGATACTTTATTTTTTTGGGAACTGAAATTACTGTAATGGTGACTGCAGCCATGAAATTAAAAGACCCTTGCTCCTTGAAAGAAAAGCTATGACAAACCCAGACAGCATATTAAAAAGCAGAGACATTACTTTGCTGACAAAGGTCTGTTTAGTCAAAGCTATGGTTTTTCCAGTAGTCATGTATGGAGGTGAGAATTGGACTATAAAGAAAGCTTAGCAGTGAAGACTTGATGCTTTTGAACTGGGGTGTTGGAGAAGACACTTGAGAGTTCCTTGGACTGCAAGGAGATCAAAGCAGTCAATCCTAAATGAAATCAGCCTTGAATATTCATTGAAAGGACTAATGTTGAAGCTGAAACTCCAATACTTTGGCCACCTGATGTGAAGAACTGACTCCTTGGAAAAGACCCTGATGCTGGGAAAGATTGAAGGCAGGAGGAGAAGGGGATGACAGAGGATGAGATGGTTGGATGGCATCACCGACTCGATGGACATGAGTTTGAGCAAGATCTGAGAGTTGGTGATGGACAGGGAACCCTGACGTGTTGCAGTCCATGGGGTCGCCAAGAGTCGATCATGACTGAGTGACTGAACTGAATTAAAACTTGTGCTAGCAGAGGGGAAAGCACATTAGAGAGGGATGGGAATAGGTAAAGCTCAAGCTTGGGGGCTTAGAGGAAGGTCACCTGGGGATACCAACATCTCAGAGGAATGTGAGCAGTCTCAGATCTCCAATTCTCCTAAAGGTAATGTTCTCCTGAAACATGCAAATCAAGGAGAACTTCACTGTCATTGGACCCTACTGTCAGAAATTTGACTCAGCCCTCCCAGGCACATGAACCTTGTGGGTTCCTAAGGCGGCAGGTCATGCAGATGCTGCCATCCTGTGGACAGTAGTTACGTGACAGGCTTAGCCCTTCTTCCCCTGTCAGAACCGTGGGTTATTAAACCCAAACGTCAGATGATCTCATTGGCCCTATGCAACTATGACCCTGTGGTAGATTCAGCCCTTTTAGTCTCTGGATCATGATGGACCCCTAAGCGTGCCTTTCGCATGGTTCCTACTCTCATGCGACCCTCACTAGCTACCAGCATGTCTGAAATCCTTCTCAGCATGGTGCGTGTCAAGTTCAGCAGCTGCCATCACATGAAGGTTTTGGGCTACTAAACTCTGTAGATCCACTTATGCAGAACAATGTGGCTCCTACCACACGCGGCACACAAAGCCCTTCCTCTCATGTGAGCAGTGCACCTTCCAGACCACAGCTGGTCATTGGCTCTTCTAGTTATAGGCCAGGACATTGTCGCTTGCCAGGATATGGTCACATACCAGCATGCCATCACACGAGAATTGAGGGATTTCATTTCTGGGGTTCCAGGGGTCTGCAAGGTCATGTGATTGTCTGTGGTCCTGCAAGAGGGTCTGCCCTTTAAGAGTGGGGAGATTAGCCTTCAGAGAAGTCAGATCTAGAGGTGCAGAAGACCTTTAGACCTGCGGTCGGCGCTCTAGCTCAGGGGAAACTTTGAGGAGACTGTGGCTCATTCCCACCTTGCCACCAGCTTGACTATGCCAAAGCCTTTGACTGTGGATCATAATAAGCTGTGAGAAATCCTGAAAGGGATGGGAATACGAAACCACCTGATGTGAAGAGCTGACTCATTTGAAAAGACCCTGATGCTGGGAAAGATTGAGGGCAGGAGGAGAAGGGGATAACAGAGGATGAGATGGTTGGATGACATCACCGACTCAATGGACATAGGTTTGGGTGGACTCCGGGAGTTGGTGATGAACAGGGAGGCCTGGTGTGCTGCAGTTCATGGGGTCATAAAGAGTCGGACACGACTGAGCGACTGAAGTGAACTGAACTGAACTCAGTGAGACTCAGAGAGCAGGGGTGCCTGCTGGTATTAGAAGTTTTCTCAGAGGAGTGGGCTTTTAGAGGCGCCCAAGCAATGTCAGACTGTCAGACCGAGGTTGTGCAAAGAGCAGAGGGTCCGAGAGAGTTGGACGGAGGTAGGTGGAGTGTTTGTGAATGTGGCCCAACTGTTGTAGAGCTGGCAGTGAAAACCTGTGGGTGTGCATCCTAAACCTGGAATCGGAGGAGCTGTTGTTGGCGAAGAGTGAAATGGAAGAAGAGAATGTCCTGCCTGGGTGGGTGGGGGTAGTGGTGGACGGGCTGGCTGGGATACATGGACTTGGAAGTCATCTCTAAGCAGCAGGGCCCTGGGCCATCGTGAAAATGGTATAGAAGGAGTAGAGTTGAGAAGATAACAAGATTGTGTTTACATTTGTGGGAATAAATACTTCTTGATTCATGGCTCAATATTGTCACTTGTGATAGTTTATCCTACATGTTGCTTAAATAATCCGCTTTATTTTTCCCTCATTTTCAGCATTTCCAATCTTGTTTTGCAAAAGCCAAGGACCAAAAACCGAAAACAACACAAATGTACTCTATTCTAACAAATTATGGAACATAAAGGACTAAAGGTTGATGAATTTCCATGCTGAAAGATGTTTCTTGAGGTAGTATGAGAATGTGCAGTAGGACTGTTAAAGACAGGGATGGTTTCCCCAACTTGTGTGGGAAGAAAACATTTTCCCACAGTTATCTGAAAAGCTAGTGTTCACAGAAAATATTCTGTGACTACCTGTCCAAACCGAATTTCCCACCACTTTAAAAACGCGTGCCTTTGTTTACTAAGAGCAAGGGAACGTATGTTTATAATCATTATAATCTGTTCTTCCCTTTCAGAAATTACTTATTGGTATGAAAATCATTTTATCTTGTCTCATCAGCCAGTCTCTCTCCTGCTGAAATCTTTTCAGTTTTTTTATTTTTTTTTTAGTCTTCAGAGATAGCCTCTCTTTCTTAGCATATGCTTGATAGCATGGTAGCAAATATAAGTACAGAAATGCAAATCATTCAGCAATCTTATCTACAGCAAGAAATGTAGCGCTCTCTTCTGGAAAACAAGAAACAACTGGCCCCTCAGGATGAGCAGACTCAATACATGTCATTTAATACAAATATCTCATACTTTCCCAAAACTCTTTTGCTATTATCCTTTAGTGACTTCACTGGTGGCTCAGATGGTAAAATGTCTGCCTACAATTCGCGAGACCCAGGTTCAATCCCTGGATCAGGAAGATCTCCTGGAGAAGGAAATGGCAACCCACTCCAGTATTCTTGCCTGGAAAACCTCATGGACAGAGGATCCTGGTAGATTACAATCCACGGGGTCGCAAAGAGTCAGACACGACTGAGCGACTTCACCTTCACCTTCAGTATCTTCAGCTTCCCTGTTTTGAGGCCCTATTATGTGTCAAGTTCTGTGATAACCTCGTCTTGTACATTAAGTCATTTAACCCTCACAAAAGTCCTGAAAGGGTGCTATTTCAGTTGACAGATGAGATACATGAGTCAGGAGAGGCTGGGCTATGCTGAGGTCAAAGACAGTCTCCAAAGTCAGTGGCTTATCCCTCACTCCTGGTACGTGTCCACGGCACATGCATGGCCATCACAGCACTGTGGATTCGGAGATCCGATGTACTGTTAGTGGAATATCTTGGAGCCTGAAACCGACAGAGCTGTCACCATCTAGAAAGCTGTCAGATCACTGTGCCTTAAGGAAAAGGGCCCTGGGGCTCGGGGGGATCTCAGGCCAACAATCACATGATATTGCCCAGAAGTAACACATATCACTCAAACCAAGAAGGAAAACTAGCCACACTTACGGCCCTGTGTCGGGAGCCAGTGTGAGGAATCCCGCCCGCGACAAGGTCATGAGGAAGGAAGCTGACGTACGCAAGGCGTGCTCAGACTTCAGGGACCCCTCTGGAAATTCCTAAGCATGTACCCCAACAAAAATCTGCCGGCTTTTGTGCTCTACTTTTCCACTCTTCTGACATTCTCTGGAAAAAGTCAATTCAGGGCTTTGGTCTTCTGCATTTGAAAAGAGTGTTTCAATCCAAAAACCCCTCTGATGGCTTTCTAGCCTGCCTGCAGGACTCGTACAGCTGCGCGTGTGATTGTTTGAGGCCTCCTGACCGCAGGAGGCACAGGAAGCTTAAAACAGCCTAGGAATGTAGGAGCTTCCGAGGAGTCAAAATCTTTAGAATAGGACTGATTAAAAGTTTCATTTGTTGATTCAATGCTTGCTGCCAAATTTTCATATCCTTTATTTTTAGATATAGTTGGTATATAGAAAAACAAGTAGTAGACCTGGTATTAGCAACATTAGATCTTTGAGTTAAGTACCTTCTTTGTTATAACCCACTGCACCTTTGTTCTATAGAGATGTAACTTTAGCGCTTTAAGGAGATGTAGATTAAAGAAAAACACTTCAGGGGAAACAAAATTAACATTCATTAAGGAAGAGAGCCAAAAAGTGTTAACAAGCCTCTTGGCCAGAAGATAATGTAAATCACCTGAGACTTTTCGTATACAAAATGATGTACGGAAAGAATCTGGGTTGCGAACGCTACATAATTTTGTGTTACCCATTGATTTCCATGTTTTACCAAAAGTATAAAAGGCCTACTGAACAATAAAGGATGGGACCAGTTTCTCGGACTAGTCTCTCGGCCTGGTTTCTTGGGAATCTGGCTCCCCCCGTGTCTCTCTCTCTCTTCTTCTCTCTTTCCCGCTCTCTGCTCTTTAATTTCAGGCTGAATTTCCATCTGGGGCGTGGAGGCTCGCCAGGTCTAATTACCTGCCCTGGCTGTTAAGACCCGCGCGAAAGGGAGCTTAAGGCGAGGCACCCTTAGATATTCAAGCGGGCGCCGGTGGCCCAACGTAGATGGTGCAAATTCCTTGTCTGGAATTGTATTGGTCTTCCGCGTAAACCGAGCTATTCAGCCCTCTTCCTCCACTTAATCTTCTTACTACACTATAGTTTCTTAATCTAATCTTATATCAATCAATAAACAAGCCTTTCCACGCGAACACCGTCCACCCTTCGAATTCCCTGGATCCACTGGGGCTGGACCCCGGCAGCCCTGCCCAAACAAAGGGGATAAAGCAAGAAGTGCAGTTCTGCCATATGCCTAGAACAGGGGAGAAATAGAAACACTTGGCACACAGGAACACTGACTGCTGCAGGATGCAACTGAAACTCCGACAGACTGAGCACCTCCGTAAAATCACAGTCAGGGACAGAACAGGATTTGCATCCAGTCAGGCATGCCTTCCAGTCACTGTCCTTCTATACCCTTTTCTACATCATTGTATGTTATTCTCTCAATGAAATACATATATATATATACTCTTGGTCCCAGAACAACACAAGGCTTGGTGGTGGCAACCCCCTGCACAGTTAAAACTCTGCAGATAATTTTTGATTCCCCCAAAACGTAACTACTCATAGCCTACTGTTGACTGGAAGCCTTCTCCATAACATAAACAATGGATTAACACATATTTTCTGGGTTATATGTGTTATGTAATATATTATTGCAAAAAAGTAAGCCAGAGAAAAGACGATGTTATTAGAATAGCATAAGAAAGAGAAAATACACTTTATACTACTGTACTGTATACTGTATTTATCAATACCAAAAGTTTACATCATCTGTTTACAAAATGAATCATTAGTCTTTCAGTACCTGCATCAATACTGTCTTCAACAATCCAGTACATATAGATTTTATCCCTACTACTAACAGTGGACATCAGAAGTAGAAGTGAAACTGCTAGTTTCTCAGTTATGTCCAACTCTTTGCGACCCCAGGGACTGTAGCCACCAGGCTCCCCCGTCCATTAATCCATTCAGGCAAGAATACTGCAGTGGGTAGCCATTTCCTTCTCCAGGGGATCTTCCTCACCCAGGGATTGAACTCAGGTCTCCCACATTGTAGGCAGATTCTTTACTGACTGAGGTACAGAGAAGCCCTCAAAAGTAGAAAGATCATGTGAATAAGAAATTGATGTTTTTTATGAGGATTCATGCATTGATAACAACGAAGCAGCAATATGATTGTTTTATTGTTGTCTAGTGTGATGGATACCATTTCTTCATGGCAGCCTAGCCTATATATATACTAATGAATGAGTCATTATGAAACTTTTATGTCCTAGAGTATCACAGTCATGTACATAGTACCACATTGGGAACATTGTTTTATTAAAAAACACACAGACCTGTGGTGATGACAGTCTGATGGGCAGTTTCTCCAATTATGAGAGACAGAAGGAGCAGAGAGAGGGACGGAGGGAGGGAGAGACATACTGTACGGTTATGTAGTTCTTTGAGAGCAAAGTTATAAAATAGTAAGAGAGCTAACACGCGATTAATTTTTCTCAGATATCACTTATTTCATGCCTCTGTAAGGATGGGCGATCCGCTCTGTACCTGTCTTGTTCATGTTTCACCCATGTATATTTTATGTATTTGTTGTGGGGAAAATGCACATATGAGCAGCTCATGCAGTTCAAACTGTGTTGTTCAAGGATCAACTCTATAGTAGAGATTCTATTATTTCAATGTGCTAGTTCCCTCTTCCTTCCTTCTGTCGTCCCCTTGTCCTCCTGCCTTCAAACTTTCCCAGCATCAGGGTCTTTTCCAATGAGTCGGTATTCCCATCAGGTGGCCAAAGTATTGGAGTTTCAGCTTCAGCGTCAGTACACCAGTGAATAATCAGGGTTGATTTCCTATAGAATCGACTGATTTGGTCTCCTGGCTGTCCAAGGGACTCTCAAGAGTCTTCTGCAGTGCCAGAGTTCGAAAGCAGCAATTCTTCAGGTGCTCAGGCTTCTGTATGGTCCAAGGCTCACATCCATACAAATGTATTATTAGATCTGAATGAGTAACTATTGTGTGTTCCAACCAGCCATTTATAAACACAGTTGACATTCTCGCGTGTTCCTTTACCTTGACTTTTTAATGTTTATATTTATACATAAAAACATAAGCATAAATATGTTCTGAGGAACCATAAAAATCATAAAAGTTCATTAATATCTTTTTTGGAGGAAACCTATTGTAACATATAGCGTTATATCTTGACTGTTTCTCGCATTATAACATATGGTGTCAGGAATAGTCTCTCTTGCTTTTTGTAATCTATCACTGAAGCCCAAACTGTGTCTTGAGTAATGATGCTTTTTCTTTTTTTGCACAGAGCTTGTGCAGCCCCCCGCACCTCCCCCCGCCCCCAACACACACACTGAACCCTTCCATATGCCTGTTTCAGGCTCTGAAGGTTTCAGTTTGGTTCCCTTAAACAGTGTGTCAGACTGTTTCCCCCTGGGACTGTGCTGTGTCACTATTGACACTTTTATAAGATACACTAGTAGCTGCCACAGCATCTGCCCCCATACAGCCATCCGATTCCTTTTTGTAACGTCAGAGGCCACTGACACACATCCATCCCTTAGTAAACACCAGATATGGTTGTAAGTACCTGCCCTACTGATAGCTAACTTATTCGTAATGCTTGTCAGTTCACAGACCCCTCTTCAGGGGCTTTCCATGTATCTCCATATACCAACTCAATTGTCACAATTACCTCATGAGGTAAGAACTATCAGTGTCTTCTGTTTGGTGGAGGGCAGGAGCTCAGCCACTGTAAGGTCAAAGTTACTAGCACTGGCCCATAGGATTTAGCACCAGGATTGAAACCCTCATGGATCTGACTTCACACCCTTTGCGCATGATCAGTAAGGGGTGATTCTGTGTTCGGACTGGAATGAGCACTGGAATGGGACTGACAAAGTCTGGTGGGGCAGTGGTGGGTGTAGGGTCTGTGACCAAGATGCCCTGAACTCCAGCGTTCTGGCAGGAGACAGACCATTGCAAGCTGCTCCACTGTATTACCTCTCCTTGCCCAGACCGTGTGGGAACTGCTTTCCTGGTGTTCAAGCTAAACGTGAAGTAACAGAGGCAGATGAGCTACACATGGAAAGAAAGGAAGGTTTCTAGAGGGTGTGTATAGCCAGGATGACTTCAGTCTCAGAGGCTTTTTTATTTGTGTTTCACTGTCTTCCCAGTGCTCACCCTCCTCTTTCTGGCCCATGCATCCATCTCTTGGCCTTTCCACTCCACATGCCAGGTACTCGTGTCCCTTCTTTTCCACCCATGTTTGATTCCACGGACAATCATTTCTTCCCCTCCTGTGGCTGCAGCAGCCACTCTCTGGTCCCATCATGTTTCTGTGCCAAAGAGCCTGTAAAGCACAGCTGTGAGGCTGTATGTATATGTTTAGGCAGAAAACGTTTTGTATGATAAATTGAAACAGGGGAATGTCCAGGTCAAAGTATAAGAATGCCTTGGAATGGTTGAAGCATGCTATAGGCAATTAGGCTCTCATACACTGTTGGTAGAAGTGTATATTGCTGTAACTATCATCATGTGTCCTTAGAAAACTGTATCTTACATTGGAAAATATCGAACCCAGTGGTTCTCCTAGGAAGCTGAAGAGCTGGGACTCGGGTCCTGGACCTACCCTGAAGCCCAAGCTGCGCTGCACTGGGTTCTTTGCCATCCACCACCCGGGATGCTCCATTACCCTGGCCATCCCATGGGTACTGTTCCCTTGTTTGGCAGGGAGGGTACAAAGACTTCTATTCCTGCTCTAATTTAAAGAAATCATTCAAACATCAATATGAAAAAAAATCATTAAAAAGCATATTAAGACTAAGACCAAGGAGCAAACATTGATGATATGTAATACAGTGGAATCCAGAGTAGAGTAGGATTCAATTTGGGAGGCAGAGCATTTGCCAAAATGAGTTAGAATATGTGTATCTGTAAAAGCTTAGTTATAAGGTAGTTATAAATGCTTATAAGGTGAAATATTAACACACGCCCATGCACACACACACTTCTCTCTTCCTCTGAGACAGTAGCCATGCTTGAAGTCTGTCACGAAGCTGAGCACGCAGCGACATGCCAGTGGATCCAGAGCTTTCTCCCCCAGCCGCCCCACACCAGATGTCTAGGAAGAAGCTATGTCTGTTGGATTCCAGGAAAAATTTTCCTTCTTTCTGAACCCACTGTTTGCAAAGTCCTCCTTCCCATGATAAGGAAAGTGGTCATCTTAATATTGGTCAACAGGGAGGGGCTTAGCTGTATTTCTCACTGTACACAAGTGAAAAATATTAATTTTGCAAAGGCAAGATTCAATACATGCTAGTTTTACAAGCAGGCTATGAAACTGTTCTTCTGCACAGGTGTTTTTTTTTTTTTCCTGAAATAAATATGGGTAGAAATGGTTAAGATGTGTGGACTCTCAAATGTTACTTTTGTTGATGACCCCAAATTGCTATTATACACATTCATTTGACAAATATTAATTAGTTGTTATGCTATGCCAGGCATTGTCAGCTGAAAGGAATTTGTAATATGCAAACCCTGTGATCGAAGCCAATTTCTCCTCTAGTTCAAGACATATGTGTCCACTTGGTTCAAGGCACCTGGACCCGCCCAAGAAAGAGTGACTAGCACGTGGTCACAAAGCATCATCTCAGGTCTGCTCACAGAAGTCTGTCTCCAAGCCCTGAAGACAGACCAGTGTCTCACAGTTATGCTGCCAGAATCACAGGTGATCCCAGGAATATTATAGAGCAACCAGCACCTCCCACTCAGGCTGCCTGGGTTGCCCCTCAATCTCCACCACCACTCCATCATTGCTGGAAGATAATCATTAAAAGAGAACCAGCGCAGTAGCTTGAGGAATACTTAGGTTGCGGAAGGAGACTCATACAGGTGGGGCACAATCCCGCTTCAGCCACTTAACTTGGCTGAGAATCCTGGAAGACGTAGCTCACCTCTGTGAGCCTCACATCCCTGATTTGAGAAAGGATTGATTGTGGATACCATCGTCACAGGGTATCTGTGAAGAGGCCAAAGAAATGTAGTGAGTCTACCCAGCACTGAGCACATGTTGTTTGCTACTGGACAAGTGTTGGCTTGCTTCTCACCCTGTTCTCTCCCTACCATGGCAACAATGCTCTTTCCATGTACTCAGTGGCATAGCGATGATGAAGGCAGAATTCCAGAATGACACAGAAAGTCGCCATATGAACAAACATGAGGTCATAAAGATACTAATGACTCTTCGTGGGACCATCACCTACTAGGTGGTGGAGATTGAGGGGCAACCCAGGCAGCCTGAGTGGGAGGTGTTGGTTGCTCTGTAATATTCCTGGGATCACCTGTGATTCTGGCAGCATAACTGTGAGACAGGGAAGACTGAGATGCTGTTCCCCGAGTGAATGTGTGTGTTTCTGTGGGATGCCCCGTGGAGGCGGGGGATGCATGTGAGCGTGATGGCCCCTCTGTGGCTATTCACCCATGGTGTCTCTCCCGGAAGGGTCCCGAAACAAGGTGATGCTTGAGATTGCTTGTGTCTGAACCACCTTCACGAGAAAGGACTCTGGCCCTGTCTCGGTGCCTGACTTAGCTGGGCAGCCTGGGGACTGTCTGGCATAGCTGTTAGCTAGCTCACTTTTACACTGTTCCCTCAGCAGCGTTATTTCTGAAGTAATGCTGCTTCTCGAAAATGACTCTGACTCTTCCGATACACAGTACGAAGACCACGTGCCCTCACTCCTCCCTTTCATAAGTTGGATTTTTCCCCCTCTTTCATTGCTGGATTTTCTTGAAGGCGGGTTGGTTGCTGGCATTTGCCAAAGGTCAGCAATAAAGTCTCTCTTTGTTGTTGTACTTGTTGATCATTGGGAACTCCTGGTTTTTAACATGTTTGTGGGCTTCAAGCCACTGTCACTGGTGTTGAGCAGAGGACTGAAATGTTGACTTGCGCTGTGCTGACATGTGGAGGACAGACAAGGCAGCCAGGCTGAAAGCAGAGGGGCCAGTTGGACGGCAGTCCAGCCCAGGAGATAGATGTTCACGTCTTGGCCAGGGTGGTGGTCATGGAGGTGGTGAGAAGTGGCTGGATTCTGGACGTCCTTTGACAGAGGATCCAAGAGATCCCTGACCCATTGGATGTGGGGTATGTGAGAAAGAGAGCCTGCCAGGCTCACTCTGAGTTTTGAGGACTGAGCAAGTGGCACTTGTGGGTCAAATGCTGTCTGTGGCTCCAGTGCCACACAGGAAAAGTGCAAGTCTGTGAGTTGCAGGACTTCCCTGACAGCGGGCCACACAGGGAAAGCAGTGACTCCCCAGAAGAGCTCCTCTGAGGCTTGCTGGTGATCACTCCATCGTGGAGTGATTGAAAGCGCACAGATCATTACTCACAAGCCTGACCCAAGACAACACGGAACAGTTCATGTACAAAATGCACAACACACAAACCTACAGAACCTCAAGTATTACAACCCAAAGGAAGATGGTTTCTAGCAGTAGAATCACCACAATCTTCCCTCCCCACAAACCGCTGCTACACTTACCTGCTGGTTCAGTGCTTCAGTGGAATGTGGTCACAATAAAATACCCTTCGTGAATTCACCAATGGGAGAGGGTATGCCACGTCCCCATGCCCAGTTTCTCAGTTGTGTCTGACTCTTTAGGTCCCAATGGCCTGTAGCCTGTCAGGCTCCTCTGTCTATGGGAATTTTTAGGCAAGAATGCTGGAGGCAGTTCCATTTCCTCCTCCAGGGGATCTTCATGACCCAGGGGTTGAACCTGGTCTCCTGCACCTCCTGCATTGGCAGGTGAGTTCTTTATCACTGAGCCAACCTGGATAGACCAGGGCAGAGAGCACAGACCCTATCTTATTTCTTCAGGTGATACAAAACTTCCAAGTCTTTTCACATGGTGAATTAGATATGTTGGTGGGGAGAATTTGTGGGTGGAGAGGTGAATAGCAACACAACCTGTGGCATGAATACAAGGTGAGATACAACCAAGACACTTTCTAAGCACACCTGTGACTTCAGTATCCAGTAGAGCAGATGTCAGAGTATAGAAGTGAATAAGAGACCAAGAAAGGCCTTATAGAATAATGAAAGTATCAGAACACCAGGGAGACATAATGATCCTAAACGTATGTGCACAAAACAATGGAGCCTCAGAATACATGCATCAAAAAGTGATGGAGCTGAAAGGAGAGTGAGCCAGTTCGGTAATTACAGTGGGGGCCTTCCACACCCACCTCATTCTTTGCAAGTGGCAGAATTACTAGAGATAAAAAGTAGTAGGAATTTAGGAAACCTGAGAAACACAGTAAACCAGACAGATCTACATGATATAAATTAAAAAATCCACACAACAGAGTAAAACTTTTCTCTCCAAGGGTCTATGTAACATTCACCACGTTAGACCACTTCTTCAACCATCAAACCTCAATAAATTCAAAAAGAAGTGAAACCTCCCAGGTAGGCTTTCTGGCCACAATGGAATCAATTTCGAAACCTGTACTAGAAAGCAGAAAGGAGAATCCTTAAACACTTGGGAATGGCAGGCAGTTGATGCAACATTCCAGGTTGTCATTCACACCCTAGTGATAGTAGTAGAGCTGAGGTTAGGAAGAGTTGCCTCTGTGACTGAAAGGCATTTCAGGCTGGCCCCAAATAAGAGCTCATTCTGGCTATTTCAAACAAAGTATCCTGGAGGGCAAGTTTGGAGGAGGCTGTTGTGGCAGTGCCTTCTGACATTAAAGCTTGTACTGCACTGGCAAAGGAAGTACAGCTTACTGGTTGCTAGTGCAGTCGTTTGGTGGCTGGTTGGATTTAGGAAGCTCAGGAGAGGTTGCATGCCATTTAATGGTGTGGTTGTTAGAATGTCCTGAGAGAAGAAAAGTTTCAGGTGCCCTCCTGGTGTATGACTGGTGTCCAGTATATCCATGGTCCAGTACAACACCTTCCTTTATAAATCCTGCTCCATTTTCCTAAAAGAATCAACCCAGTTGTCCTCTCCTCCCTCCTCCTCCTCTTCTCTCTTTCCCCTCCTCTTCCTCATCCTGCTTTCCTTGATTCCTCCCAGGGTAGTGCCATCTGTCAGATAAAGCTTCCCTGAGGGCTCAGCAGGTAACAAAACTGCCTGCAGTGCAGGAGACAGGCTAGGAAGATACCCTGGGGAAAAAAAATGGTAACCCACCCCAGTATTCTTGCCTGGGAAATCCCAAGGACAGAGGAGCCTGGAAGGCTACAGTCCACTGGGTCCTAAAGAGTCAGACAGGACTGAGCAACTGAGCACGCATCTGGACTGGCAGAAGAGTTTCCTTTCTGGACTTTGTGGGGTTGGACCCTTAGGCCAGGTTGGGGCTTTGCTTGCCTGTGGTCCTGTTAGCCTAAGATATCATGCATGGTGAGTGGACCACTGATGTGTCTTCAAGCATGTATTTTTGTTCTCCCTTCAGAATACAATGATGGTGGTAGATCACCTCAAGGAAGAAAGAAAAGTTGGAGTTCTTTCCCAGGTAGTTCTGGCAAGAGGAACCCTCATTATGAATATGATGGATGTGAGCCTCAGCCTTCACACCTCCAGGAGGATTACGTAAAAGTGGTGATGAGGGATGTCCAGATGGACCCCAAAGCAAGAGAGTAAGTGTTCAGGGCTTGCACCAGCCCATGTGGCTGTGTGGCTTTTTCTTTTTTTTTTTTCTCTCACTGCAAAACTGAAGCATGCTAGAAGAAGAATGGTTGAGCATTCTTAATTGTACTGCTTGTGTCAAAGGGATGAGGGTGTACAGAAGATTTTCTTAGCACTTATGGTCACTCACTCTCCGTCTCTCCATGTTAGTTCCCCCTATTCCATCTGAGGCACCAAGAGGAGAGTGCGGTCGCAGAAAGAAGGACATATCCATATTATCAGTTGTAAATATAGAAAGCTTCTGGAGAGAGAAATGAGGAGGAATGCACAAGATGGAAACTCAAGGAGCTTGTTCAAGGTCACAGTGAGTGTCTTAGCAAGGTCTACACTGAATAAATAAGGCATCCTGGAATCTTGTAAAAGGAAGACCACAATAAATACCTGATGTCAATTAATTTGGAGGAGAACGTTCATTTTCTTTGTTTTAAATTGACATATAGGTGATTTACAATATTGTGTTAAGTTCAGGTGTACAATATAGTGATTTGGTGTTTTGTTTGTTTGAGTTTTTTTTTTTTTTTTTTTTGGTTATTGCTATGGGTTGCAGATTATATTCCATTATAGGTTATTAGAAGACTGGCTCTAATTCCCTGTGTTATACAGTAAGTAAATCATTGTTTCTTATCTATTTTAAGTAGAGTAATTTATATTAGTTAATCCCATATTTCTAAAATATCCCTCCCCTGCTCCTTGAGGAGAGCTTTCAAACAGAGCAAAAGACTCTAGGAAATCCATATTGGGTCAAACTTAACAAATCATGCCAGTGGTCCCTTCTTTAGAGACCAAGCTCTGTAGAAGGTTGGAAAAGAACATTGTACTGGGTGTGTGCTCCAGCTTTAATTCCAAGTTATTAATTAATTCCTTTCTCCACCCCCTTCTTGCCACCCTCAGATTCCCTGTGGGAGAAAGTATGACAAGATATGGCTAATGATCTCAATTCAGAGCTAGAGCTATTGCAGTATCTCTTTCACTCCAGTGGATGTAAGAGAGGATGCTGAAACCAGATGAGTGGGCTCAGCGAAGTGTGTGCCAGGTGGGAGGGGCGGGGTGCGTGGAGGGAGCCGGCTGACTGAAAGGCGTTGTGCTCTGAATTTATCACTGTCTCCACCTCCTGCAGTTTCACTACGGGAAGAACTGGGCTCGGTTCTTTGTACAGAAAGCTAGCACTGCCTCTGCCTTGAAGGATGTTAGCTGCAAGATTTGAGATGAGGAGGACCGTAGGGTGTGTGTCCAGGGCATTGCCTATAACACATCCTGGGACAGGAGGACAGGCCAGTCATCTTCTTTGGACCTAGAGTTGCTGGTGCTTACCCCAGCTCTTCTTCCTGCAGATACCTATCTTTGACAACCCCTCCGTGATTTCCTGCTCTATGCAGAATAAGTTGAGACCAAAAGAAATGGAGCAGCTAAAGGTAATGCCAACTCAAGGCATGCTGTGTGCCAACACTCAGACCCACCTCTTCTTTCTCCAGCCCCCCATCCCTCTCACCCCTCATTTCCCTGGCACCAACACAGCCTCAGAGCGGCTGTCTCCTTCTCCCCCACCCCTCTCAATCTCTCTGCAGCTGACCTTTAACAAATGATTTGATGTCTCCAAGCAATCTCTTGACCTCCAGAGCCCCCACTATGACCCAGTAATGGCTGACAGTAGGAATTTGAGGGCACGTGAGGGCAGAGGGGTCTTCCTGGAGGGAGACTTAGGGACGGTAATGTGGTGAGGGGCTGATTATGGACCCGGACACCACTTGGTATTCTGATTCCCTCCCTTCTCCTTCTTGAATCCTTGGTGGGCCATGATATTGAAATAATTTTGAATTGAAGAAACTGCATGGCTGCCGCCCTACAGGTTATCAAGAAGAACTGCCCTGAGGTGAGGCTGAAGTGCTGGTATTATGGTAGAGGGTGGAAGAGATGGGGTGGAGGGTATATCTATCTCCAAGTTCCTGGAGCATTTTTTGGGCTCCAAAATCACTGCAGATGGTGACTGCAGCCATGAAATTAAAAGACGCTTACTCCTTGGAAGAAAAGTTATGACCAACCTAGATAGCATATTCAAAAGCAGAGACTTTACTTTGCCGACTAAGGTCCGTCTAGTCAAGGCTATGGTTTTTCCTGTGGTCATGTATGGATGTGAGAGTTGGACTGTGAAGAAGGCTGAGCGCCGAAGAATTGATGCTTTTGAACTATGGTGTTGGAGAAGACTCTTGAGAGTCCCTTGGACTGCAAGGAGATCCAACCAGTCCATTCTGAAGGAGATCAGCCCTGGGATTTCTTTGGAGGGAATGATGCTAAAGCTGAAGCTCCAGTACTTTGGCCACCTCATGCGAAGAGTTGACTCATTGGAAAAGACTCTGATGCTGGGAGGGATTGGGGGCAGGAGGAGAAAGGGATGACAGAGGATGAGATGGCTGGATGGCATCACTGACTCGATGGACGTGAGTCTGAGTGAACTCTGGGAGATGGTGATGGACAGGGAGGCCTGGTGTGCTGCGATTCATGGGGTTGCAAAGAGTTGGACACGAGTGAGTGACTGAACTGAACTGAACCTTCACTCGAACTCTTCTCCCAAAGCTGTTGTCCTTGAACCTGAGCTGCAATAAACTGTACCACCTGGACGGCCTGTCTGACATTGTGCACATGGTCCCCACAATCAAGATCCTGGACCTCTCCAAAAATGAGGTGAGCAGACGGAGTCAGATCAAAGTTGGGATGAGAGTAGGGGGCTTGTTGTGGTCATCAGAGTGATGACAGGAGGCAGATGAGGGCACCTGAGGGGTGAAGGGTGGAGGCTGGGCTGCAGGGGCCTGGTTGTTTCTCTTGCCCTGGGATTCCTTTTCCAACTTCCTCTCCATATTTCTCAGCTGAACTCTATGTGGGAGTTGAACAAGATGAAGGGGCTGAAGCTTGAAGAGCTGTGGCTGCAAGGGAACCCACTGTGTGACAGCTTTCCAGACCAGTCCACCTACTTAAGGTCTGTGTGAGACCGTCCTGTCACCCTTCATGGTGACCTTCACCCATGGGGGCCTAAACTATCTCTGACAGTACCTCTTTGCCAAACGTGGCGGCCCCGGTCTCCTGGGAGGATCATAGGCTCTGCCTTCTCTTTTCTGTCTCCCTCACCTAAGAGGAATTTCCTTCCTCTGAACAGCTCACCTTGTCAGGTCTCTGAAATCTGCTTCCAGTTCTCTGCTCCCAGCCTTCTCCACTAGGGCCTCCCAAGAGTGTGGTCCAGGAATCAGGGCTCCTCCCCCTTACCAGGACAATGAGACACCAGCATTGACATTGACACTGGGCCTTGGACTGTAGAGTCCTCCAGGTCCAGGCCTCATGCTAAGACCAGCCTTCCTCCTCCATACTGAGACGAGGCTTTCCTCCTCTGTTCAGTGAGGGTCCTTCTCCCCCTTCCTCCAAAAGGTTCCCCTCCTCTTCCATGTTTACACAGGGGCTTTCCTGCCCAGTGCTGTGGGCTGAGGTCCTGGGTGGCTGCTGTCTTGACATCCGTTCCCCTGGCCCAAAGCCAGGAGTTTGATCCTTCTTTGGAAAAGTCAGGGTTCCTTGAGTCAAGGGGCCAGAAGTTGGCCACCACCAGTGAGCAGAGAGCTTCCTGAGGCAGGAGAGGAAGGCAGGGGGCAGAGGAGTTAGAGGAGACTGCAGGATAGACCTCTCGGGGGACACCGCCTCTCCCTCCCTGCACACGTCACATCATCCTGCCTGTCCTCCAGAGGAACCCTCGGTAGCCTGAGACACGTGTGATTCCTCAGAGAAAGAGCCACCTCAGACAGGCGCAGGGGCCATTGGGATAGAAAGTGGTGATCATAAGGGCAGGCCAAAGACCGGCAGCCCCACACTGAACCGGGACCTGGCCCTTTAAGATCTTCCCCCACGGCTACTCCGTTTCCCATGCCCAGGTCTACTGAGCTCACACAGGTGTCAGAGCTTCAAGAAGCATCCGGTGGCCCCAGCCCAACATGTGCAGAGTTGCCATTCCTACGTGGAGGCCTGGGCTGTTCCGGGGCAGGGGTTGCCATTCCTACCTGGGGGCCTGGGCTGTTCCGGGGCAGGGGTTGCCATTCCTACGAGGGGGCCTGGGCTGTTCCGGGGCAGGGGTTGCCATTCCTACCTGGGGGCCTGGGCTGTTCCGGGGCAGGGGTTGCCATTCCTACCTGGGGGCCTGGGCTGTTCCGGGGCAGGGGTTGCCATTCCTACCTGGGGGCCTGGGCTGTTCCGGGGCAGGGGAAGGCAAGGGCTGCAGCAGGGGCACTGCTTCCTCTTTCTTCTGTCTTCTCCCCCGACCCCCACCACGGTAGAGCTTCCTTCCCTTCCCTTCCCTTCCCTTTGCTTTCTCTCTCTCCCGTGTCTCTACATCCCTATGTCTCTCTTATCTCTCCTCTCCTCCCTCCACTCTCTTCCTGTCTTCATCCCCCTCCCTCCCTCCTGGGCCCACCTCACTCACTTCCCTGGTGGACATATGGTTCCTGACAGTGAGCACCTGATTCCTTCTTGGTGTAGGGGGAGCGCAGGAAGCCACAGACAAGGAAGAGGATGAGGGGCGGTTGACTGACTCTGCTCTTCTCTACGAGGAAACAATGCTCTGCTTCTCTGTCAGTGGGGAGTTCAAGGCAGGTTATTGTGTGTAGCTCACCCCAGATGCCCCACTGCTCCCTCGCCTGATCAGGCCCCCCACACCAGAGCCCTTCCTTCCAGCTTCCCTCCCCTCCCCTTCCCTCCAGCCCTCAGTTTTCCCACAGACAACCCAGGTCTGAACTGCGTCCATGTCTGCCCTGCCCACCCTGGGCATTAGGGACACAGGCTGTGGAGTTTCATGGCTCCCATACCAGATCCTTACACTGAGAACCTGGGCTGATACTTAACCTCGCAGTTTCCCATACACCTATATCTTGGGCAGCCGAGAAAAATGCATCCCATGAACTTGTGAAGTGGTCGTCATGGGGACATGTCACTGGGAGCACACTGCTCCTACAGTTGCCCTCCCCATTCCCAAAACCCAGGCTCCCCAAGTGAACAGCTGTCCCCTCAGCATGAGTGTCAAGTCAGACCCTGACTGGGGACCGCCATGAAAGTGAAGTCGCTCAGTCGTGCCCAACTCTTTGCGACCCCATGGACACTGGCCTGCACCAAGCTCCTCTGTCCGTGGGATTTTCCAGGCAAGAGTACTGGAGTGGGTTGCCATTTCCTTCTCGAGGGAATCTTCCCAACCCAGGGATCGAACCCAGGTCTCCCGCACTGTAGACAAGACGCTTAACCATCTGAGCCACCAGGGAAGTCCTGGGACCGCCATGGGAACCTGTAAACATGTCATGCTCTAAGGGGTACTGCTGTTTGTTGTTGAAGAGGAAGGAATGTCTCAGGGCTTCACCAGACCTTCACCATTATCCCTGCCAGCTCTTCCAGGTGAGAGCCATGTTGTGGGTGGGACGACCCATCCAGCATGGTTTCAGGGCCCTGGACATCTGGTGGTGCACATCTTACATTTACTTGGTACTGTCGAAAGCCAGCAGAGAGGTCCAAGGAGCAGTTTAGCCTAGTGGTTAGGAAGGGCATGAGCTCTGGAATTGGCACATAGATTCTCTCTTTGACCCAATGCTCGCTTGCTGTGTGACTTTGGTCAAGTCATATGACCTCTCTGTGACTCAGTGTCTTCTTCTGAAAATGGGGATCAGATCGCACACTCCTGAACTGCAGTGAACTGGGCTGCTGTTCAGGGTAACTGTGAAGTTGTCTCTGGGTTGGGGATCAACGTATATATTGAGTGAAGCTCTTAGAAAATCACTCGGAAGGTGGGCTCTGTGCGAGGGGCAGAGGTACCAGTCAAGGAGTCTGGGGACAGACCCAGAGGGGGGAGGAAAGGAGCCTGGTAGCTGAGTGGCAGTGGGAACAGGATCGTTGTTAGGGATGTGGGGCAGTCCATCTGTCTAGTTGTCTGAGTGCCCATTTTTCCTCCAGTCTATGCATCATGGATGACGAGCTGTTTGTGAGGGACAGCCACAGTGAGACTCAGCATGCAATATTCTTCCCAGTGCCTACACTCACCTCCAGTTCCATGCACACCCTCTCCCAGGAGCAGCTGGATATGGTGCAGGCTTTCGCTACCCAGTCTGAGATGAAACTTGTGTGCTCTCAGAAGTGAGTGCTGTGTATGCATGGGAATGGGGTTGGGCTGAAACAGCAGGGTAGTGAATCATGTATACTCACAAGCAATTTGGAAAAAAAAACCTTTATGAATATTTTGCTTCTAAAAAAAGTGAGCCCATGGAAAAGGTAATATGCTATTATATGTTTAAAGGGTTTTTACAATAGTATAATGCTAAATTACATTATCTTGTCTAGGGAAAAATCCAAGAAAATTCACACACACAACAAAATAAATAAATTAATAAATAACAAACGAAACACCTCACTAAAACTAATAACTAAGTTCACCAAGGTTTCAGGATACAAGACCAATATACAAAACTCATTTGTAGGAGGGCAGTCATAAGATGGTGGAGGAATAGGATGGGGACACCACTTTCTCCCCCACAAATTCATCAAAAGATCATTTGAATGCTGAGCAACTTCCACAAAACAACTTTTGAACGCTGGTGGAGAACACCACGCACCCAGAAAGGCAGCCCATTCTCTTTGAAAGGAGGTAGGACAAAATATAAAAGACAAAAAGAAAGACAAAAGAGTTAGGGATGGAGACGCGTCCTGGGGAGGGAGTCGTGAAGGAGAAGTTTCCAAACAGTAGGAAACCCTCTCTCATAGGCGGGTCTGTGAGGAGTTTGGAATCTCAGAGGGCAACATAGACTGGGAAACAACAACAACACACACACACACAGAATACGCGCTTAACCACATCTGCCAGTGGAGAAGTAGCCCAGACACTCAAGTCCACCACCAGCGAGCGGGGGCTGGACAGGGAGGCGTGGGCTGCAGAATAGGTGCTTAGAGTAAGGACCTGGCCTGAATGCCCTGAGGACAATCTGAAGGAGCTAACATGAGATAGCAACCCAAATTGTGGGACTGTAGGATCGCCAGAGAGAAAAAAAAGAGAACTTTCCTGGTAAAGGCTCTAACACACAGCCTGGCCTGCTCACAGAACAAAGAATTGAGCAAATACCAAAGGTGAGCTAGCTGGCTGTGTACAGGACCCTCCCTGCTGCCGGAGGCAAAGAGGCAGGCATGCTGTGACAGCCAGAACCAGAAGGCAAGGGGCTGCTCCAACCTCGGCCCCAGAGACCAGTACCCTCCACCAAACCGTGAACAGGCTCCCAGCTGCTAACCACGTCTTCCTGGGACCCTGAATGGTTGATACCTGCCAGGAGGGTCACAGCCTGAGATCACCTCCCCAGAGGAGACATGCAGCACACCTGAGACAGTGCTCTTGTGGCGCACCTGGAAAACAGAGTGGCCAGGACCAGGGAGGTAATTCATCGGCCCACCTGGGAAAAATGCGTTCTCCAAACACCTGGTCACCTGAGCTACTCAGACCTGGGAAGGGCACAGATCTGTGCCCTTGCAGATTACCTGAGAACCAGAGCAGCTTAGACTGGGGAAGTGCATGAAATGCAGGGTCAGCTTTGGACAGTGCCCCTGCAGAGCACCCTGGGGCCTGAGCAGTATAGACCCAGGAAGCACACACCACCTTGAGCTGGGGTAAACCCAGTGTGGTCCATATGCTGCAGCACTTTCCACACATGCCAGAGATATTTGTTTGCAGGGTCCCTCCCTCCCCACAACACACCTGAACAAGTGAGCCTAAATAACTGACCACTTTCGCCCCCTTGTGTCAGGGCTGAAATTAGACATGGAAGAGACATGCAAACAGAGGAACCAAAATAAGCAAAGAAGAAGTAACCACTCTGGAAGTGATAGGTGCAACAGATTAAAACCCTGTAGTTAACATTGACTAAGCATTGGAGGGGGCCAATAGATCTTGAGAACAAGTACAAGCTGGAACAAGTAACTATCTGAAACAGAACTGACCCCACACTGCCCACAACAGCTCCAGAGAAATTCCTAGATGTATTTTTACTATTTTCACTTTCAATTTTTTAAAAATTTAAGTTCTTTATTGCTCCTTTAATTTTCATTTTTATAACCTACTGCTACTGCTGCTAAGTCGCTTCAGTCGTGTCCGACTCTGTGCGACCCCAGAGACGGCATCCCAACAGGACCCCCGTCCCTGGGATTCTGCATGCAAGAACACTGAAGTGTGTTGCCATTTCCTTCTCCAATGCATGAAAGTTAGAAGTGAAAGTGAAGTCACTCACTCGCGTCCGACTCTTCGCGATCCCATGGACTGCAGCCTATCAGTCTCCTCTGTCCATGGGATTTTCCAGGCAAGAGTACTGGAGTTGGGGTGCCATTGCCTTCTCCATATAACCTACTATTACTTTGCCAAAAAAGACCCTATTTTTAAAGCAAATGTCGTAAATATATTTTTTATAATTTTTGTGATCATTTTGTTTTGTATTTTTAATATTGTTCTTTTTTTTTATTTTTGAGAGTCTTACCTCAACCCTAGATGTTTGGTATCTGTTATCAATTTTGTACCTTTAAGAATCTAATCTTCAGTATCCATTTTCACTTAGAGGTGAGATGACTGGCATGATTGCTCTTTCCCCTTTTGACTCTCCCATTTCTCCCCCAAGTCACCTCTATCTCCTCCCTCCCCCTTCTCTTCTCTACTGAATCTCTCTGGGTGTTTCAGGCTGTTGAGAATACTTAGGGAACTGATTACTGGCTAGAGTGGTCTCTCCCCTTTGGATGCCCCCCTCTTCTCCTCCTGGTCACCTCTATCTCCCTCCTCCCTCTTCTCTTCTCTGTGTAATTCTGTGAATCTCTCTGGGTGTTCCTGACTGTGGAGAGCACTTAGGGAATTGATTACTGGCTAGATTGCTCTCCCCCTTTTTGACTCCTCCTCTTCTCCTCCTGGTCACTTCTGTCTCCCACCTCCCTCTTTTCTTCTCCATGTAACTCTGTGAACCTCTCTGGGTGTCCCTTGCTGTGGAGAATTGTTTCACCATTAACCTAGATGTTTATCATCTGTGCTGTATGGATAGAGAAGTCTTGAGGCTACTAGAAGAATAAGTGAAAGCCAGAGGCAGGAGGCTTAAATCCAGAACTTGAGAACATCAGAGAACTCCTGATTCCAGGGAACACTAATAGACAAGAGCTCACCCAAAAGCCTCCATACCTACACTGAAACCAAGCTCCACCCAAGAGCCAACAAGTTCTACAGCAAGACATACCACACGAATTCTCCAGCAAAGCAGGAACACGGCCCTGAGCATTAAAAGACAGGCTGCCCAAAGCCATGCCAAGCCCATAGACACATCAAAACTCACTACTGGACACTTCATTGCACTCCAGAGAGAAGAAATCCAGCTCCACACACCAGAACACAGGTGCAGTCTCCCCTAACCGAGAAATCTTGACAAGCCACTAGACCAACTCCATCCACAGGGATCAGGCTCCATATGAAAGAGGAATCGCAACCTTCCAGCCTAGAGAAAGGGCATCCCAAACACAGCAACCCAGACAAAATGAAAAGGCAGAGAAATATTCAGCAGGTAAAGGAACATGACAAATGCCCACCAAATGAAACAAAAGAGGAGGAGATACCAAGTCTAGTGGGAAAAGAATTAAGATGATCAAAATCTTGAAAACACAATGGACTTACAGATAAAATAGACTAGAGATAAGGATTGAGAAGATGCAAGAAATGTTTAACAAGGACCTAGAAGAAATAAAGAAGAATCAGTCAATAATGAATAATGCAATAACTGAGATCAAAAGCCCTCTGGAAGGAATCAACAGTGGAATAACTGAGGCAGAAGACAGGATAAGTGAGGTGGAATATAGAATGGTGGAAATAAATGAAGCAGAGAGGAAAAAAGAAAAAGGAATTAAAAGAAATGAGGACAACCTCAGAGACCTCTGGGACAATGCTAAATGTCCCAACATTTGAATCATAAAAGTCCCAGAAGAAGACAAAAGGAAAAGGCATGAGAAAATACTTGAGGAGATAATAGTTGAAAACTTCCCTAAAATGGGGAAGGAAATAGCCACCCAAGTCCAAGAAACCCAGAGAGTCCCAAACATGATAAACCCAAGGCAAAACACCCCAAAACACATATTAATCAAATTAACAAAGATCGAACACAAAGAGCAAATATTAAAAACAGCAAGAGAAAAGCAACAAATAATACCCAAGTGGGTCCCCATAAGGATAACAGCTGATCTTTCTGTAGAAACTCTCCAGGCCAGGAGGGAATGGCAGGACATACTTAAAGTGAGGAAAGAGAAAAACCTAGAACCCAGGTTACTGTACCCAACAAGGATCTCATTCAAATATGAAGGAGAAATCAAAAGTTTTACAGACAAGCAAAAGCTGAGAGAATTCAGCACCACCAAACCAGCTCTTCAACAAATGCTAAAGGATTTCTCTAGACAGGAAACACTGAAAAGGTTTATAAACTCAAACCCAAATCAACAAAGTAAATAGCAACAGGATCATACTTATCAATAATTACCTTGAATGTAAATGGGTTGAATGCCCCAACCAAAAGACAAAGACTGGCTGAATGGATACAAAAACAAGATCCCCATATATGCTGTCTACAAGAGACACACCTCAAACCAAGGGGCACATACAGACAAAGTGAAGGGCTAGAAAAAGATATTTCATTCAAACGGAGACCAAAATAAAGCAGGAGTAGCAATACTCACATCAGATAAAATACACTTCGAAATAAAGACTGTGAAAAGAGACAAAGAAGGACACTACATGGTAATCAAAGGATCAATCCAAGAAGAAGATATAACACTTATGAATATATATGCACCCAACATGACACCTCAATACATAAGGCAAATGCTAACAAATATGAAAGGGAAATTAACAGTAACACAAAAATTGTGGTAGACTTTAATACCCCACTCACACCTATGGATAGATCAACTAAACAGAAAATTAGCAAGGAAACACAAACTTTAAAATGATATAATGGACCAGTTAGACCTAATTGATATCTACAGGACATTTCACCCCAAAACAATGAATTTCACCTTTTTCTCAAGTGCACACAGAACATTCTGCAGGATAGATCAAATCCTGGACCATAAATCTAGCCTTTGTATATTTAAAATAAATTGAAAATTTTCAAGCATCTTTTCTGATCACAATGCAGTAAGATTAGATGTCAACTACAGGGGGACAAACTATTTAAAATACAAACATATGGAGGCTAAAGAAAACATTTCTGAATAACCAACAAATCACAGAAGAAATCAAAAAAGAAATCATAGAAATGAATGAAAATGAAAACACAACAACAAAAAACCTATGGGACTCAGTAAAACAGTGCTAAGGGGAAGGTTCATAGCAATACAAGCTTACCTCAAGAAATAAGAGAAAAATCAAATAAATAACCTAACTTTCCAACTAAAGCAACTAGAAAAAGAAGAAAAAAGAACCCTAGAGTTAGTGAGAAGGAAAGAAATCATAAAAATTAGAGTAGGAATAAATGAAAAAGAAACAAAGGAGATTGTAGCAAAAATAAAAAAAAAACTAAAAGCTGATTCTGAGAAATAAATAAAATAGACAAACCATTAACCAGACTCATGAAGAAACAGAGAAGAATTAAATTGACAAAATTAGAAATGAAAGTGGAGAAATCAGAACAGACAACCCAGAAATACAAAGATCATAAAAGACTACTATCAGCAGCTATATGCCAATAAAATGGACAACTTGGTAGAAATGGACAAATTTTTAGAAAAGTATAACCTTTCAAAACTGAACCAGGAAGAAAAAGAAAATCTTAACAAACCCATCATAAGCGCAGAAACCAAAACTATAATAAAAAAATCTTCCAACAAAGAAAAGCCCAGGATCAGACAGCTTCAAAGATGAACTGCATCAAAAATTTATAGAAGAGCTAACACCTATCCTACTCAAACCTTTCCAGAAAATTGCAGAGGAAGGTAAATTTCCAAACTCATTCTATGAGGCCACCATCTCCATAACACCAAAACTAGGCAAAGATGGAAAAAAAGAACCCTACAGGCCAATATCACTGATGAACATAGATGCAAAAATCCTCAACAAAATTCTAGCAAACAGAATCGAACAACATATTGAAAAGATCATACATCAGGACCAAGTGGGCTTTATCCCAGGGATACACAGATTCTTCAATATTCACAAATTAATCAATGTGATACACCACATTAATTGAAGGATAAAAACCATATGATTATCTCAACAGATGCAGAGAAAGCCTTTGACACAATTCAATGCCCATTTATGAAAAAAACTTTTCAGAAAGCAGGCACTAAAGGATCATACCTCGACATAATAAAAGCCATATATGATAAACCCAAAGTAAACATTATCCTCAATGGCAAAAAAAGTTGAAAGCACTTCCCCTAAAGTCAGGAACAAGACAAGGGTGCCCATTCTCACCATTACTATTTAACATAACTTTGGAAGTTTTAGCCTCAGAAAGCAGAGGGGAAAAAAAAAAAAAGAAATAAAACAGTCCAGACTGGAAAAGAAGAGGTAAAACTCTCACTGTTACCAGATGATGTGATCCTCTACATAGAAAACCGTAAAGACACCACCAGAAAATAACTAGAGGTAATCAACAAATATAGTAAAGTTGCAGGATATAAAGCCTTTGACTGTGTGGATCACAACAAACTGTGGAAAATTCTTAAAGAGATGGTAATACTAGACCACCTAACCTGCCTCCTGAGAAATCTGTATGCAAGTTAAGAAACAAAAGTTACAACTGGACATAGAACAACAGACTGGTTCCAAATCAGGAAAGGAGTATGTCAAGGTTGTATGTTGTCACCCTGCTTATTTAAATTATATGCAGAGTACATCATAAGAAATGCTGGACTGAAGCACAAGCTGCAATCAAGACTGTTGGGAGAAATATCCATAAACTCAGATAGCCAGATGACACCCCACTTATGGCAGAAAGTGAAGAAGAACTAAAGAGCCTCTTGATGAAAGTGAAAGAGGAGAGTGAAAAAGTTGGCTTAAAACTCAACATTCAGAAAACGAAGATCATGGCATCCGGTCCCAACAGTTCAAGGCAAATAGATGGGGAAACAATGAAACAGTGACAGACTTTATTTTGGGGGGCTCCATAATTACTACAGATGGTGACTGCAGCCATGAAATTAAAAGACACTTGCTCCTTGGAAGAAAAGTTATGACCAGAGACATTACTTTGTCAACAAAGGCCCCTCTAGTCAAAACTATGGTTTTTCCAGTAGTCAGGCATGGATGTGAGAGTTGGAATATGAAGAAAGCTGAGTGACTAAGAACTGATGCTTTTGAACTGTGGTGTTGGACAAGACTCTTGAGAGTCCCTTGGGTAGCAAGGAGATCCAACCAGTCCATCCTAAAGGAAATCAGTCTTAAATATTCATTGGAAGGACTGATGCTGAAGCTGAAACTCCAATACTTTGGCCACCTGATGTGAGGATCTGACTCATTTGAAAAGACCCTGATACTGGGAAAGATTGAAGGCGGGAGGAGAAGGGGATGACAGAGGATGAAATTTTTGAATGGCATGACCGACTCAATGGACATGAGTTTGAGCAAGCTCTGGGAGTTGGTGAAGGACAGGGAAGCCTGCAGTGCTTCAGTCCATGGGGTCACAAAGAGTCAAACACAACTGAGTGACTAAAGTGAACTGAATACCACCGACAGCAATCCAGATTCAATGGAGTCCCTATCAGAATCCTTCTTTGTGAAAATCAAGAAGGTTATCCTAACCTTTGTAGGGAAGTGTGCCAAGACAGTCTTGAAAGAGAAGAACAGAGTTAGAGAACACACATTTCCCAATTTCAAAACTTGCTACAAAGCCACAATAATCAAGACTAGGTGGTACTGGCATGTGGATACTATAAGAATCAGTGGAATATAACTGAGAGTCCACAAATATGCCCTCACATTAATAGTTACCTGATTATCACCAGAACAGAGAGCTGAAAAAATCTATTGGGGAAATAATAGTCCTTTCAACAAATGGTGCTGAGGCAAGTGGGTATCCACAAGCAAACCAATGAATTTTGATGCCTGACTCACACAACACGTACAAACATAGATTGAAAATGGATCAGAGATCTGAAAGTAAGACATTAAGACTGTGGGCAAGAATCTCTTAGGAGAAATGGAGTAGCCCTCATAGTCAACAAGAGTCCAAAATGCAGTACTTGGGTGCAATCTCAAATATGACAATATGATCTTGGTTCATTTCCAAGGGAAACCATTCAACATCACAGTAATCCAAGTCTACTCCTCAGCCACTAATGATGAAGAAGATGAAGTTGAACAGTTCTATGAAGACCTACCAGACCTTCTAGAACTAACACCAAAAACAAACAAACAAACAAAAAAAGATATCCTTTTTATGACAGGGGACTGGAATGAAAATTGGGCAGTCAAGAGATACCTGGAGTAACAGGCAAGTTTGGCCTTGGAATACAAAATGAAGTAGGGCAAAGGCTAACAGAGTTTTGCCCCAATTCCACGATAACAGCCTTAACTTTTCATTAACTTTTTTCGCCGACTCTTTATTCACATCACTACTAAAAGAGACCACACTGGTCATAGCAAACATCTTCTGCCAACAACACAAGACACGACTCTACATGAACGTCACCAGATGGTCCACCAAAATCAGACTGATTATATTCTTTGTGGCTAAAGATGGAGAAGCTCTATACAGTTGGCAAAAACAAGACCTGGAGCTGACTGTGGCTCAAATCATGAGCTCCTTATTGCCAAACTCAGACTTTAATTGAAGAAAGTAGGGAAAACCACTAGGCCATTCAGGTATGACCTAGATCAAAACCCTCATAATTATACCATGGAAGTGACAAAGAGATTCAAGAGATTAGATCTGATAGACACAGTGCCCGAAGAATTATGGACAGAGGTTCATAACATTGTACAGGTGGTGGTGACCAAAACCATCCCAAAGAAAAAGAAATGCAAGAAGACAAAATGGTTGTCTGAGGAGGGCTTACAAATAGTTGAGAAAAGAAGAGAAGTGAAAGGCAAAGAAGAAAGGAAAAGATATACCCAGCTGAGTGCAGAGTTCCAAAGAGAAGCAAGGAGAGATAAGCCTTCTTAAGTGAATAACACAAAGAAATAGAGGAAAACAACAGAATGGGAAAGACTAGAGATCTCTTCAAGAAAATTAGAGAAATATAAGGGAACATTTCATGCAAAGAGGGGTACAGTAAAGGACAGAAATGGCAAGGACCTAACACAAGCAGAAGATACTAAGAAGAGGTGGCAAGAACACACGGAAGAACTGTGTATAAAAAAGGGTCTTAGTGACCATGATAACCACGATGGTGTGATCACTCACCTAGAGCTAGACACCTTGGAGTGTGAAGTCAAGTGGGCCTTTGGAAGCATTACTACAAACAAAGCTAGTCGAGGTGATGGAATTCCAGCTGAGCTAATTCAAATCCTAAAAGATGATGCTGTTAATGTGCTGCACTCAATATGCCAGCAGATTTGGAAACTCAGCAACTGCCACAGGACTGGAAAATGTCAGTTTTCATTCCAATCCCAAAGAAGGGCAATGGAAAAGAATGTTCAAACTACCATACAACTGCACTCATTTCACATGCTAGCAAAGAAATACTCAAAATCCTTCAAACTAGGCTTAAACAAGTACATGAACTGAAAACTTCCATATGTACAAGCTGGATTTAGAAAAGGCAGAGGAACCAGAGATCAAATCGCCAACATCCGTTGGATCATAGAAAAAGCAAGACAATTGCAGGAAATCATCTATTTCTGTTTCATGGACTACGCTAAAGCCTTTGACTGTGTGGATCACAACAAACTGGAAAATTCTTAAAGAAATGGGAATACCAGACCACCTTTCCTACCTCCTGTGAAATGCTGGGTTGGATGAATCACAAGCTGGAAATCAAGACTGCCCAGGGAAAAATCAACAGCCTCAGGTATGCAGATGATATCACTCTAATGGCAGAACGTGAAGAGGAACTAAAGAGTCTCTTGATGCAAGTGAACAAGGAGAGCCAAAAAGCTTGCTTAAAACTCAACATTCAAAAAACTCAGATCATGGCATCCAGTCCCATCTCTTCATGGCAGAATGGAAACAGTGGGAGATTTCTTTTCTTGGTCTCAAAAATCAATGTGGATGGTGACTACAGCCATGACATTAAAAGACACTTGTCTCCTTGGAAGAAAAGTTATAACAAACCTAGACATTGTATTAAAAAGCAGAGGCGTCACTTTCCCAACAAAAGTTTGTATAGTCAAAGCTATAGTTTTGCCAGTAGTCATGTACAGATGTGAGAGTTGGAACATAAAGAAGGCTAAGCACCAAAGAATTGATGCTTTTGAACTGTGGTGCTGGAGAAGACTCTTGAGAGTCCCTTGGACAGCAAGGAGATCAAACCAGTCAATGCTGAAGGAAATCATCCATGAATATTCACTGGAAGGACTGATGTTGAAGCTGAAGCGCCAATACTTTGGCCACCTGATGTGAAGAACTGACTTATTGGAAAAGACCCTGATGCTGGGAAAGATTGAGGGCAGGAGGAGAACGGGGTGACAGAGGATGAGATGGTTGGATGGCATCACTGACTCAATGGACATGAGTTTGAGCAAACTCTGGGAGATAGGGAAGGACAGGGAAGCCTGGTGTGCTGCAGTCAATGGTGTCGCCAAGAGTCAGACACAAGGACTGAACAGAAACAACAGTAAAGACTATTAAAATCTGGGAAGGAAATACAGGTGTAAGTCTTCATGAATTAGGCAATCATATCTTACATATGACAGCAAAAGCACAAGCAACCAAAGGAAGAAAGTAGATAAATTGTTGACTTCATCAGAATTAAAACGTTCTGGGCATCAGTGCACAGTATCAAAAAAGTGAAAGCCCACTAATAGAACGGGAGAAGATATTTGCAAATCACATATCTGGCAAGAATATATGAAGAAGCTTTGCAACGCAACAATAAACAGGCAAAACATCCATTTTTTTTAATGGGGAAAGGATCTGAATTGACATTTCTCCAAAGATGATATATAAATGGCCAACAAAGAAATGGAAAACTTCTCAACATCATTAGTTATTAAGGAAATGCAAAGTGAAACCACAATGATTTACCAGATCACGCCCACTAAGATGGTTTCATGAATGAAATGAATGGTAACAAGTGTTGGTGAGGATGCAGAGACATTCGAATTCTCATGTATTACTGGTGAAAATATAAAATGGAGCAGTGGTTTTGGAAAATGTTTTGTTACTTCCCCAATATGTTAAACAAGGACTTAGTATATGACCCAATAATCCCACTCCTAAGCATCTTACCAGGAGGAATGAAAACCTATGTTCACTCTAAAACTTGTTCAGGAACATTCATAGCAGCATTATTCATAACAGCCCCAAAGTGGAAACAACCCACTGCCCTTTAGTTGATGAATAGATGAGTAAATCTGGTACATCCATATAGTAGAATATTATTCAATCATAAAAAGAATGCATTTCTGATATATGTCAGGACGTGGATGAACCTTGAAAGCATGATGCTAAGTCAAAGAAGCCAGTCACAAGAAGTTAGATCTTGTAGGAAATGTTTGGAATTGGCAAACCCCAGGGACCAAAAGCAGATTAGTGGTTGCCAGGGGAAGGGGGGAATAGAGAGTGATCACTAATGGTTAAGGAGTTTCTTATTTATTTACTTATTTATCTTTATTTTTGGCTGTGCTGGGTCTTCATTGCAGCTTGGGCTTTTTTTTTTTCCTAGCCGTGGCGAGCAGGGGCTATTCTATAGTTGTGGTATGCAGGCCTGTCATTGCAGCAGCTTCTCTTGGGTGCGGGGCCCTCTGTAGTTGTGGCTTCTGAGCTCTAGGACACAGGCTCAATAATTGTGGTGCATGGGCTTAGTTGGTCCTCAGCATGTGGGATCTTCCCGGATCAGGGATTGAACCCATGTCTACTTCATTGGCAGGCAAATTCTTTACCACTGAGCCATCAGGAAAGCCCCAGGAGTTTCTTTTTGAGGTGTTAAAATTATTTTGGAATTAGATAGTTGTGATAGGTACAGCATCTTGTGAATGTACTAAAAAGCACTGATTTGCATACTTTAAAATGATATGTGCATTATACCTCAATAGAAGATGGTTGGAAACTTGTGCTTTATATGTTTTCATTTGTTATTTTCTTGTTTTTTTGGAAGGAATGATGCTAAAGCTGAAACTCCAGTATTTTGGCCACCTCATGTGAAGAGTTGACTCATTGGAAAAGACCCTGATGTTGGGAGGGATTGGGGGCAGGAGGAGAAGGGGACGACAGAGGATGAGATGGCTGGATGGCATCACCGACTCGATGGACGTGACTCTGAGTGAACTCCAGGAGATGGTGATGGACAGGGAGGCCTGGCGTGCTGTGATTCATGGGGTCACAGAGTCGGACACGACTGAGTGACTGAACTGAACTGAACTGAACATCTTTCTTGATCAATATATGTTGAATTCCCTTGTTCTTTTGCACAGCTATTTTTCCGTTTTGAATTCTTGTGGGCATGAATGCTAGTGATAGGTGATTTGGTTTTCACTGGGTCTGTCATTGTCATTACACAGAGTGTTCACACTGGTCCATGTGTCCCAGCAAGCAAGTGGCATGTGTTTAGTGGTGGCACTTCAATGTCAGCGTGTCTGTCCTGTGGTACCAATGGAGAGTACCAGTTCTCCCACTGCAGGTGCCTTCAGGACAATGGCCGGAACTACCCCAGAGCTGGTCAAGCCTTCAGTATGCTCAAGGTGAGATCTGGGAATCAAGTAGGTTAAGGATGAACATTTCTGGGCCTCTAGGGAGGCCAAGAAGGTGGAGGGCAATGGACTAGGAATGGAGCTTGGGGAGCTGGCTCTTCTGACATCCCGATTCCTCCCCTCCAAACTGAGGGCAAGATCTCGGAGGAAGCCTTCAAAGAAATCCGCTGAAAGGAGCCCTTGAATGTCACGTTTTCTCTCCCTAGCCTCAGGCCACGCCCATGACTGTGGTTGGAGGCCTGGCCGACCTAGAAGCCAACGTTTACCTTGTAGACCCGGTAGCATAGCCACCGGGAGGGCCAGTTGTTCTGCATATTTTCCTCATCCATGATTGCTGTGTTTGTTTTCATAATAAACAGTGATGTTGCACATTGTATGCTGTGTGTCCTGCTTTGCGCTTCCCTGCCCCAGTCGTGAGTTAGTGGGTCCAGGCCTGAATGGCCCTGCCCGCCTCCCCGAGGAGGAGACACTGTCTAACCTAAACAAGTGGGGTTTATGTGCACTTTTTTTCCTACTTATAGAACGTGGAGATTCTGCACAAAAATGGGATAACAGTGGGCTTCTATAGTACATGCATCATAACTTGTTTATATCCTAGCTTATTACTAGATGGGTTTACATGTATCAGGTATCAAGTTGTCTGTCTTCTCTAAATCACCTCAGCTACATTCAGTAAAACACCTAAAACCATTTCCCACTGAATCAGGTTTATTCATGTATAAAATCAAGTGTCTTCATTTACTGTCAGTGACTCTTTTAACCAAATGTACCAAATGTAGTTCAGGAACTCTGGAGAATTGCTGGCCATGAGTACTCTACATTGTGGCACCCTCAGAGCAAGTGAAACTGGACAAAGTACCAAGCAAAGAAAGAAGACAAATCTATTTTGAGGAGAGGAAGATAAAATGGAGACTGAAAGTACATCCTTGAATGAAATTTCTCTGCACATTCCTTTTTCATTCTTAAGGGAGAAGAGTAGAAGAATGTGAGTACATCTCTTTTCTTTAAGACACACCAAAATCACAACTGGTGGACTAGCATTGAGAAAAAAAAAGCTGGGACCCACCAAAAAAGATGCCCTACCTCCCACAAGAAGGTAGGAGGGGCACAATCTTGATAAAATCAAATTTGATATGCTCTGAGTGAGCAACCCATAAGCTGCAAATAATTATACCACAGAAGTTCCATGTCCTACTCTCTACCATCTTGATCTGCTTTTGTACCATAAGGCTTTGATCCAGCAGTTGTAATATAAATAGATTGTTTTAGGTTGCTTGTCTTTTAATTTCAAATGCGTTTCCAAAACCCTGCATTTGTGCTCTCCTCTTCCTACAGTTGCTGGTTTTGATATCATATTTGTTTGCTGATGGTTTCCTATCTTTACTATATGTTTGCCTTTACCAGTGAGATTTTTCCATTTGTGATTTTATTGTTTCTAGATGTGGCAGTTTTTTTCTTTTTTTCTGCCTAGAGAAATTCCTTTACATTTGTTACAGAACTGGTCTGGTGGTGCTGAATTATCTTAGCTTTTGCTTGTTTGTAAATCTTTTTCTCTTTCTAATCTAAAAGAGAGCCTTGCTAGGGAGAGTATTCTTGGTTGTAGGTTCTTCCCTTTCATCACTTAAAATACATTTTGCTACTCCCTCTGGCTTGCAGAATTTCTCCTGTGAAATCAGCTGATAACCGTATGGGGATACCCTTGTATGTTATTTGCTGATTTTTCTTTGTTGCTTTTAATAGTTTCTCTTTATCTTTAATTTTTGTCAATTTGATTATTATTTGTCTATGCGTCTTCCTCCTTGGGTTTATCCTGCCTGCTACTCTCTGCTACAAAAGCAGTGGGGCAGGAATGAGCTGGTACTGCCATCTCTGACTCCGGAGGTGGGTGTAGACTACTGCATCTGTCAAGGGTCCTTTGAGTGGATGCAGATCACTGCCCCAAACTTTTCTGGAATATGTGAGGCATGCCAATGGCAAGGATGTCATGACTCAATTCTAACCACTGCCCCTCCTTTCCTGGGAAAATGCTGAGGATCCCGAGACCTAGCACCAACCACTATTCCCAACACCCTGGGTGTGTGTGTGTGACCTGCTGTCACTGCCAAGGCTCCTGCAACCTGGAGCCTACCACTGCTCCTGCCTTCCTGGGCATGTGCATGAAGGCTGTGCACCTGCACATCCCCTAGCAAAGGGATAATGTCCAGCACACAATGAGGAAAGCGACGACAAGCATCCAAACCGAAAACAGCCCTCACACCAATAAATTATTAAACCCACACAAGCAATGCAAGGACACTTCTGCATATAACTAGCCATCCAAGACTACAATAGATATTTGTTTCCCCTAACTTCAGATGAGGAGAATCATTAGCCAAATAAAGAAGCAGAGGAATCAGTCTTAGTTAAAAGACCAAGAGAATTCGCCTGAAAGAGCAAACAATGAAACAGACCTTTCAGTGTAACAGACACTGAGTTCAGAAAGCAGATGATGAAAATATTAAAGGAACTAAGAAAGGCTATTACCAGAAGTGCCCATCACTGTAAAAATGAATTAGAAACTATAAGAAGGAGCCAAGAAAAATTAAAAACTTTACTTGCCAAGACAAAAGCTGAGTTCAAGGCAATGAATAGCAGAATGAATAATAAAGAAGAGAGAATAAGTGAACTAGAAGATATAATAATGGAAACTAGTCAATCAAGAGAGCAGAGAGAAAGCCAGATTTTATTAAAAATGAAAATAATGTAAGAGACCTATGGGATAATATAAAGCAGGCCAATCTAAGCATAACAGGAATTCCAGAAGGAGAAGGGAAAGGGATTGAAAATGTATTTGAAGAAATTATGGCTGAAAACTCCCCACACCTAAAGATGGAAACAGATATCAAGATATAGGAAGTGCAGAGGGTCCCAAACAAGAGGAATTCAAGCAGACTTACACCAAAACGTATAATTTTTTAAAAATGGCAAAAGTTTTAAAGATAAAGTCAAGATTCTAAAGGCAGCAACAGAAAAATAAAGTGTTAATTAAAAGGGAACCCCCATAAGTCTATCAGTTAATTTTTCTACAGAAACACTGCAGGCCAGAAGGGAAATGTCTATTAAGAAATGCACATTTCTCTATTGGGTTTATTCCCATGGACAGAGGAGCCTGACAGGCTACAGGCCATTGGGACCTAAAGAGTCAGACACAACTGAGAAACTGGGCATGGGGACGTGGCATACCCTCTCCCATTGGTGAATTCACGAAGGGTATTTTATTGTGACCACATTCCACTGAAGCACTGAACCAGCAGGTAAGTGTAGCAGCAGTTTGTGGGGAGGGAAGATTGTGGTGATTCTACTGCTAGAAACCATCTTCCTTTGGGTTGTAATACTTGAGGTTCTGTAGGTTTGTGTGTTGTGCATTTTGTACATGAACTGTTCCGTGTTGTCTTGGGTCAGGCTTGTGAGTAATGATCTGTGCGCTTTCAATCACTCCACGATGGAGTGATCACCAGCAAGCCTCAGAGGAGCTCTTCTGGGGAGTCACTGCTTTCCCTGTGTGGCCCGCTGTCAGGGAAGTCCTGCAACTCACAGACTTGCACTTTTCCTGTGTGGCACTGGAAGAGAAATTAAACACAGACAGCATTTGACCCACAAGTGCCACTTGCTCAGTCCTCAAAACTCAGAGTGAGCCTGGCAGGCTCTCTTTCTCACATACCCCACATCCAGTGGGTCAGGGAATTCTCTTGGATCCTCTGTCAAAGGACGTCCAGAATCCAGCCACTTCTCACCACCTCCATGACCACCACCCCGGCCAAGACGTGAACATCTATCTCCTGGGCTGGACTGCCGTCCAACTGGCCCCTCTGCTTTCAGCCTGGCTGCCTTACCTGTCTGTCCTCCACATGTCAGCACAGCGCAAGTCAACATTTCAGTCCTCTGCTCAACACCAGTAACAGTGGCTTGAAGCCCACAAACGCTTTGTTATCACTCCTTGCTGTTCTTTAGAACTTTGCATACAAATGAGTACATCTTTCCTTTCCTCCTTTGCCTTTGGCTTCTCTTCTTTTCTCAGCTATTTGTGAGGCCTCCTCAGACAACCGTTTTGCCTTTTTGCATTTCTTTTTCTTGGGGATGGTCTTGATCACTGCCTTCTGTACAATGGCATGAAGCTCGACCCATAGTTCTTCAGGCACTCCGTCTATCAGATCTAATCTCTTGTGTCTATTTGTCACTTCCACTGTATAATTGCAAGGGATTTGATTTAGGTCAAACCAGAATGGCCTGGTGGTTTTCCCTATTTTCTTCAATTTAAGTCTGAATTTTGTGAATAGGAGTTAATGATCTGAGCCACAGTCAGCTCCCAGTCTTGTTTTTGCTGACTGTATACAGCTCCATCTTTGGCTGCAAAGAATATAATCAATCTGATTTCGGTACTGACCATCTGGTGATGTCCATACATATTCTCTTGTGTTGTTGGAGGAGGGTGTTTTCTATGACCTGTGCGTTTTCTTGGCCAAACTCTGTCAGCCTTTGCCCTGCTTCATTTTGTACTACAAGGCCAAATTTGCCTGTTACTCCAGGTATCTCTTGATTTCCTACTTTTGCATTCTAGTCCCCTATGATGAAAAGGACATCCTTTTTGGATGAGACCATCATAGTTTGGTCTCAGGTCAAACAAAAGGGAGGGAACACAGGACTGCCCACCCATAGAAAATTGAATTAAAGATTTACTGAGCATGGCCTTGCCCATCAGAACAAGACCCAGTTTCCCCTCACAGTCAATCTCTCCCATCAGGAAGCTTCCATAAGCCTCTTATCCTTATCTGTCAGAGGGAAGACAGGATGAAAACCACAAACAGAGAAAACTAATCAAACTGATCACATGGACCACAGCCTTGTCTAACTCAGTGAAACTATGAGCAATACCGTGAAGGACCACCCAAGTTGGATGGGTCATGATGGAGAGTTCTGACAAAACGTGGTCCACTGGAGAAGGGAATGGCAAACCGTTTCACTATTCTTGCCTTGAGAACCCCATGAGCAGTATGAAAAGGCAAAGAAATACGATACTGAAAGATGAACTCCCCAGGTCAGTAGGTGCCCAATATGCTATTGGAGAAATAACTCCAGAAAGAATGAAGAGACAGATCAAAAGTGAAAACAACACCCAGTTGTGGACATGACTGGTGATGGAAGTAAAGTCTGATGCTGCAAAGAATAATATTGCATAGGAACCTGAAATGTTAGGTCCATGAATCAAGGCACATTGGAAGTGGTCAACAGGAGATGGCAAGAGTGAACATCGACATTCTAGGAATCAATGAACTAAGATGGACTGGAATGGGAGAATTTAATTCAGATGACCATTATGTCTATTACTGTGGGCAAGAATCCTTTAGAGGAATTAGAGTAACCCTCATAGTCAACAAAAGAGTCTGAAATGCAGTACTTGGATGCAATCTCAAAAACGTCAAGTTTAACACATAACAAATTAATACATAAGGATGAAATAAGTCCTCCCCATGCCACAATCATGGACATGCTGCAGAAACTACTGTAAGAGCCAAAGCAGTGGGTCCATGTAAGCACTGTTGACTTCAGTCTCATGCAGGTCTAAATGATTAAAACAAATCTACTGAGTTACAGTTCTTAATTTGGGGGGACAATTTGTATACTGATTACTTAGGCCATATACTTTAAAAAGATAACGCATTTAAAACAGGTAACACTATAGATTGGTGTTGTTACAGAAGTTTATGATGAGGACACTAAAGTCCAGGGGTATGAAATCAGTCTATTGACCAAGAGGTCATGGATATGGTAGGTGGCCAACCAAGAATGGTATGCAAGCAGCAGACTGGCTCCAGAGTCTGTTCTGGCCACCCACTAGGTTCCTCACTGGAAAGAAACACCAGGTTCAACTTAACGAATTGAGAAAATCTGGGAAATCAGCCTCAGTTACTGAAAAGATGAGATCATGAGAGATTTCTTTTGAATGCCACGTAAGTCAATTCTAGTACTACTGCTAGTTAGACCCAGGCACAGTTAAATCTATTTCATGGCCTCTGTCTAAGGTTTGTGTATAGATAGAAAGCTGTCTCTAACGGGTGAAATACATATATTCCATGCATGTGTGTGTGTGTGTGTGTGTGTGTGTGTGTGTGTGTGTGTGTGTGGTTTATGAATAGCTTCATGTTAGCTGAAAACATCTTTTTATTTTAAATAAACCCAGAAAAGAAGCTATCATAACATTTAATCACCATACTCCTCATTCCTGAATTACACCAGTTACAAATGAGTGGAATCTGAATTTATTAGATCTTATAGTGCATATTCTGTTCTTGTCTCCCCAGAAAGGAGAGAGAAAGAGTAGGAAAACATATCTTTGGGTTGAACTTTTTGTTAAACGGCACATCCAGAAACACCTATTTTTCTGGTTTGTGTGGGAAACTGCAGGATCATCAGTATGTCCAAAATAAGTGTGATCTGATATTTTGGTTTGTTGGCTTTGGTAAACAATGCTATACATAACTGGGATTGTTTTGCTAGGTTTATACGATATGACATGGCTATACATATGAGCTGAGGAAAATGCAACAGATCAAATCTTCCACTGTGGTTAAAGTTGAGGAATTTAGAAAAGATAAGAGACCCTGTTTGTGGTTCTAGGCTTACTGAAAAATGTCCTAAGGTTTGGAGTGAAGAACAGTAAGTGAAGACAGTTACTTGTGCAAGTCACTGTGTCTCATCTAACTGTGGAGAATTACTTGTGGGACACAGAAAATTAAGAGACAAAAAAAGGAAGCTTATCTTTATTTAAAATAGAGCTTACTATGAAACTATAAGCAAGATTTGGGAAGCATCTCTATACAGTCATAGGATGGAATCTGACATCAAGACCAAATATATTTCTTATAATTAGATACAGACAAATGGATCAACATTGTAATATGCACAACAATTTTATCTACCCCAACTATGCTCACATCAGGGTGACTGGGCTCAACTTTTTTCACCAAAAGACAAATTCTGGCCTTCTTCTTATCCCTCTTCAAGTCAGATTTTGCTTCTGTCAGAACTGATACTCCAATCAGACATTCTTTCTCTGAGATGATTACTAGGTGTTTCTCAGGACGTTTTAAAAACACTGAGTTAATACTACCCAAAGCAATCTATAGATTCAATGCAATCCCTATCAAGCTACCAACGGTATTTTTCACAGAGCTAGAACAAATAATTTTACAATTTGTATGGATATACAAAAAACCTCGAATAGCCAAGCAATCTTGAGAAAGAAGAATGGAACTGGAGGAAGAAACCTGCCTGACTTCAGGCTCTACTACAAAGCCACAGTCATCAAGACAGTATGGTACTGGCTCAAAGACAGAAATATAGATCAATGGAACAAAATAGAAAGCCCAGAGATGAATCCATGCATCTATGGACATCTTATCTTTGACAAAGGAGGCAAGAATATACAATGGAGAAAAGACAATCTCTTTAACAAGTGGTGCTGGGAAAACTGGTCAACCACTTAAAAAAGAATGAAACTAGAACAGTTTCTAACACCATACACAAAAATAAACTCAAAATGGATTAAAGATCTAAATGTAAGACCAGAAACTATAAAACTCTTAGAGGAGAACATAGGCAAAACACTCCCCAACATACATCACAGCAGGATCCTCTATGACCCACCTCCCAGAATATTGGAAATAAAAGCAAAAATAAACAAATGGGACCTAATTAAACTTAAAAGCTTCTGCACAACAAAGGAAACTATAAGCAAGGTGAAAAGACAGCCTTCAGAATGGGAGAAAATAATAGCAAATGAAGCAACTGACAAACAACTAATCTCAAAAATATACAAGCAACTCTTGCAGCTGAATTCCAGAAAAATAAATGACCCAATCAAAAAATGGGCCAAAGAACTAAAGAGACATTTCTCCGAAGAAGACATACAGATGACTAACGAACACATGAAAAGATGCTCAACATCACTCATTATCAGAGAAATGCAAATCAAAACCACAATGAGGTACCATTTCACGCCAGTCAGAATGGCTGCGATCCAAAAGTCTACAAGCAATAAATGCTAGAGAGGGTGTGGAGAAAAGGGAACCCTCTTACACTGTTGGTGGGAATGCAAACTAGTACAGCCACTATGGAGAACAGTGTGGAGATTCCTTAAAAAACTGGAAATAGAACTGCCTTATGACCCAGCAATCCCACTGCTGGGCATACACACCAAGGAAACCAGAACTGAAAGAGACACGTGTACCCCAATGTTCATCATAGCACTGTTTGTAATAGCCAGGACATGAAAGCAACCTCGATGTCCATCAGCAGATGAATGGATAAGAAAGCTGTGGTACATATACACAATGGAATATTACTCAGCCATTACAAAGAATGCATTTGAATCAGTTCTTATGAGGTGGATGAAACTGGAGCCTATTATACAGAGTGAAGTAAGCCAGAAACAAAAACACCAACACAGTATACTAACGAATATATATGGAGTTTAGAAAGATGTCTCACCTGTATGCGAGACAGCAAAAGAGACACAGATGTATAGAGCAGTCTTTTGGACTCTGTGGGAGAGGGCAAGGGTGGGATGATTTGGAAGAATGGCATTGAAACATGTATAATATCATATAAGAAACAACTCGCCAGTCCAGGTTCGATGCGGGATACAGGATGCTTGGGGCTGTGCACTGGGATGACCCAGAGGGATGGTACGGGGAGGGAGAAGGGAGGGGTGTTCAGGATGGGGAACACGTGTATACCTGTGGCAGATTCATGTTCATGTATGGCAAAACCAATACAATATTGTAAAGTAAAAAAAAAAAAGTCACTGATTAACAGCAACTGACAGAAAAATTAAAAACATAGCCTAACAGGGAGTAAGGCTGCCTCTAGTATGGAAATCATGACTGGACCACACTCAAAAAAGAGTCGGCAAGAGGAAGGAAACAAACAATGCATACCCACTACAGTGTGATGAAACCAACGTGGACAGCAGCAATCCAGTGATTCGGTAGGGACCTACAGCTTCCTCTTTTGATGGAGCAAGTAAAGAACACACTGATCTATGGCAATAGGTTTCTCAGAGTCACACAGTCCAGAGTAAACTAGAGGTGATATCTTGTTGTATTTCTTTTTTTTTTGGTAACTGTATCTTTCTAATTAAAGGATAATTGCTTTACCAAAAAAAAAAAAAAACCAACATTGAGTTATATTAGTGGGGAACTGTCAGGAGTTAAAGATGGAGAAGTGGGAAATGAGACCAACAGAACAGTTGTGATGCTGTTAACCTAAAGGTAAATACTGAAATTCTGGTTCTAACACAAATATGTACAACTAAACTAGATACCCTATCTGAATTTACTTTCAGAAAGCAAAGCTGACTTACCTAGAAACAGTACAGAGATATTACTAGCATCAGATGAAACTGTGTTATTTCTATGGAAATTGCATTTAGAACCTGTTTTTGTTTGTATCTTTAAAAATAAGTTATTATTTGTCAACATCTATTCAAAGAAACTTGAAAATCTACATAAAATAGGTAACTTTCTAGATAAACACAGATTTCCAAAATTTTGACTCTAGTGTTAGAAAGTTTAAATCAGCCAATTTTCACAGAAGAAATGAAGAAAGGTATTTCAGGAATTACCCCCAAGAAAGACCTTTCTCAGATGTATTTATAGGTAAATTCTAATAAACAATCAAATATTGAATAGTACCAAAGCTTTATGAGTTGTGTAAGAACATTTGAAAGGAAGGAAACTTGCCTAACTTTTTTTAGGAAGCAAGTAGGATACTAACACATAAAACATAAATACCAAAACACTAAATAGAATATTAGCAAACATCCAACAATACGTTTAGACCAATATACTGTGATAAAGTAGTATTGATTCCATTAACACAAAGTTGGCTCTATATTAGGAATTCCATTGAGATCATTCACCATGGTAATGTATTTCATGATAAAGACCCTGATGTTAGGAAAGATTGAAGGCAAAAGGAGAAGGGGGCAGCAGACAATGAGATGGTTAGATAGCATCATGGATTCAACAGACATAAATATGAGCATCTCTGAGAGACAGTGAGGGACAGGTGACCTTCGCATGCTGTAGTCCATGGGGCCGTAAAGAGTTTGATGTGACTTACCAACTGAAGAACAACAATCATATGACTATCACCATAGATGCCAAGCCAATCTTTGGGAAATGTCAAATACCCATTCATTTGCAAAAAGAGAAAACTCAAGAAATAAGAATCGGGGATGTATTATCAACATGATATAAGAATATAAGTAATTCCTCATGCAAAAAATACTTTATATAGTGGGGAGTACTGGACATTTTTGGGCTTCCCTGTTGGCTCAAATGGTAAAGAATCTGCCTGCGAATGTGGGAGACCCGAGTTGGATTCCTGGGTTAGGACAACCCCCTGGAGAAGGAAACAGCAACCCACTCTAGCACTTTGCCTGGAGAATCTCATAGACAGAGGAGCCCAGTGAGCTACAGTCCATGGGGTTGCAAAGAGACAGATATGACTGAGCAACTAACACTTTCACCGGAGGTTTTCAGAAACAACAAAAGTATGCCCACTATATCACTCCTGTTCAATCTTCAACAATAAGTACTGGCCAGTTGACTACATAAATCAATAAGATTTCTAGTAATGGATAAGAAGATGTAAAGCCACCTCTGTGTGCAGGTGATATTATAGTACACCTGAAGAGTCTTTTACAAACCAGGACAAATTAAGTAAAACAAAGGGAATTCAGCAAGGTAGTAGGGTATAAAGGCTCCCCCTGGTGGCTTAGACGGTAAAGAATCTGCCCATAATGCTGGAGACCTGGGTTCAATCATGGGTTGGGAAGATCCTGTGGAGGAGGACATGGCAACCCACTCCAGCATTCTTGTCTGGAGAATGCCCACAGACAGAGGAGCCTGACAGGCTACAGTCCATGGGATCACAAAGAGTTGGATACGACTGAATGACTAAGCATAGCACAGCACAGTAGGATATAAAGTTACATACAAAAGTCAATACTCTTTGTTTTTGCATACACACACAGCTGGAGGACACATTAGTAGAGAAAACCCCATATACAATAGCAATAACAAAGATTAAATACATAGAAATAAACTTAATGAGAGCATCTATACAAGGATAATTCGTAGACACACTATAAAGACTTATTAATTATAACACTGGGGTACATGAATAGACAAATAATTCAGTGGTATAGAATAGAAAACCCAGAAAAACATGAATTACAGTTGGGAGTTTTAGTATATGATCCAAGGGCATGAACAATCACGGGGAGCAAAGATGGACATTCAGTAAATGATGGCTGAAACAACTGAGACATTTGGAAAATAAAATCGGTGCAGATCCATGACATATCATCCACAAAAATAAACTGTAAATGGGTTTAGGAATCCAAACAAAAAAAGTGAAACCATAACAAAGTCTTGAAGAAAATATGGCAGAATTCTTGCATTTCAGCAATGGGGAAAGCTTTCTAACTGTGACTGAAATTTCCAGAGGTGATTAAAGAAAAGAATAATCTATGCAACTAAAAAGGAATTTTTTTACTGTATAGCAAGTTAAAGTGAAAGTGGCTTAATCGTGTCTGACTCTTTGGGACTCCCTGAAGTATAAAGTCCATCAAATTCTCCAGGCCAGAACACTGGAATGAGTAACCGTTCCCTTCTCCAGGGGATATTCCCAACCGAGGGATCAAGCCCAGGTCCCACACATTGCAGGCAGATTCTTTATCAGCTGAGCCACCAGTGAAATCCAAGAGTACTGGAGTGGGCAGTCTATCCCTTCTCCAGCAGATCTTCCCAACCCAAGAATTGAACTGGGGTTTCCTGTCTTGCAGGTGGATTTTTTACCAGCTGAGCTAATCAAAAGGCAATGGACAAACTGGGATGAAGCATTTGCTGCATGCCCAATGGACAAATGAATAGTCCAAGTATACATACAGAAGTCAAGTACTTCAGGAAAAAGGGCTAATATTTCTTAAGAAGAATGGGAAAAGGTATAAACAGATAATTCACAAAAAATATATAAAACAGTCCTCAAAGTATAATGTGTCAAACTTTCTCATAATTAGACAAATACAAACTAAAACAAGGGCTTCCCTGGTGGCTCAGTGGTAAACAATTCACCTGCAATGCAGGAGATGCAAGATACTCGGGTTCAATCCCTTGGTGGGGAAGATCCCCTGCAGAAGGATTGGCAACCAACTCCAGTATTCCTGCCTAGAGAATCCCATGGACAGAGGAGCCTGGCATGCTCCAGTCCACGGGGTCACAAGAGTCAGACATGCCTGAGGAACTAAACCACCAGCATACTGAAACAACACTGAGATATCATTTCTCACCTACCATATCAACAAAGGTCACAGTGGTAGGGCAACATGTTCTAATAGTGAGGTTTTGAGGAAACAATCCCAGTGGCCAGTGGTAATGAAAACCAGTACAACTCTTCTGGTGAGAAATTTGAAAATACCTTATAGAACTACAGATGCATTTAACTTTTGGCCCAACTTCTGTGAGGAAAACGTGAAGATACATTTCCACCAACATAAAAATAATACCCAGGTTATTTCCTGCAGCATTCTTTGTATTAATAATTACAAAATGTTGAAAACAATTGAAATGACCATATAGAGGCCAGTGTAATCCAATGAAGCTGTGAAAAAGCCCTCCATGGAATAAAGATGTTTTTTTAATGGAATGCTGTTTAGTGCAGAAGGAAAAGGGCAAAGAAGCATGAGAAAATGCTGTCTATTTAATAAACACTGGAACATAAGAAAGCACATATGTATCTGTTCATTTGTGCAGAGTAAACACAGGAAAGATTCAACTAGCAACTAAAGAAATTGGTGATCTACAGGGGGACTGTGCAAAAGAAATGGGGAATGGAAGGGGATAGAAAGCATGTGGAAAGAGTGATACTCATATAGTAGATGTTTTTTGTAGCCCTGAGTCTTTGAATCACAGTAGTATTTCACATACCCCAGGATTAAATGAAAAATTAAAATCAACTGGGATGTGGTGGGGGGGGCAGCAAACTCAAATTAGAAACACCAACAAATTAACCTAGATATATTACAAATGAATGTCTTAACCACAGGAGATGGAGTGAGGAGGAAAATAGCTAAGCTAAGCAATTTGGGGAAACAATATTTTGATTGCATCCTCTGAGGCTTAAAACATAAAGAACTGTACACAAACACAAGACATCAGATCTGCTTCTATCTGACGTGTGTTGTGTGTTCAGTCGCTATGTCCAACTTTTTGTGACCCCAGGCTCTGTAGCACTCGAGGTTTCCCTGTCCATCACTATCTCCTGGAGTTTGCTCAAATTCATGTTCATTGAGTCGGTCATACTATCTAACTATTGAGTAGCATTTCTGCAACTACTTCATGTATAATCAGGAGTGGGCAAGTAAGTAAATACTGAAGATAAGGAGAGCCAGGAGAGACAAAGAAGTTACAAATAAGCCTAGAATGGATTGTTGATATATGGCAAAAATATCACAATATTGTAAACTCACTATCCTCCAGAAAATTAATTAAATAATTTTTTTAAAAAGAAGTATTAGTAGGAGCTCCTGGCTTTCACTATCTATAGAAATAGGTAGAGAAATTCAGATGTATCTGGAAGTGTAAGTATATACATACAATATATTTCCTTCATTTGTGAATGGAGAAGGAGGACCTAGCTGCAGTGAAATCCCAGTAGCAATAAACACACAGGGAGGTATCAGTTACTAAATGTCATTTTCCAAGGAAAGGAAACATGGGTTTTTGCAGAAGTGTTTTGATTTCAAGGCCATGGTGGGGAAAGAAAAACACAAGAAGAATAGGAATACCATATAACACCAGCAAGGAAGTACACAAAAAAGGACCAGATCATGCTGAAAGAATATAAACCCCTCAAAGGAGTTCCTAATCACCAAAGCTGAAAAAATGCAAGAAACTAAATAATGATATAATTTGATTATGTCACAATATAACAAAGTTATTGACATAGATAATTTGATTACTTGATTTGATAATTAGAAATATATTTCCTAAAATAATTTTATAATTAGAAAATTTATAAATAAATGAGGGAGAAAACACAGCTCTACAGAATTCCAATGAACAAATATGGTAGGAATAAGGAAATAGAATGTCACCTTTCAGTCATAATTGTTGTAGGCAAAATCAACAGATGAATTTTAAAAGTAGTGACTAAAAGTCTGAGAAGAATGCTAGCCCTCTTTGTGGCTCCCAGCAAGAACTCCCCTAGCCCCAAATCAGCCTTATCATAGGAAGTAGCGACAGTGTCTGCTTGCCCCTGACTATCAGGTTTCAGTTCCCCACCAGCCCACAGAAGTATTCGAACAAGCTAATCACATCCTTCCATGGGAACCAAGGGTCATCTCCTCCTCTTGTTACCACAGATTGCCTCCCACAGCCCTGCTTGTTCACTCTCTTCCAGAGCATGACTCCCCTGAGGCTCGACCTAGCCAGTAGTGTCCTCCACCCCCAGGCAGTGAGTGAGCGTTACTGAGAAGCTGCTGTGGGCAGCACCTGTCCAGCCTCAGGTGTGTATGTTCAGCAGCCACCCCCAGAGCCCGACGGTAGAAATCACTCCCTCACCATTAGGATGAAGGAGAGGAGATGAAACAGGCATTATCGCCAAAAATGTGCAACTTCCACCTAATCCTAAGAAAATAGCAGACAAACCCAAATTGACAGACATTCTATAAAATACCTGACCAGTATTTTCAAAAGAGTCACTGCTGGGAAAGACCCAGAAAGCTTGAGGAATTCTCAGCCTGGAGGAGACTAAAGAGAAATGATGGCCAAATGCGGTATCCAGAATGGGATGCTGGGACAGAAAAAGGAGATTACCGGGATAAATGGTAGAATTCAAATAAAGTATGTAAATTAGTTAATAGTACTGCATCAATATTAATTTTCAATTTTAATTTTTCTATGCATATGTAAGATGTTAACATTAGGGAAATTTGGGTGAGGGCTTTCTATACTGTTTTTTTGAAACCTTTCTGTGGGTATAAAATTATTTCAAAAAAAAAACCTTGTTTTTAAAGATTCACTGCTGAAAGGAACCATAATTCTATCTGCGGCCTAAACTGCTTCCGTCTTCTCTCTTTTTCATTTTATGGACCAAAATCTGCCAGGCTCCTCTGTCCATTGGATTTTCTAGGCAAGAATACTGGGAAAAAAAAAATACTGGAGTGGGTTGCCATGTTCTCCTCCAGGGGATCATCACAACCCAGGAATAGAGCCCGAGTCTCTTACCTCTCCTGCATTGGCAGGCGGGTTCTTTATCAGCTGAGCCACAGAGGAAGCCCCATGGTTATGCTATAAATCCCACTGTTTAATAATAGTTTAATCAAATGAAACACAGTTAGGAGGATGGATATAAAGATGAATAAATTCTCGGGCTTTATCGTCCATTAAAAAAATATTTCAAACTGGTTTGGAAGTGAGAGTGTTAGTTGCTCATTCGTGTCCAACTCTTTGCAATTCCATGGACTGTAGGCTGCCAGGCTCCTCTGTCCATGGGATTCTCCAGGCAAGAATACTGGCGTGGATTGCCATTTCCTGTTTTGAGAGCCCATTAAAAATAAATGAGAGCGCAGCCATTTCCAAGGTGTAGATTAGTATTTTTCTGCTTCTGGTGACTCAGACGATAAAGAATCTGCCTACAATGCAGGAGATCTGGATTCGATTCCTGGGTAGGGAATGCCCCCTGGAGAAGGAAATGGCAGTCAGCTCTAGTAGTCTTGCCTGGAGGATCCCATGGACAGAGGAGCCTGGCAGGCCACCGTCCATAGGGCCACAGAGTTGGACAGGAACGTGCAACCTAGCACAGCATATATATAGATAGATAGATAAAGATATATAAGTATACACCCCCCCACACATATACAAACATGCACTTCAACACTTAGAATTTAAAATTTGGCATATCAATACGAACCACAAAAATAATCAGATGCAAAGAAATAACGATTCTTTAAAGAAGCACAAGGCTGACCAAGGTATTTCTTTCTTTTTGATTGATGGATTTTAACGAGAGCACGAAATGATTAGCCACACAATTGAAGCGAATCACAAGTTAAGAAAGAAAGGTGCCCAGTGGATGGACAGGATTGTGGGCCGGCGAGCAATCCATTAGATCTCCTTTCTTATTAATCCCCGAACTTTGGTCCTAGGTACTTTCATTTACATCAGTAGAGATGTAATTTATAGAAAGAATACTGTTGTGACTTACTTGACTGGAATAAGAGTTGCAAAATAGTTGAGACGTCCAAGACCCCAGCAGTGGCAGCACGTTCCTCCCTCTTGCTGCCAACAAGCCGCAGTACTGGAGATAACTGGCGTCTTAACGGTTGCCGCTCCAAGTTAAAACGCCACAGAAGAGGACTTGGATTGGCCCAGCTCAGGTCAGATGCCACCGGCTCACTCAATCAGCTCGGTACTGGGAGGCGGGGCCAGACTCCAGACCCACCCACAGGGGCTGAAGGCAAAGAGGCTTATCCGTGAAAGTGAAAGTGAAATCACTCAGCCGTGTCCGACTCTTTGCGATCTCATGGACTGTAGCCTACCAGGCTCCTCTGTCCATGGGATTCTCCAGGCAATAGTACTGGAGTGGATTGTCATTCCCTTCTCCAGGAGATCTTCCCAACCCGGGGATCGAACCCAGGTCTCCCGCATTGTAGACAGACGCTTTACTGTCTGAGCCACCAGAGAAGTCCCATGAGAGGGTTCCAATCAGGCGAGGGCTCCACACCTCTAGAACCAGTTGGCTGGGAAGCCCAGCACAACCTCTTTCCCTGTGACCTAGGCACCGCCTGGCCAGGGTTTCTGCCAGGCCAGGACTCAATCCCAGAGAACCTTACTCAGTGGGTAAAGCATCTGCCTACAATGCGGGAGACCCAAGTTCAATCCCTGAGTCGGAAAGATCCCCTGGAGAAGGAAATGGCAACCCACTCCAGTACTCTTGGCTGGAAAATCCCATGGACTGAGAAGCCTGGTAGGCTACAGTCCATGGGGTCTCAAAGAGTCGGACACGACTGAGCGACTTTCCTTTCCTTTCCTTTAATAACACACCTATCACCTGCAGGGATCGCTCAGAGTATTTGTTTCCAACCTTCTCCTGAAATCCAGATTCCCCTGTTTCCGTTTGTTTCCTATTCTCTTCTCAATTGTTTATCAACTTTCGGAATACAACACATTTTATTTATCTGCTATTTTGTAAATTCGCCATCTCCCTCTGGTGGAAAAATTTAAATTCCTGGAGGGCAGGCATCTTTATTTGTTCATTAACATATCCTTATAGTAAAACCTGGTAGGATGCATACTTGAATATTTTTTCAATGAATTGTTCTCCAGCTACTCTAGCCTCTTTTTTGTGCTTCTAACCCTAGCTCACCAAATGGAGCAATGAATGTAATTTCTAGAATATTGTAGATATACCAAACAGATGTGTTTTAGATATCCTTTTTCTAAATCTTGGTATTACAAGTATAGTTCACTCATTTTATGAAAAATGTTCAGCATATGACTGAACAATCGGAAATTTAGTTCTCACTGAAAATTCTCAATTATTAATAGAATTATAGTTTCTAAGTAAAAGTGTGACTTCATCTTTCAATTTCAGTAAATGTATGAATGGCACTCTATGGTATCTTCCTCTGTACTGCAAATGTAATATTGTTCAGTGGATAATAAGATAGAAAGCAAGGTAGAAGAAGCCCACTTTTCTGTCTGAAATACATCTCCCAGGATCTGTGCAGTTTCAGTAAGAAATACATTATTTTTGTTTTCTATAATTTCCACTTGTTTTTTTATCTTCCACTTTTTTGCTGAGATTTTCAAATTTTTCATTTGTTTTAAAAGAATTTGTAACTACTTGATAATTACTTTTAGAATGATCACTTCAAACTTCTTGTCATTATTTCAACATTATTCACATCAATGTTTACATCTGTAGAATGTCTTTTAGTATTCAAGCTGTAATTTTCTTGATTCTGTGTTTTGTGATCTCTGTCATATCCTGGGCATTTTGAATACCACATTCTAAGACTCTGGACCCTATTCATCTGTATTTTTGTATGATTTTTGGGTACAACACACAGTGGTGTGGGCTGTACCTTCAGATTCCTGCTGATTCCACCTTAGCAAAAGTGGATTGCTGATTCATGCTGCCTCAATGGTAGCAGACCACCCACTCCAGGCATGGATAACATCCCAGTCAATGAGAGGCACCAATTCACAACCCTTTTGTAGCCTCAGAATGGGAGTATAAGCTCAGTTCCTCTCTAGGCACTGCTGACCCTGGGGAAAGGGGAAGGGAATGGGAAACTGAACAATTTGTGAGTGGCTGCAGGGCTGGCAGATGAAGCTTGGCTAGCTTGTCTCTGGTCTCTGAGACATCAAGGGGAAAAGGAGAAAGCTGAGTGCTAAGCAACTCTGCCTCCCAATACTGGGTTTGGTTTGGATGATGGGTGGGGCTCAGAACACAAAAAATGATGAGGGAGAAACCAGAGTATTGAGTAGCCTCATCTCACGCCACCTCATGAATGCCAGGTGGATATGGAGGCTCAGCTGACCACTGGCAACAGCGGCACCAGAAATGAGAATGAACGGAGTGCTTACTAGTCAGTCTACACTGTCCCATTCAGTTTACTGTTGTTGAGCGGAGGTGGAGATTTGACTTGCTGCTGGACCCCTCTGACGTTACCCTGACAGGTGAATTGAAGGGTCATCGCTGATTTTAGAGAAGCAGGTCAGAAGATTAACACACTTCCTGGCCTCTGAAACCTCAGAGCTTGGGGTGAGGGTTTCCACTGGTGTTTGTCTGGAGAGGAGTTGCAGTATTACCAAACAGGTTTTCTGTGTTCAGACTACCCTTTTCATAGGCTTCCCTGGTGGCTCAGAGGTTAAAGCGTCTGCCTGCAATGCGGGAGACCTGGGTTTGATCGTGGGTCGGGAAGATCCCCTGGAGAAGGAAATGGCAACCCACTCCAATATTCTTGCCTGGAGAATCCCATGGACAGAGGAGCCTGGTGGGCTACAGTCCATGGGGTCGCACAGAGTCGGACACGACTGAGTGACTTAACTAACTTAACTTGGTTAGAGGAGTCAACTTTTCTTACAGCTTTGTGTCTGTCATTGTTGGTGATTCTCAGTTGGAGGCTTCTGCAGTGCCTTGGAGAAGGCAATGGCACCCCACTCCAGTACTCTTGCCTGGAAAATCCCATGGATGGAGGAGCCTGGTAGGCTGCAGTCCATGGGGTCGCTAAGACTCAGACATGACTGAGCATCTTCACTTTCACTTTTTACTTTCATGCATTGGAGAAGGAAATGGCAGCCCACTCCAGTGTTCTTGCCTGGAGAATTCCAGGGACGGGGGAGCCTGGTGGGCTGCCGTCTATGGGGTCGCCACAGAGTCGGACACGACTGAAGCGACTTAGCAGCAGCAGCAGTGCCTTAACTGGGACATTTGGGAGGAAATAAGAAAACTGAGGGAAGACTTCTCTGGTGATCCAGTGGTTAAGAGTCTGCCTTCCAATGCAGGGACATGCATTTGGTCTCTGGTCAAGGAACTAAGATCCCACACACTGCAGGTCACTAAGTTGGCATGCTGAAACTCCTGAGCCTGCAAGCCTCAACTAAAGAGTCTTTGTGCCACCAACTAGAGAGCCCACAGGCTCTGAATCCCTCCCACCACAACTAGAGAGGAGCCTGAGTGCCAGAAAAAAGATATCTTGTGCTGCAACTAAGACCTGGCACAGCTAAAAAAAAAAAAAAAAAAAACTAAGGGAACTCATTCTTGTGTCCTGATTCAAGTCCCATGGACACTAACTAGTTCCTCTTCTCCTTTTCACTGTTTAAAATTATCTTTGCTTTTGTGCTGTATTATATCCAGGTTGTTCTGATGTAGACAGATTACTCAAGCTTGGCCTAGACTGGAAGTTTCAAGGGTCATGATTCTAATCATTATCTTTTGATGACTTTAGTGAGCTTACCAAACTCTGCTCTTGTTTTGATCATTCACTGGAATGGAGAGCATCTCCTTGATAAGAAAATGTAACATTAAGCTTGTCTTCGCAGTTTTTTGCTCCTCCTTGAACTTCCTGATGCCTGAGCTGCCATGGCCCATAATGGGCTCTTTCTGAAATCTGATGGATGAAATTCACATTCTGTGTTTTTAGATTTCCAAATATGATGCTCATTTAACTCTTCCAGTTATAGTTATCTTTTAAAATAGGTTTCCTTGAGTAATGAGAGAATTCTAGTTGCAAACCACTGAGTTTTTTTTTGTTTTTTTTTTTTTTTTTTTATTCAAAAGTGTCTTTACCAGTGGGAATCTTAAAGATCTGGTCTGAATTGATGATGGAATTCACGAAGGAAAATTTCAGCCACGGAGAAGAGACTAGTACACTTTTCCTTTACCTTAGAATCTGATGTCTGAGTTTTGGTAACAAGGTTCAGGACTGGAATCCTGTGAAACCTTCAAAATGTACATGTACAAAATGTAAGAGTACATTTGTTTAATGGATTCTACATGTTGGGAAGGGAGCTCTTGAAATCCCTGAGTATTTGGAAAAGAATGGAGAGAATACTATATGAAAAGCACAGAAAGTTTCTATATGAAAAAGTAGAAAGACCAAGTATCCATTCTCTGTTAGCACCTTTCAATAATTATTACTTTTTTCCTGCAGAGTTTGTTTGTATATGTATTTCTGTCTGATTTTGCATTAGACTCCTTGGTCAGATTGCAGAGCCAATCCTGTGAGCCCTCTGAGTGTCTGTGAGTGTGTAAATGAAAATCCTTTTTTCCTAGTTTTATGAAGATGTGATACGTTTATACTAGAAGGATTTAATACACCTGATTATTGTTTTAAAATTAATCATATCCTAGGTTGTTTGGCTTATTGCATCTTAAAATGTTTAAATACTTTCAATGAAATGAAATACAATAAGTCCCAGAGAAGAAACTGATCTTCCACTACTTTAAATTTGCTGAGTTTTCAATATAAGATCAGGATACAGAAGCCACTTGTCTTTCTACCACTTGCAATGAACAATATGAAACGAAATTCAAAACACATTTCTATTTACAATGGTATCAAAAATAAAATACTTATGAGTTAAAATTTAACAAAAAAATCACAAAATCCACATCTGAAAAACACAAAATATTTTTTGAATTAATTAAATAAGATCTAAATAAATGGGAAAATATCCCCTGATCATGGTACAGAACACTAAATATTATTACGATGGCAATACTCTCCAAATTGATCTACAGATATATTGCAGTATTTATCAGAAACACAACAGATTGCTTAGTAGAAATGTACAAACTGATTTAAAAATGCATACATATGGAATTGCAAGGAACTTGGATTAGTTAAACAAACTTACAAAAAGATAAAGGGAGAGATTTCTATTTCAAAGATTATCTCCCACTTCTCTATTCCAAAGCTTACCACAAAGCAATGATAATGAAGATACTGTGAGACTGCCATGGGGATGTACATACAGATGAACAGAGTAGAATGGAGAGTCCAGAAACAAAACCAAGCATCTTTAGTCGATGAATTTTTGACAAGGGTTTCAAGGACATTCAATGGGAAAAAAAGAATAGCTTTTTCTGCAAATGCTGCTGGGATAACTGAAGAATCACATGTAAAAGAACAGAGTTAGAATTTTGTCTCACACCATGTACAAAAACTGACAGCAAATGAATCAGAAAAAGTAAGTGTGAAATCTAAAACCACAAAATTCCTAGAAGAAAACATAGGAGTAAATCTTTTTTAACAATTATTTGTTTCTTTCTTTTTGGCTGTGCTGGGTCTTTGCTGCACAGGCTCTCCTCCAGTTGTGGTGGGCTGGCTTCTCACTGCAGTGGCTTTTCTTCTTGAGGAGCACAGGCTCTAGGGCACATGGGCTCCTGAGCATAGGCGCAATAGTTGTGGCACATGGGCTTAGTGGCTCCACAGCATGTGTGATCTTCTCGGGTCAGGGATTGAACCTGCATCTCCCGCACTGGCAGGTGGATTCTTTACCAGTGAGCCACTGGGGAGCCCCTAGGAGTAAATCTTGATGATTTTGGATTTTGCAAAGGATTTGTCAATATGTCAACAAAAGCAGGAGCAAAAAAATAGACATGAAGGATTTTATCAAAATGAGGCTTTTCTGCTTCAAAAGGTGTCACCCAGAAAGTGAAAACTGCACCCACAGGATAGAGGGAACTATTTGCAAATCATATATCTGATAAGACACTTGTGTCCTTAATATGTAAGGAACACTTGCAACTCAGTAATAAAAAGACAAACAGCTCAATTTTTAAAACTGGGCAAATGAGCTAAATAGACATTTTTCTAAGGAACATATAAAAATGGGCAATGGGATGCTCAATATCCTTAGTCATTGGGGAAATTCAAATCAAAACCATAATGTGATACCACTTGTAACGCACTTCAAACGTAGCTGGTATGAAAAAGTCAGGTAACACCAAACAGTGAGGATATGGAGAAACTGGAACTCTCATTCACTTCTGGTGGGAATATAAAATGGTGCGGTCACTTCATAAAAACAGCCTGCAAGTTCCTGAAAGGAATAGACTTACTATCTTTTCTTTTCTTTGAAGTCGCTCAGTCGTGTCCAACTCTTTGCGACCCCATGGACTGTAGCCCACCAGGCTCCTCTGTCCATGGGATTCTCCAGGCAAGAATACTGGAGTGGGTTGCCCTTTCCTCCTCCAGGGCATCTTCCCAACCCAGGGATCAAACCCGGTCTCCTGCATTGCAGGCAGACGCTTTATCCTCTGAGCCACCACTTACTATACAATCCAGTAATTCCACTCTAGGTTTAAGAAATGAAAACATATTCACACAAAAATTATAGATTAAATTTTGTGGCAGCATTATTCATAATAACCCAAAGTAGAAATAGTCCAATTGTCCATCCACTGACTGACAGATAAACAAACTGAGGTATAACCACACTACAGACTATTATTCAGAAAACAAACAAACAAACAAATGTTTTACTGATATATCCTACAGCATGAATCAACATTAAAACATTATGCTTAGTGAAAGAAGCCAGTCAAAAAAGGTTACATATTATGTAGTTTCACGACCCAGCAATCCCACTTCTGGGCATACACACTGAGGAAACCAGAATTGAAAGAGACATGTGTACCCCAATGTTCATCGAAGCACTGCTTACAATAGCTTGGACATGGAAGCAACCTAGAGGTCCTTAGGCAGATGAATGGATAAGAAAGTTGTGGTACATATACACAATGGAGTATTACTCAGCTATTAAAAAGAATGCATTTGAGTCAGTTCTAATGAGGTGGATGAAACTAGAGCCTATTATACAGAGTGAAGTAAGTCAGAAAGAAAAACACCAATACAGTATATTAATACATACATACGGAATTTAGAAAGATGGTAACAACACTATATGTGATACAGCAAAAGAAACAGAGATATAAAGAAAAGACTTTTGGACTCTGGGAGAACTTGAGGGTGGGGTAATTTGAGAAAATAGCACTGAAACATGTATATTACCATATGTAAGATAGATGACCAGTCTAAGTTTGGATCATGAAACAGCGCACTCAAGTTCGGTGCAGTGGGACTACCCAGAGGGATGAGATGGGTAGGGAGGTGGGAGGGGGATTTGGGATGGGGGAGACACGTGTACACCTGTGGCTGATTCATGTCAATGTATGGCAAAAACCACCACAATATTGTAATTTGCCTCCAATTAAAATAATTAATTAAAAAAATCCAAAATAGGGAAATCTATAAAGTAGTTTCCTAGTTGCTTAAGGCTTAAGGGGTAGGAGTAAAGGGGTGACAGAGGGCTCAAGGGGTAGGTGTTTCTTCTTGAAATGACGAAAGACTTCTAAAATTGTCTATGATGGTGGTTGCACACATCTGTGAATATACTAAAGACAAAAGAATTGTACAGTTTGGATGAATTGTATGATATGTGAATTCCATCTCAGAAAGAATCTGCTTGTGATTCAGGAGACCCGGGTTCGATCCCTGGGTTGGGAAGATCCCCTGGAGAAGGGAATGACAATCCACACCAGTATTTTTGTCTGGAAAATCCCACAGACAGAGAAGCCTCACTGGCTGCAGTCCATGGAGTCGCAAAGAGTAGGACACAAGGACAAGGACAAAGAAGTTAAATACACACACACACACACACACACACACACACACCAAAAAAGAAGGCATAAATTTATACATTCAGACTTAAAATATACTAAACAATCTGTACAAGCTTTAAACTATTAATGAAATTGAATCAATAATTAATACCTTTACAAAACAAAAAACATCAAGTCCAGACTGCTTAATGGGTTAATTACATCAATATATTTATGTAAGAAATTAGACTTATTTTCTCTAATCTCTTACAGAATATAGAAACAGTAATTTCTAACTCATTCTATGAGGCAAACATTACCCTAACACTAAAACCAGATGATAATGATAGAAAAATAAAACTCTACAGACCAGTATTTCTCATGAAGAAAGATGCAAAATATTAGCAAACAGAACCCAATAACGTATAACAAAATTATATACCATGACCATGTAGTATTAATTTCAGTATACAAAGCTGATTTAACATTTGAAATTCAATTACTTTAATCCCTGGTATCAACAATCTAAGGAAAAAAATTGTCACGACTACATTAATGGATGGCAGAAGAAATATTTGACAAAATCCAACAGTCATTCATGATAAAAAAATCTCTCAACACACTGGGATTAAGGGATAATTGCCCAATATCCTGGAGAAAGAAATGACAACCCACTCTAGTATTCTTGCCTGGAAAATCCCATGGCTGGAGGAACCTGGAAGCCTACAGACCATGGGGATGCAAAGAGTCGGACAAGACTGAATGAGTTCAATTTGAAGTAGTTAGGCTCCTAGAGTTCTGAAAGAGTTGGCTTAAAGCTTAACATTCAGAAAAATAAGATCATGGCATCTGGTCCCATCACTTCATGGCAAATAGATGGGGAAACAGTGGAAACAATGTCAGACTATATTTTTTGGGGCTCCAAAATCACCGCAGATGGTGATTGCAGCCATAAAATTAAAAGACGCTTACTCCTTGGAAGGAAAGTTATGATTAACCTAGATAGCATATTCAAAAGCAGAGACATTACTTTGCCAACAAAGGTCCGTTTAGTCCAAGCTACGGTTTTTCCTGTGCTCATGTATGGATGTGAAAGTTGGACTGTGAAGAAGGCTGAGTGCTGAAGAATTGATAATTTTGAACTGTGGTGTTGGAGAAGACTCTTGAGAGTCCCTTGGACGGCAAGGAGATCCAACCAGTCCATCCTAAAGGAGATCAGTCCTGGGTGTTCATTAGAAGGAATGATGCTAAAGCTGAAACTCCAGTACTTTGGCCACCTCATGTGAAGAGTTGACTCACTGGAAAAGACTCTGATGCTGGGAGGGATTGAAGGCAGGAGGAGAAGGGGACGACAGAGGATGAGATGGCTGGATGGCATCACCAACTCGATGGACATAAGTTTGAGTGAACTCCGGGAATTGGTGATGGACAAGGAGGCCTGGTGTGCTGCAATTTGCAAGGAGTTGGACACGACTGAGCGACTGCACTGAACCTAACTGAACTGTTAGCACTGAGCTTTTTCAAGGTTACAATTAAAGATAGGGGTGGGGCTGGTGGTATCTCTACAGACATATCCTTAAGCTGCTAGAAGCCATGGTTAGGTTTAGTCAAGTCTTTTAGTGCAGAGGTTTTGAAAGAGGTTTCAACTTCCCTAGTGGCTCAGATGGTAAAGCACCTGCCTATAATGCAGAAGACCTGGGTTCAATCCCTGGGTCAGGAAGATATCCTGGAGAAGGAAATGACAACCCACTTTAGTATTCTTGCCTGGAAAATCCCATGGCCGGAGGAACCTGGAAGGCTACAGACCATGGGGACACAAAGAGTCGGACAAGACTGAATGACTTCAATTTGAAGGAGTAGTTAGGAGCTTAGAGTTCTGCAAGACTCAAGGAATCACATGATTAGAGCCTTTCCCCTTCAGCAGAGGGAGGATTCTACATCAGCAATGACTTAGCCACAAGAGAAGAGGTTCATCACATGTAATCATGCCATATGTCTTAGGGCTCACTCAACCCACATCCTTAGATGAGTGGAAAACAATCAACCTGAGCCGTCGTACCACCATCGTCTGTGTGAAGGGGAGTCCACTGGGTGTCCTGTCGGTTGGGGTGGGGAGGATCCCTCAATCCCACCTACCATATAGGGTCCTATGGCCAAGACCGTGACTGACTCACCCAGTTTGGCTTATGGGCAGTGACCATGTCTTCACAGGGTGTTTGTGAGGACAGTTTGGGGGATAAAGTCATGGGTTTTTGGAAAACTAAGGCAAACGGTCAAGGAAACCAAGAGTAGCCCCCAAATCACCTTGTCAGGGCCACATAAGAAGGATGAGTCCTCAAAAGGAGTTCCTTTTCCAGGGAGAGAGGGGAGAGCCCTGTGGCCAGGGGAGACTGAGCCCCCAGTTCTTACTGCCCTCCCCCCCACCACTTTGCTACCAGTGTGACACCGAGAGATCCCTTAGAATCAGGAGGCCTGGGGCCACTTACTCGGATCTCCAAGTCCAGGGAACTCTGAGGGCCTGCTGCGAGCCAGGCCCCGTGCCTCCTGCTTCATATTCTCCTCCTTCTCACATTCTGATCAGGACTCTGATATGCAGAGTCGCCAGGTCCTGGCCCTCTCTGAGGCTGCGGAAGCTTAATGAAATGTAAGAGTTTGTCAGGAGTCATTCAGATGCTACACGGAGATGCAGACCCTGGGACTGAGCTCTACTGAATGAACATGATACCACCATGGATAGTTTTAATAAACTCCCGCTGCCATAGTATGGGAGTTTTCTGAAGGACGATCAAAGTTGCAGAAAGATCTGAAAGTAGCTGCATGACAGTTCAGCCCATTCCAGGGAGGGCACACCAGGGGCAGAAATAGAAACATAAAGGACATAGGAAGCAGAGCTTAGTGGCCACTGAAATCATAGTAGGGGGAAAGTCATGCTGCTTCCTTTTGAAAAATGTGGACAGTGTGGATCAATGTTCCCTGTTTGTCAGAGACAGAACTGGAACTCTGGAAGTCTCAGACCAGCTTACTCAGCAAGGGAGAGGGAGTGAAGACAGGGCATCAGGAAAAACTTTACAGAATTTTCTGTCTCCTAACAGCAAGTTCCTCTTGAGTCTCTGTGACCCAAGAGAAGAAATCCATCTCCTGCATGAGCTGAAGAGAAATCTGCGCAAGAGTTGTGAACATTTTGGATGATGGAAGTGGAAGACAAAAATGCACACACTCTGAGGGATAAATCTTCAACAAACTCTAAAAATATATGTGAATGTTCAGTCAATTTATGATTATATATTTTCTAGAGTTTTCTCTCAACAAATTTGGCCAATTACAAATTATTAAACGCTCTACATGTGTATTTAGAAAATAAAGGCATTCTGCAGCTTCCATCTATATGATTCCATCGCCATGACCCTTAGATATTCAGTATTTACTAGGCTGGTACAAGCTTTCCAAATGCATTTGTCCTTAGGTAATGTGCTTACCTACCTAAAATACTTAAAAGTATTTAGGATTTTTGTATATTATTTGTAAAAGTTACTATCACATAAAATTTTCTTCAAACTGACTTTCTCACTTATTATATCTCCTAACTTCCATTTTTTAAGCTAATGTGATCTGGCATCTGTCTGAGGTTTATTGTAGAAGCACTTTTCTTTTTAGATGCATTATTTGTTGATCTCTTGTCTACTCTGTCACATTTATGTCATGGCATATTTAGTCACTCAGCCATATCGGACTTTTTGGACCCCATGGGCAGTATCCCTGCCAGGCTCTGCTGTCCATGGGATTTCCCAGGCAATACTGGAGTGGGTTGCCATTTCCTTCTCCAAGGCCTCTTCCTGGTGGAAGGACTGAAGGATCTAACCCGGGTCTTCTGCACTGCAGGCTGGTTCTTTACCACTTAGTCATCAGGTTCCCTAAGAGGGAAGCCTCCTCCCCCTACCAAGTAAGCACGCCCCACTCCCCAACCTGGGAAGTCCCCAGTTAGTAGATAAAAAACAGTGGGGAGGGCGCCGCAGAGGAGGCGAGGAAAGCCCAACTAGGCCAATAGCAGGGCGGGGACCACCTTCAGATTGGTGCCACATGCACCCCGAGGAGTGCAAGATGTTCCCCATGCTGGACATCCCAGACGGCACACTCAAAGACTGCTTGAAGCACGTGGAAGCTGCTGAGGGGGGCCGATCACAGAGGCCACAGCCAGGGCCTCTGTGTAACTGTCTTCCTATCTTCCCTCTCGTGGGCAGCATTCCCAGGCGTCTGCCACAAAGGCAGGGGCCACCATGTCTGCACTTAGGGGGATGGAGGGCCTGGAGGCCCTGAGAGGAACCCCCAGCAGAGCAACACTGGGGTAGCCGGTGCGCAAGCCTTTAATCAGCAAGCCACACTCAGGTAGGCCTAGCCACTGGAGGAAACTGAGCGCCACAGTCTCAGGGCAAAGGAAGTGTGAATGGTCACTGCCTCCTGCAATTCACATTAGTTCTCATGGCATTCTTCATAGATGCTGGAGCAGAGTGATCCACTGCTAAGAGTCCTACCAGTTTGGTTTTTATTTCAGCCCCTCTCCTATCCCAAGAGAGACCCGCCCCTGGTGAGGCACATTCACCCAGGAGGAGGACCAGGAGGGAAATAGCAGACCCAATGGTCTGGAAAGTTCCAGATGGGGCACCAGGCAGGGACCAGCAGGGGCAGCCTCTGACACCGCATAGGCGCTTGGGGGGTGTGGGGGGCGGGGGGATGTTTTCCCTCCTCTCTCCAGGACGAGGGTCGCAGTCAGGGGAGCAAGCAGCTGCGGCCAAGCCAACAGCCGCCGGTAGCCCCTCCCGACTGCCTCAGCCAGGGTGACCGTGGCGCCAGGGGGCGCCACGTCCCCTTGGGGCGGTGGCATCTGGGGAAGAGATCAGTCTCCTGACTACCCGTGGGCCTGACCCCAAGGCGGACGGGCGGCCTCTCCAGGAGTCTTGAAACCTCAGCCCCAGGACAGGCTAGGAGACCGCGAAAGGCGAGGCAGACAAAGCAGGGGCGGAGCGCCCCCGAGCCGCCACCCCGACTTGGACCACCACGCTCCATCTGCAGACCGCCCGGGGCACGCAGGCTTCGGCGCTATGGGCCCGGGACTAGGGATCGCTGGGCGCTGGCCGACCGCCGCCGAAGACAACCCCGGCCCCCTGCAAAGCAGGCAGAACCCCCTGGCTCCCCGATCACCCCTTCTGTCTCCCAAACCCCGGGACCCTCCCCACGTCTCAGGCACCCTCCCAGCCACCGAGGGCGGAAGCGGAGGCTTCAACCGGAAGCCGTTCACAAGCGAGCAGGGCCACACGCGGGGAGGGCGAGAAATTGCCTAACCGACGGAGGAGAGGCCCGAGGCGCAGAGCGCGGGGAGAGGCGCTGGGCTACCGGCAGGCAAGCCAGCCCCGCTACACGCCGCGTAGCCCTGAGGCTCTGCGCCAGGTGCTCAGGAGGCTACCCGCTGGTCGGTCCCAGCCAGGGTGGGCGTGGGGAGGAGGTGTCGTAACTGGCCACAGAGATGGAGGAGCGTGGAGGTGCTCGGCCGGACGGGGTTCACGGTGTCCAGGGAGTCGGCACGCGAGGGAGACGGGCGGGGGGAAAGCCAGGAGCTGCCTTCCCACCCGATTGCTTCAGGACACCCCTTCTCACTGTCGTCCATTACAGAAGGCCACCAACCCTACTGCCGGCATCTCCTGCATGAGCTGAAGAGAAATCTGCGCAAGAGTTGTGAACATTTTGGATTTGTTATGCCCAGTGTCTGAGTCCCCAAAACTGAGAGAATAAGACGTCCACAGCAATGCAAAAGCATAAATGGGTTTATTGCTAGCTTGAGCTAGGTCTCAAGTCTCATCCAGTGCAGTGGAGCAGTGGAGTCTTGACGAGAGCCCCGAGCTCTGAATCACAGCTGCTTATATAGAGGCGGTCTTTTGTCTCAGCAATAGTGGAGTTGGCGTGTGGTGATTGACTCAACCTTGGGTCATCGTGGTGATTGACTCAACTTTGGCATCATCGGGGACCTTGGTGTCATCGGGGACCTTGGTGTCATTGGGGACCTTGGTGGGGCTTCCTAGAATTATGACTCATGCTTACAAGAACCTGAGGCTTAGGCTCAGTGTGGCCCGTTGAGCCTGTCATGGCTCAGGTCAGGTCCCAACAGATTTTGGAAGTGTAAGACAAAAATTACACACACACTGAATTAAACCTTTAAGAAAACCTAAAAATACATGTGAATGTTTGGTCAATTTATTATTATATATTTTATAGTGTTTCACTCAACAGATTTTGCTAATTACAAAATATTAAACACTCTGTGCATTTAGAAAATAAAGTCATTCTGCATCATCCATCTATATGATTCCATCACCATGACTCTTAGATATTCAGTATTTACTTGATTGGTGTAAACCTTCCAAATGCATTTGTCCTTAGGCAATGTACTTCCTTACCTAAAATATTTTAAAGCATTTAAAATGTTTGTATATTATATTTAAAAGTTACCCTCATGTAAAGTTTTCTTCAAGTTGGCTTTCTCACTTATTACGATATCTCCTAATTTTCGTTTTTTAAGCTAATGTGATCTGGCATCTGTTTAGGGGTTTATTGAAGAAGCATTTTCCTTTTTAGGTGTATTATTTATTGATCTCTTGCTACTTCTCTGTCACGTTTATGTCATGGCATGTTTAGTCAGTCACTCAGTCATGTCACGCTCTTTCAGACCCCATGGACTGTAGCCCTGCCAGGCTCTGCTGTCCATGGGATTTCTCAGGCAATACTGGCATGGGTTGCCATTTCCTTCTCCAGGGGCTCTTCTTAATGGAAGGACTGAAGGATCCAACATGGGTCTTCTGCATTGAAGGCTGATTCTTTACCTCTAAGTCATCAGGGAAGTCCCCTCTCCCTAAGGGAGAAGCCTCCTCCCCCTATCAGGGAAGCACGGCCCCCTCCAACCTGGGAGGTGCCCAGTTAGTAGAGAAAATAAAAAACAGTGGAGGGGGGCCAGGGAGGTGGTGAGGAAAGCCCAGCTTGGCCACTGGCAGGGCAGGGACCACCCTCAGCTAGGCACGGTAGGCACCACTGGGGCGCAAGATCTTCCCTGCCCTGGACATCCCAGGGGGGCATGCCCAAAGACTGCTTGGAGCACATGGGAGCTGCTGAGGGTACCCACCACGGGAGGACATAGCCAGGGTCTCAGTGGGGCCTGTATTCCTCTCTTCCCTCTTGGGGGCAGCATCCCCAGGAGGCTACCACAAAGGCAGGGGCCACCATGTCTGCACTTGTGAAGGAGAGCCTGGAGGCCCTGAGAGGACACCCCCAGCAGAGCAACCCTGGCGGGGGAGGGTGGGCACACAGACATGCGGGGGGGGGCCTAGCAGCTGGAGGAGCCCCAGGGCCACAAGTGCAAAGGAAGTGCGAATGGTGACTGCATCCTGCAATTTGCATTAATCCTCACAGCATTCTAAATGGATGCTGGCAGAGCGATCCACCGCTAAGAGTCCTACCAGTTTGGTTTTTATTTCAGGCCCCCACCCACCCCAAAGAGAACCAACCCTCCCCTCCCCCCACAAGACATCTTAGCCCAGGAGGGTACTTCTGGCAAGCCAAGTCAGAGGGAAGCAGACCTGATGGTCTGGAAAGTTTCCAGATCGGGTATCAGGCACCAACCTGCAGGAGCGGCCTCCAACACTGCATAGGCACGGGTCTGGCGGGGGGCTGGTTCCCTCCTCCCTCCAGGACACTGATTGCAAGCCAGGGAACAAGTGGCCATGGGCCAGTCAACAACCCCCGGGTAGCCCCCTTCCGACTGCCTCCACGCGGGTGACCATGGCACCTCGGGGAGCCATGGCCCCTTGGAGGGGGTAAGAATCTGGGGAAGAAGAGACCAGTCCCCTGACTCCCGGCGGGCCCAACCCCAAGGCGGAAGGGCGACCTCCCCAGGGGTATTTAAACCTCCCCTCCAGGACAGGCTAAGTACCTTCTAAAGGCAAGACAGCAAAGCAGGGGTGGAGCGCCCCACGGCCGCCACCCGACTTGGACCACCATGCTCCACTCGCGAACCCCCGGGGCAGGCAGGCTTTGTGGCTATGGGCCGGTGACTCGGGACCCCTGGGCCCTGGTCAGCTGCCACACGATGACGACCCTGGTCCCCTCGAAACTGGGCAGAACCTCCACGCTCCCCGAGTGCCTCTTCTCTTTCCCAAACCCTGGGTCCCTCCCCGCAGCCAGGTCTCAGGCACCCTCCCAGCCACTCAGGACAGAAGTGAAGCTCCAATGCACAGCGGGGTGCAAGCGAGCAGGGCCACACACGGGAAGGGCGAGAAAGAGCCAGACCGACCTAGCGAAGGCTGGAGCGAAGGCCCAAGGTGAGGAGTGTGGGGAGAGGCGCTGGACAACAGGCTGGCAAGCCCCTCCTGGCCTGCTCCAGGTGATCCGCCTCTGCCAAGTCATACAGCCCCAAGCGGGCCTGGAGATTATGCGCTGATCCATCGACTCCAATGGGGTTGGGTGAAGGGGGTGTCATAACTGGCCCCAGAGACAAAGGCGCATGGCGGGGCTCGGCCCCACGGAACCCTCGGACCTAACCTCCAGGGAGCTGCTGGCTGGGTGGTAGGGCGGGAGAGACACGCCAGAGACGATGTTGCAGGACACGGGGCCAATATAGCCTCGGATGGATAGAAGGAGTTCGTGTCCCGGGGGAAGCCAGCTAGGATCTGCCTTCCCACCTGATCGCTTCACGCCACTCCTTCTCACTGTCATGCCTTTCGGAAGACTGCCAGCCACCCAGGCTCCCTGTCCCCACAAGCACGCAGACCAGCCTCCTGACGCCTCTGTCCCTCCTTCCAGTCCCGCATGGGGGCAGACTGGAGAGCTGGCTGGAGAGGCCTCTGTGCTCTCAGAACCTCCTTAATGATCCTCCTGCAGGTTCAATTCAGTTCAGTTCAGTTGCTCAGTCGTGTCCAACTCTTTGTAACCCCATGAACTGAAGCACACCAGGCCTCCCTGTCCATCACCAACTCCCAGAGTCCACCCAAACCCATGTCCATTGAGTTGGAGATGCCATCCAACCATGTCATCTTCTTGTCGTCCCCTTCTTCTCCTGCCCTCAACCATTCAAATGAGTCAGCTCTTCACATCAGGTGGCCAAAATATTGGAGTTTCAGCTTCAACATCAGTTCTTCCAATGAACACCCAGGACTAATCTCCTTTAGGATGGACTGGTTGGATCTCCTTGCAGTCCAAGGGACTCTCAAGAGTCTTCTCCAACACCACAGTTCAAAAGCAGCAATTCTTCTGTGCTCAGTCTTCTTTATAGTCCAACTCTCACATCCATACATGACCACTGGAAAAACCATAGCGTTGACTAGATGGACCTTTGTTGACAAAGTAATATCTCTGCTTTTGAATATGCTGTCTAGGTTGGTCATAACTTTCTTTCCAAGGAGCAAGGATATTTTAATTTCGTGGCTGCATTCAACATCCACAGTTATTTTGGAGGCCCCAAAATAAAGTCTGCCACTGTTTCCACTGTTTCTCCATCTATTTGCCATGAAGTGATGGGACCAGATGCCATGATCTTCGTTTTCTGAATGTTGAACTTTAAACCAACTTTTTCACTCTTCTCTTTCACTCTCATCAAAAGGCTTTTTAGTTCCTCTTCCCTTTCTGCCATAAGGGTGGTGTCATCTGCCTATCTGAGGTGATTGATATTTCTCCCGGCAATCTTGATTCCAGCTTGTGTTTCCTCCAGCACAAAATTTCTCATGATGTCCTCTGCATATAAGTTAAATAAGCACGGTGACAATATACAGCTTTGACGTACTCCTTTTCCTATTTGGAACCAGTCTGTTGTTCCATGTCCAGTTCTAACTGTTGCTTTCTGACCTGCATACAGGTTTCTCAAGAGGTAGGTCAGGTATTCCCTACCAAGTAGGTCTGGTATTCCCGTCTCTTTCAGAATTTTCCACAGTTTATTGTGATCCACACAGTCAAAGGCTTTGGCATAGTCAATAAAGCAGAAGTAGATGTTTTTCTGGAATTCTCTTGCTTTTTCCATGATCCAGTGGATGTTGGCAATTTGATCTCTGGTTCCTCTGCCTTTTCTAAAAGCAGCTTGAACATCTGGAATTTCACGGTTCACGTATTGCTGAAGCCTGGCTTGGAGAATTTTGAGCATTACTTTACTAGCATGTGAGATGAGTGCAATTGTGCAATAGACTGACTGAGCATTCCTTGGCATTGCCTTTCTTTAGGATTGGAATGAAAATTGACCTTTTCCAGTCCTGTGGCCACTGCTGAGTTTTCCAAATTTGCTGGCATATTGAGTGCAGCACTTTCACAGCATCATCTTTCAGGATTTGAAATAGCTCAACTGGAATTCCATCACCTCCACTTGCTTTGTTCGTAGTGATGCTTCCTAAGGCCCATTTGACTTCACATTATAGGATGTCCGGCTCTAGGTGAGTGATCATCCCTTCGTGATTATCTGGGTTGTGAAGATCTTTTTTGTACAGTTCTTCTGTGTATTCCTGTCACCTCTTCTTAATACCTTCTGCTTATGTTAGGTCCCTACCATTTCTGTCATTTATTGTGCCCATCTTTGCATGAAATGTTCCCTTGGTATTTCTAATTCTCTTGAAGAGATTGTTAGTCTTTCCCATTCTGTTGTTTTCCTCTATTTCTTTGCATTGATTGCTGAGGAAGGCTTTCTTATCTCTCTTTGCTATTCTTTGGAACTCTGTATTCAAATGGGTATACCTTTCCTTTTCTCCTTTGCTTTTTTTTTTTTTTGACTTCTCTTTTCACAGCTATTTGTAAGGCCTCCTGAGACAGCCATTTTGCTTCTTTCTATTTATTTTTCTTGAGGATGGTTTTGATCCCTGTCTCCTGTACAATGTCACAAACCTCCGTCCATAGTTCATCAGGCACTCTGTCTATCAGATCTAGTCCCTTCAATCTATTTCTCACTTCCACTGTATAATCATAAGGGATTTGATTTAGGTTATACCTGAATGGTCTAGTGGTTTTTCAGTATCCTATCATTTTGCCTTTTCATACTGTTCATGGGGTTCTCAAGGCAAGAATACTGAAGTGGTTTGCTATTCCCTTCTCCAGTGGACCACATGCTGTCAAAATGTGGCTGCAGGTTCACCTATGTAAATAGTCAAATTCCTCCGTCTTAATGCTCAGCCAGGGCTTTGGGCAGACCCCAGTGGACCCATCCCAGGGCCTCACTAAAGCATCCAATCAGTAGTAGCAAGTGGGTAATAGCAACCACTTCTCTACTGATTAGTAAAAGTCTTCTTTGGTCAAGCATATTAGCATAAAGTCTATAATATTTACTTCTAATACTTTCCTTTATCTGGTAGTACAGAAATTGTTTAAATTTATTCATTGATTATTTGGCAAGGGGTGTTGAGGACTATGCTGCTTGCCTTGCAGGGTCTTAGTTCACCAACCAGAGATTGAACCTAGCCCAGGGAAGGGGAAATGCTGAGTCCTAACCACTGGACCACCAGGGGAGTTCTCATTGATTTTTAAATGTAAAAATGATACAACTTAAGAATAACTGACTGCTCATTTGGTTTAGAGAAGACACCATAGAAAATGCCTCTGACTTAATTCTCTTTCTGGGATTTCCCTGGCAGTTCAGTGGTTAAGACTCTGTACTTCCAATACAGCAGGTCCTGGGTTGGATTGCTGGTTTGGGAACTGACATCCCACATGCTGCAAGATGGGTCCAAAAAAATAAATAAAAAAACACTAGTTTCTTAATTCTGTTCTTGTTAAGTCCCTTCTCTCCTCAGACGTCACTCCTTTCTGGTGATTCTGCGTGGACCTCACACAGTACCATTTCTGACAGCTCTATATCCATGCCTGCAGCAGGATCTCATCTTCCTCATTTTCTTCAGCACCAAGTAGGTGGGTTGTGTACACTGGAGGCATGGTAGGGATATCATCAAAGGAATTAAAAACTAGCTACATGACTCTGAAAAAGCTTTCAACTATGCTAAAAATTTATTTTAAAAAATTAAAGTGACGTTAAGAAGATCTTGTCTATCCATCCAAAAAAATCTCCTACAAAGAATGGTGAGTTATTTAAAAAAATATTGAGGACATGTTTTATAAGCAAATTTTCAGCATACTAATTAAAAAGGGTGCTAGATTCCTAAAAACCTACAGGCAGGAAACAAATTGACAAAATGTATTCAGCTGCAGACATGTAGTATCGTTCAGAAAAAATGGAAGGATGATTCTGAGTACAGAATCTTCGATGTGAAGTATAGACCTTCAGGCACAAAGGCCAGAATCTCCAAAAACAGATGATTTCCAGGCCTTGTACCCTGGCGGAGTTTACCTGGTTGGATTTCAAGATTGCCTGGAGCCAATAACCCTTTCATTTTCTCCCATTTGGAGTGGGAATGTCTGTAACTATTATCCTATACCTACCCCACTACTGTAATTTGGGAAGAGGTAACTTTTTCACTAGTTCACAGACCCACTGATGGAGAAAATTTTTGCCACATTGAGAATCATACCCAGTTTCTCACATATCTGATTAAATGATTTACAGGTGAGATTCAGGACTTGGTATGTAATACACTGAGACTTTGGGGAATATTGGGATAAGATGAACGTGTTTTGCATGAAGGATGGATATGAACCTTTGACAGGGTCAGCAGACAGACTGTTGTCTGCTGAACAATGCTCTCTAAGGATATCCATGCCCTAGTGCCTGAAATCTGTGACTGTTATCTGATTTGGCAAAAGGGACTTTGCAGATGTGATTAAGGATCTTGAGACTATCTTGAAAGCAAAAAGTGAAAGTGCTATTCACTCAGTTGTGTCTGACTCTTTGTGACCCCATAGAGTATAGCCCACCAGACTCCTCTGATCATGGTACTCTCCAGGAAATAATACTGAACTGGGTAGCCATTTCCTTCTCCAGGGGATCTTCCCGACCCGGGTATCAAACCCAGGTCTCCTGCATTGTAGGTAGAATCTTTACCATCTGAGTCACCAGGAGACTAGCTTTGTGAGCCCAAAATGTAATAATGTATCCTTATAAAGAGGAAAGGAGAAGGACATTTGACACAGAAGAAGGAGGGCAGTATTATGACTGAAGCAAGATGCTATGCTGCTGGCCTGGATGATGGACGAATGTATCACAAGGCAAGGACTGTAAGAATGCAACTCTAGATGTAAAAAAGGCAACTTAAGTAATCTCCCCTAGTGAAAGCCTGCCAAATGGACAGTGGCCTTGCTAAAACCTTGGTTTGGACCCAGTAATGTTGATTTTGTACTTGACCTCTGGGGCTAGAACAGAACGAATGTGTATTATTTTAAGCCACCAGGTTCATGGTAATTTGTTATAGCTGCTGTAAGAAAACAACCCAGGGACCTTTCGAGATAATCTAGTACAGTGGCTTCAAACAATCCTCAAAAGAACTTCTTTCAGCTCTGCTTCACATCAAGCTAAGAAAAAGCCCAGAAATGTGCAAAGATGTTCCCTTAACTCACTCAACCTGAGAATATAAACAAAACACCAAACAGCTTCTAACTCCCATCAGCGCTTCTTGAGCCACACTGCCCTGTGCATGTGTGCTCAGCCGTGTCCAACTCTTTGGGACCCCATGGACTGTAGCCCACCAGGCTCCTCTATCCATGGAATTTTCTAGGAAAGCATCCTGCACTATAGCTGCAAACATAGACTGGAAATAAACAATGGAGGGATAAATAAAATCTTATTTATAGAAAGTTTAAGAGTGCCTGGCCTGTAGGTGATCATAACATTATAATGTGTACTTCATTTGCAGAGAATGTCTCTGGAAGGATACACAAAAATGGAAAGACGGCAATGTCTTCTAGGTAGAATGAGACACAAGCATGGGAGAGAAATTGACTTTTTACCATATTTAATCATGTGCACATACTATCAGTCCAGGTGGCTCAGTGGTAATGTATCCACCTGTGAATACAGGTCCCATCCTACAGCTGAACCAATCTTCTTTTTGTCACATTTTGAGGTTAACGCTTCATTTTCCTTGAGAGAGATGATGTGAGTATTCAAGGGTGGGACAGCCACCATGTTTCTGTTTTTTGTTTATCTTCTCTGGTTGAGTGAGTTAAAGGGAATATCTTTGCACATTTCTGGGCTTTATCTTTAGCTTGAGTTGAAGCAGAGCTGATACACATACAATATGTGTGTTTGTGTATATATATATTTCCCCTTAAACGGTGAGCAGGATTGACTAGAGCCATCTTTCCCTATTTAGGATTTCTATCTCCTCTCGAAGAAATCAGTTATACCAAATTTCGACTTTAAAGGATAAGTCAAAATTTCATTTCAGTCTAATGTCTATATCCAACAACTACCTAGTCATCTCCATTAGGGATCCCTTCGGAGTACATTTTTATATAAGACAATCAGGACTCTAAAATTAAGATTTTTAAAGAAACAATGTATTAATATTGGCAAATCAGATCAGAAAATTCAGTTAGAATTCACAGCCTGTTTATTAATTGCAAATTAACCAGCTTTGGTTTCTTTCCTGAGGATAAGTTACAAGACTAGAACCCTTGAATGATCTATTCCCCAGCTTCCCTCTGTGCCTTGCTCAGTCGCTCAGTCATGCCCAACTCTTTGCGACCCCATGGACTATAGCTTGCTAAGCTCCTTCCTCTGTGTGCCTTATATTCAGCCAATAAATATAGCACCCTATTCACCTAGCTGTAGCAACCACCTGGGATCCATCTTCTAGAAAAATTACCCTTGGACTAATGGAACTCAGATCCCATCTGTTATTATTCTTGGATTAAGTAAATTATACTCAGCTCTTCCCATTTCCTGATATGGTGAGGACACCCCTCATCCAGTTATAATATCCTACAAGTGAATTTTTGTGTTCTCCTGTCCATTTTAAACAAGTCCAAAACGAACCTGATGTTGCTCCTAATTTCCTAGATTGCTGGTGGTCTGCTGTAGGTGGCCTGAAAATGATAGGGTGAATCTCTGCAATTGAAGAAAACAAGCCCAGATCTATGTGGATCTAGGACACCTGTCATTTGTGATGCCAAATGAACTGACAATCACAGTCTAGCAGTTAGAGGCTCAGACTGCAAGTGGGAAGAAACACGGTGGCTGTCCCACTCTTGAATACCTTCATTATTTCTATCAAGAAGAAAGAAGTGTTCTAAGCTAGAAATGTCACAATAGAAGATAGATTTAGCTATAGACTGGAAGCAGAGATGAAATTGAAACAAGTGTCTGTGACCTAAGTGCTTGCATTTGGCGTTGGTTTGAGAGAGTTTAAAACTGACTCCCAGGATCACTAGAGAGAGAGAGAGCGCCCATTGAGGATGAGAACTGTCCTCAAATGAATGTTCATTGGCAGACAATATTGACTTTCATCCACTCCCCAGTTTTCATACTGCTTCATGCCCCACAGCAGAACAGGATGCGGGGGCTCTTACTATTACTGCAGCTTTAAAAGTATAGGGAGAATGTGATACTGGAAATAGGATTCTGTCTTCCCCTGATTTGTAACTCAGCGTATTCCCAATCTCTAGAAGCCCTTATACTTCCAGAACTCATACTTTTGAAAAAATTCAACAGAAAGTTTTCACAGCCCTCAAAGAAATGATTTTCCATTGGAGGAAACAATGCTAGCAGCCGATGCCCTGATGCCTGCTCAAGCCAGCATCCTGAAGAATGGTCAGCCAGTGAAGGAGAACTGAGGGATCACTGGTTCTCAGATAGTAGGGGATACGGGCACAAAACCTGGGTTCAGTTGCAACACAGAAGGAACTGAGGTTTTCTTGCAGCACAAAAGTTTATTATGAAGGGGGCTGGGCCAGTTTGTATTTACATGCTGGAATTCTGCAACGCTGAGTCCAGGTTGAAGTGAGGAAGAGGCTACTCTGCTGGGCACACGTGATGTCATCCCAGGAACATACTTAGCCCTCTCTCCTGGGTCCCTGCTGCCAGACTGTGGTCTGGTACTATCAGATAGACTCCATTTCCGTTTCTTGTGCTGGAGCTGGAGGGATGATATCTTTAAGGATTTCATCATAATAGGGGCTAAATACCTGCTGATTGTGACGCATCAGATTGAAAAACTTCCAACCCAGTTTTGTCAACTCCCCCTTGATGAAAATAAGGCCAACAGGGAAGTCTAGCAGAGACTCCTGCATCCCACGAACCAAACAGCCTTTGAGAAACAAGTGGATCCGCTGATCTGTGTGGAAGAAAAAAGTTAAAAGGGAAAGATCAAAGAGATTTCAGAAGAAATTCACAATGCCCTTGCACTCTCTGTTGACCTGTGTTTAAATTAATACATTTTCACTGACCTACCCACTCATTCAGGTAAAACACGTTAATGAGATTTTTTTTTCTTTTTTTGGAAGAAGGAATGCTATAAAGCTCCTAAAAGCAATGCATTATTGAAAGATGCCGAGCCAGTAAGTTTCTGGCTTTTTATAATGTTAGGGGGTGCTAAGTGAGCTCCCGACGTGTGTGACCTAACAAAAGGATTCTAGACATTGTATGTGAAATTCTAAGGGCACACATTGCAGCCAGTGTACCAACTCTGGGTCCATACAACCATGTCAGACTTTGTCAAGATGCAAAAATTAGAAGCAAGGTGGTCGAGTTCACTGCTTCCATTCTTGCAGGGAATATATCCTTCAGCCTAAATTAGCATCAGTTCCTTAGAGGGAAGTAGGGACCGTCATGAAGCATGGGATAGAGAAAGGGTTTCCCATCACAGGTCTTGGGTTATGGTTAGAGAATGACCAGGAATCACTCAGCACTAGCACCTGCAAGTTACACATCCTAGCTGACCTTAAAATCATATGTTCACTCTTCAAACTGAAAGAGATCTATTTCAATTCTGCACATTATACATAAGGAAACTAAAGCCAAAAGACTTTCCCAACAATAATTCCATTTCTGAATGTCTTCACAACTGACTTCCAGGCTTGAATCCACCTTCTTACCTTCCACATTCTTGCCACCCCTTTCCAGCCCCACCACCATAGGAGGACTCTTACCAATGATGCTACGAACACGGTTCTCTTTCTTGGCGATGTTCCGAAGTTGGCCTCTAAGAGAGGCTTTCTTTTCACTATTCAGGGCAGTTAGGCCCATGTCTTTGAGGCGTTCATGGATTTTCTGAGACACTTGTTCACTCACATTCACCATAGCCTCTTCAGGCCTAGATAATGAAGGACAGAAAGCAGAGTGGCCTTGGCATAGGGGCAAAGCCCAGAGAGTCCAACACCAGCAGCCAGGTCCACTCACAAAAGAATTCCAGCTCTCCACCACTAACAGAGGACCCAGCATTTCAAATCATTTCATTGTTATCCTCAAGATGTCAACTATTTCACACATATTAATTCGTACGTATTAACTAATTCATACTATTCTCCACTTCAAATGAAACGAACTGGACAAGGGTTCAGTTCCATTCTTGTAACTACTCAGTATTCTTTAGTCCCATAAACTTTATTCAAATTCTGTTTTAAAATTTCTTAAGCATTTTCCATAGCTGTCTTCCCTACTTCACCAATTAACTTGTAAATATATTGAGATCTGAACTTCCAGTTCTTTGTACTTTGGCTGAGGTGCTCTGCATGTAGCAAATTATGGATGTATATTGACCAAGGGATCAACTTCTGGATATACATACACAAATCCAGTGTTAATTATTTAAGTATATAATGACTCATTTTTAGCAAACACAGGACTGAATCATTCATAGCAAACTAGTTTCCACACTCACCTCCTTGGAAATAGGTTTTGTTTCCATCACAAGCCTTAATACAATTTATCAAAAGACACCAACAACCTTTGCAGATGATGCCCAAGGTCTTTTGCATGGTTTATGATAAAGAATAAGGCAGTAATACATTAACTGCCTAAGTTCCAAAACCAACATACTATTTTCAACTCTTAGAAAGATCTAGGAAATTTGTTGTTGCTCATGTTGTATAGTCTCTAAGTCATGTCTGACTCTTTTGCAACCCCATGGACTGTAGCCTGCCAGGCTCATCTATCCATGGAATTCTGCAAGCCAGAACACTGGAGTGGGTTGCCATTTCTTACTCCAGGGGATCTTCCTGACCCAAGGTTCAAGTCTGGGTCTCCTGCATTGGCAGGCAGATTCTTTACCACTGAGTCACCAGGAAAGTCTCTATGAAGTTTACCTGGAGTTAAATTCCTCCACCAGGGCCTTGGTTATGCGTTTCAGTTTATTCACAAATTCAGTCGAACTGAATAAAGCACTACCAGAGAAACTTCTGGCCACTAGCAAGACTGAGGCCAGAATGGCCAACTGCTTCAACTGGGACTCCATGTCTTGCAGCCGGATTTTATCCATTAGCAGAGTCTGGTGAGACAGGGAAAAGCAAGCTGTCAGAAGAGTGTTTTAGTAAAGGTATCAAATACAAAACAAAAAGGCAATGTTCTTATATATGTTCCTACCTCGGGAAACTCTTTACTGCCAAGATCCCAGAGAAGAAGGTTCAGGTAACCCTGGTATAGCACCATTGTGGAACTGGGAAGTTGTGGGTTGTCCACTGCCCAATTTGGAGATGAATGGGCCATGCTGGAGGAGCTGGGAGAGTCAGGAGAACTTGAAGGTGGTGTAGTGAGGTCTAGAGCTGTTTTGGTTAGCCATTTTGTGGTGCAATCAAGGAGATCTATGACACAGAAGGGAATATGTAAATATCTTCAAACACCAAGGCTTGAAAAGTAAGGTTTGAAGATATATTCTTCCTCAATAAATAAGTGATTTTATACATCTTTTCTCTGAGAGAAATGTTCCTTCTTCCTATCCCATGCCCTCACCCCGTCCAATAGGGAGAAGCTATCTATTAAAAAAGAAAAAAATAGAAAGTACCCTATCACTGTAAGAAATCAGACCCAAAGTCAAATCTCCCCATCTCCTGTCCTTAAATTTTGAACATACTGGGTTGCTTGTTGAGGAGTTCCTGGAATTTAGCCCGTTCATACTGGATAGAGTGTTCCTTCAGGTAGGGGCGGAGGCTCTGTATAGTATAGTTCACCATGTCCATTTTCATCAGGCCCAGAACATGGAAGATGCCCCTGTCAGTGGAGGAAAAATCAAATGCTTACACTCTGAAAGGTAATCTAGGGGAGTGAGGTGGAACTCAAGCTAAGAGTCCTAAAATCACAATATCTTAGAGTAAAAAATGGCCTTAAAAACCACAGTCCTACTTCAATTTACAAATACAGACATTGCACCAGGGACCCACGGCCACAGAGTGAGTTATTATCAGAGCTAGGAACAGATACATCTTCTGGCCTTTTGGCTACCAGTCTAGCATTCTTTCCACTGTAGGTACTCCATCTCAGAAAAATGACCAAAATTCTAACTCTCTGTGGGTAGTTGGGATGCTGGTGGTTGAATTTCTAACTCATTTGCCCTATTACTTTACCTCTGGGTCTTGGTTCTTCTATCTGTGAAACAACATCATTCTCATTCTTGTTCCCCCACAGGGTTTGAGTTAGGATACATAAGAAATTATCTGCGAAAGTGCCATTTGAAATATCCCAAAGAAACAGTTACTGTGCTCTAGTGTCTAGACAAGAATACTGGAGTGGGTTGCCATTTCCTTCTCCACAGGGTCATCCCAACCCAGGCATCGAACCCTCTTCTCTTGCATCTCCTACTTTGGCAGGGGGATTCTTTACCACTAGTGCCACCTGGGAAGCCAGTATCTTAGCAGCATCATTTCTTAGAAAGTGTCCAAATGATCTGAAGATCATCAAAAGGGTTCTGAGAATCCATCCTTTGAAAATAAAAGCCAATACACCAGAGAGGAGCAACAGAGGTATTAGTCCGTTCTTCAGTATAGAAGGGCTAGGCAAGCCAGGGGCTGTAACCCAGTATCTGGCCCAGAGTTTTCTGGTACAGTGTCTAAGACAGGATACTACATCTAGCGTTCAGGAACAGTACATCTAGTTTCTCACCTCAGTAACTGCACAGGATCTGTTATGCTCTCTAGTTTTCGCACTGCTTCATCTCGGACTGGTGCACACAGCAGGGTCATCAAATTAAGAATGTACTTGGAGAGATGAGGGACATCCAGGGCCCCATGCTCTGCTTCCTGCTTGAGGAGATCTATGTCCAGGGCTTCTTCAATCTCATTTCTTAGGCTGTTCTGGCGTGGTAATAGCAGTGAGAGCAATATCTTCCCAGAAAAGAAAATCAATGGAGCCAAATTATTTAGAACCCCAAACACTCTTTGATGAACAATCTCCTTAAGGCAAAGGCATGCCAGCCTATGTCTATTGGGCCTCCAGAAAGTAGGTTTCCCAATTGCATATACAGAATATTATTTGTCTGTGTCTAGCAGCCAGTTATAATTTAAGGCTTCATTGGCATTAGTAGTAACAGTAGTGCTGTACTCTTTTCTTGGCAGAATGAGATAAACACAGGAAGAAAAATAACTGATAAAAACAAATGCAGGATACAAAAAATATAAAATACATACCATCACAGGTAATGGGATATTCTTTTTATAAAACTTTTTAGTTTGTATTCAGGTAGCCAATTAACATGATAGTTTTAGATGAACAGCGAAGGGACTCAGCCATATATATACATATGCATCCATTCTTCCCCTAACTCTCCTCCCATTCAGGTGGCCACATAATATTGAGCAGAGTTCCATGTGCTATACGGTAGGTCCTTGGTTATCCATTTTAAATATAGCCTTGTGGGGGTGAGATATTCTTAATAAGGGATAAGGACATTATTAGATTGTTTGACTACAAAGGAAAAAGATGAAATAGGCAGAGAAACCTTTAAGTGTCACTCAAAATAATCTTTTCACTCTAAAGTATAAGTTTCTTGTTGGCAAAGGCTCTCTTATGTATCTATGTGCTTCTGAAACACAGAAAACATAATGGGAGTTAAGCGAAAATCTGTTTAATTGAATGACATGCTGTGTTGTTACAGCAAAATCTCAACTTTGAAGCTTCATCTCGTACAAATAAAATGGAAGTTTCTCCATATGATCTGTCCAAGTAGTGGAACATATGTAGAAAGGAAACTTGTGCAAGCATGCTAAGTCATGTCTGACTCTTGGCTACCCTATGAACTGGAGCCTGCCAGCCTCCTCTGTCCATGGGATTCTCCAGGGAAGAATACTGGAGTGGGTTGCCATGCCCTCATCTAGGGCGTATTCCCCACCCAGGGATCAAACTCCAGTCTCTTACTTCTCCTGCCCTGGCAGGCAGGCTCTTTACCACTAGCATCACTTGGGAAGCCCCCAAATAATTCCTATTTATCAACAATTAAGAGGTCTGGGGTTTTTTTTTTAAAAAAGGACTTCCCTGTGGTCCAGTATTTAAGAATTCGCCTTGCAATACAGGGGACATGGGTTTGATCAGAGAAACTAAGATCCCACATGCTGCAGGACAACTAAGCCCACAAGATGCAAGTGCTGAGCCTGTGCATCACAACTAGAGAGAAGCTCATGCACCACAATGAAAGACACCCCATGCCACAACTAAGATCTAATATCCGCAAATGGGAAGTTGGTTACTCACCTCCTTAACTTCTTTTAGGAGTTCAAGTGCACCAGTGAAGTCAGCTGGAGTATTTGATAGCTGGACTTTCAGATGGTCCCAAAAAGCCTTGTACATTGTCTCCATAATCCTGCCTTCCAGACTATAAGAAGGTTAAATGAGTAACTTGCTCTTTACCCAGAGAGTTGATATAGGTTCCTAATCTAAATCCCAAACATCATTTAAGATCATGAAAGACCATTATGTTGATAGGGCAGGAGCTATATTTAGACTTTAGCAGAGCTGAATAAACTGAGTTTAGTCTCAGATGCAAAGGCATTGGTCAATTTCTCTCAGAAGGATTCCTCATGGTTCCAGAAAAGCTCTCCTTCTAGTAAGAAGAACCAAGAAGTTGCATTTGAGGCCCTGAGTTCTAGCCTTGGTTCTTCATCTCACTTAAATGTGTGCCTTGGTTTTAATACCCGTAGACTTACACCTTTGAACTAGATGATCTTTTCCCTTCAGCCTTAAAATCCAAGAAAGGATTTTCATTCTTGATAACACTTGAAAATCTTATGTGCACCTCCAACTCATTATCTTCCCTTCTCAAACCTGTGTCTTTTCAAACAAATCATAAAGTTTACATTTTTCCCATTAAAAATAGAATAGTAATGCATGCTTTTGTCGAAAATTTAACAAGCAATACAGAGGTAAATGAAAAAAGTCAAAGTTCCTTCCCCAACACACCAATCCCATTTGTGAGATGTCACCGTTATCTATCTAATGCATAATAATTAGTTCTCTTCATCCTTTTAATGCACTTGGTCCCCAAATTACAGAGATTTTGATTCCTAAATATGTCTGGAATCCATCTCCTCCTGCCATCATTTCCTACTTGGACTATTGCAATAGTCTAGTAAGGAGAAGGCAATGGCAACCCACTCCAGCACTCTTGCCTGGAAAATCCCATGGATGGAGGAGCCTGGTAGGCTGCAGTCCATGGGGTCGCTAGGAGTCGGACACGGCTGAGCAACTTCACTTTCACTTTTTGCTTTCATGCATTGGAGACGGAAATGGCAACCCACTCCCTGGGTTCTTGCCTGGAGAATCCCAGGGACGGGGGAGCCTGGTGGGCTGCCATCTATGGAGTCGCACAGAGTTGGACACGACTGAAGCAACTTAGCAGCAGCAGCAGTAAAGGTATTCCAGCCCCCAGTCAAAGTCTTACTGCCACAATGCCACATATTCTTGCTAAGGCCAATGATATTTCTAAGAAAAAAATCAGATCATAATGACATGATCATTTTCCTCAGATATCTGGGAGAAGGCAATGGCAACCCACTCCTGTGCTCTTGCCTGGAGAATCCCAGGGACAGGGTAGCCTGGTGGACTGCCCTCTATGGGGTCGCACAGAGTTGGACATGACTGAAGCGACTTAGCAGCAGAACCTCCCTATCACCAGGAAGATTTTCTTGTTGTCATTGGTGTTTAGTAGTTAAGTTATGTCTGAGTTCTTTGTGACCCCATAGACTATAGCCCTCCAGACCCTTCTATCCCATGGGATTTCCCAGGCAAGAATACTGGAGTGGGTTGCCATTTCCTCCTCTAGGGGGTCCTCTTGACCCAGGGATTGAACCTGAGTCTCCTAGATTGGCAGGCGGATTCTTTACTGCTGAGCCACCAGAGGAACACCAAAGTTGTTTAGTTGCTAAGTCGTGTCCTCATCTTTTTTTGTGAACCCATGGACTATACCATGCAAGGCTTCTCTGACATCCTCTATCTCCTGGAGTTTGTTCATTGAGTCGGTGGTACTATCTAAACATCTCATCCTCTGCTGCCTCCTTCTCTTTTTGCCTTCAATCTTTCCCAGCATCAGTGTCTTCTCCAATGAGTAGGCTCTTTGTATCAGGTGGCCAAGTTACTGGAGCATCAGTCCTTCCAATGAATATTCAGGATTGATTTCCATTAGGATTGACAGATTTGATCTCCTGCCAGTCCAAGGGACTCTCAAGAGTGTTCTCCAGAACCACAATTCGAAAGCATCAATTCCTTGGTGCTCAGCCTTCTCTGTGTTCCACTTCTCACACCCGTACATGACTACTGGAAAAACCATGATTTTGACTGTATGGACCTTTGCTGGCAGAGTGATATCTCTGCTTTTTAATATGCTGTCTAGGTTTGTCATAGCTTTCCTTCCAAGGGCAAGCATCTTTTACTTTCATGGCTTCAGTGACAGTCTGCAGTGATTTTGGAACCCTAGAAAATTAAATGTGTCACTGCTTCCACTTTTTCCCCTTCTATTTACCAGGAAGTGATGGGACTGGATGCCATGATCTTGGTTTTTTAAATGTTCAGTTTCAAGCCAGCTTTTTCACTCTCCTCTTTCACCTTCATCAAGAGGTTCTTTAGTTCCTCTTCCCTTTCTGCCTTTAGAGTGGTATCATCTGTATATTTGAGGTTGTTGATATTTCTCCCAGCAATCTTGATTCCAGGTTGTGACTCATCCAGCACAGCATATCTCATGATATGCTCTACATATAAGTTAAATAAACATGGTGAAAATACACAGCTTTGACATACTCCTTTCCCAATTTGGAACTAGTCAGTTGTTTCATGTCCAGTTCTAACTTTGACTCACAAAGGTCCAATTCTAACCTTCTGATCATGTGAAATGAGTGCAGCTGTTTAGTAGCTGGAACATTCTTTGTCATTGCCCTTCTTTGGGATTGGAATGAAAACTGACCTTTTCCAGACCTGTAGCCACTGCTGAGTTTTCCAAATTTGCTGGCATATTGAGTGCAGCACTTTAACAGCATCATCTTTTAGGATTTGAAATAGCTCAGCTGGAATTCCATCACCTCCACTAGCTTTGTTCATACTAATGCTTCCTAAGGCCCACTTGACTTCACACTCCAGGGTATCTGGCTCTAAGTGAGTGACCACATCATTGTGGTTTTCCAGATAATAAGACTTTTTTTTGCATAGTTTTTCTGTGCATTCTTGCCACCTCTTCTTAATGTCTTTTGCTTCTGTTAGATCACTACTGTTTCTGTCCTTTATTGTGCCCATCGTTACATGAAATGTTCCCTTGATAGCTTCAGTTTTCTTGAAGAGGTCTCTAGTCTTTCCAATTCTATTGTTTTCCTCTACGTCTTTGCATTATTCACTTAAGAAGACCTTCTTGTCTCTTCTTGCTATTCTCTGAAACTCTGCATTCAGTTGGGTATATCTTTCCCTTTCTCCCTGGCTTTCTCTTCTCTTCTTTCTTCAGCATTTGTAAAGTCTCCCCAGACAACCATTTTACCATCTTGCATTTTTTCCTTTGAGGTGGTTTTGGTCCCTGTCTCCTATACAATTTTATGAACCCTAGACCACCTAAAATGCACCTATTCATATCTAAAAACTCAACTCAGCATTACCTCATCAGGAAGGTTTCCCAGACCCTCCTCGGCAGCTAAGCAGGAATAAGGAACTCCATATACTAGATGTGAGAGAACTTATCACTGCACAGGAACCATGTACTATTTGACTATCTCACCTACAGAAGCTTCGTAATGGCAAAGCCAGCATCATACTCATCTATATGTCTCCAACATTTAACATTCAGCCTTCCACTTAGTACATACTCAATAAATGTTTGTAGAATACATATCTGACAATGAGATTTCTCTTAGGAATCCGTAACTCTAATTAGCATCACTTTATAAGTCCAAAGATAAAAGCAGTCATTGATTACCTATAGATAATAGGTAACCCTCAATAGTATTTCAGTATCTTTTCTGGTATACTTCTTACATTACTACACTAGAATAAGGCTGTTAACAAAACAATGGAGATCGAGTTCTAAACAGTGAGTTGGCCAAAAAGTTCCTTTGGTTTTTAAATTAAAAATAAAGACACATTTCTCATTTTCATCAACCACTTTACTGAACAACGTATTCACCATTTTGTTCCACTACCTCCTCCATTTTTCAGACAATTTTATAACTTAATCTTCCCCAAACTTTTTATCTTTTTGAGCAAATAACTAACCCAAGTTCCTTTTAAGTCTTTCGGGGAATTGAAACTTTTTTCCATTCAAAGAATTTTGTAAAGACTGAAATCAGCGGACATCTGAAGGTGCAATGTCTGGTGAATACACAGATGCATCAGAACTTCCTAGTCAAACTGTAACAGTTCTTGCCTGGTCATCAAAGAAACATGCAGTCTTACACTATTCAAATGGAAGACAATGTGTTTTCTGTTGACTAATTTTGGATGCTTTTTGTTAAGTGTTGCTTTCAGTTGGTCTAATTGGGAGCAGTACTTGTGATTAATTGTTTGGTTTTCTGGAAGGAGCTCATAATGGAGGACTCCTTTCCAATCCCACCATATACACAACATCACCGTCTTTGGATGAAGACCAGCCTTTGGTGTGGTTGGTGGTAGTTCATTTCGGTTGCCCCATGATTTCTGCTAATCCACATTATTGTACAGTATCCACTTTTCATCATCTGTCACAATTTGCTTTAAAAATGGAACTTTTTTACCTTTCTTGAAAAAATAAACCATAATATGCCTAAATGTTGCTTTTTTCTTCCATCTTCAATATTAAAATTGCTACACAAATATTCAGCGATTTTGATGTTTTTTTAAAATGCATGCTGATATGACAGTTGTCACAATACAACCTAATAAAATTGTTTGAAGTGAAATTAAAGTCAACTAAATGCTACGAGAGCCACCTTACAGGAAAAACTGAACAAACTGGCCAGTTCAAGAGTATTATGCCCTCTGCTTCATTTTCCCACCCCTCATCACCACTACAACCCCTCAGCCACTTTAACAGATCTTCACTCTCCTTGTTTCACTTTCTCTGCACCCCTGCCAGCAAAAGAAATAAATCTAACTAAGGCTCCAGGGACAGTGAAGGCAGTGTTGGAAAACTAAGGGAAGAAACTAAGAAGTAAAGATCAAGAGACATTGACAGAGCAAGGTGCTTAAGTGATAGGATACCTGAAGTGGCAAAATAGATGCCACTTTTAAAGCTGGGAAAATAGAATGTTATATGAAATATTGGGTCAAACAAAGAAATTTACTCATTGAACTATTAACAAACTACTAGAAGTATTTATGGAGAAGGAAATGGCAATCCACTCCAGCGTGCTTGCCTGGAGAATCCCAGGGATAGGGGAGCCTCGTGGGTTGCCGTCTATGGGGTCGCACAGAGTCGGACACGACTGAAGCGACTTAGCAGCAGCAGCAGCAGAAGTATTCAAATCATACTCCCTGAATGATTCATGTATGTATTGCAATATCAATACAATTAATAAGAACCAGAATAAAGTGTGATTTTAGAGGGGCAGTGTTTATTAATGGGTTTTGATCTTGGTTCACAGAATTTTTGTTAAGCTGATTATGAAGCAGAAATGTTCCCTGAAAGCTCTTATCCCATGAAGAGTTGGCAATATCACTATTAGAAAAGAAATAATTTCATTTGTACTGGATCAATCTATAGACAGTTAAGAGAATAACTACTAGTAGCTACTTTCTCCAAAGCTGTCTAAGAAGATGTGGAATTCACTGTGTTTCACTATTAAATGAGATACCAAAATGAAAGTTCTGACAATAATTTCATTAATTTATTCCCTGCTTAGATAAAATTTTTCTGCTTTCAGTCTGTAAAACTAATAATTACACAGATTACTCCTCTGTTTCATTTGCTGGTACCATTTAAGACATACTAAAACATCAACTGTATTAATAAAAGTGCTTTAAAGTCATTTGTGCTGTGTACGTATGCCAGGAGGAATAAAATGGAAAAAACAGAGTTGATACCTGTTGGGAGGTAATACACTGTCTTCCATGTAAAAATCTTGATTTACCACGATTTCATGAGCAATGCTGAGCTTAGAAATTTCGTTAACTGTCTCTATCAGATCCGTGACAGAACGTACTTCAGGTCGGCTTGCTGGAAAAAAGCATAGAGATCAGTAAACTGGGAACCCACACAAATAGAATTTCTTTTCATCAGAGATCCACTCAGCCAAATAACTTCCTCAAATTTAGATTATCAAACAGACCTTTAAAAAAATTTTTTTTACTTGTCAAACAGATCTTAAACAGATTCACTCGATCATTATAGTGTTTGAGGTTTTCTGAACTCTTTGCTGTTCAACAGCTCTAGAAACTTGCAGAGAAGTCAGATATGAGGAGAAGTTACCTTATAAAAGACAAAAAATGAAACTTTTTCAAAAACTTTTGCCTAAACTGTCAAAACAATAAATGAAATATAGCAAAGAAAAAATGAATAAGTTGTGGTTTATAAAATAAACCTTTAGCTAGAATTTACTTTTTATACTTACTGTTTTATCTACAGATTAAAAAATATATTTTTTATCTGCCATTGGTTGAAACTTCAGGTGCAGAGAGCCAACTGTATAATGAACTCATAAAATGGTTCCTAAATCCTTTTTCTACCTCTGATCAGAGAGGAAGAGACATAAAATGACAGTCTCCTTACAGACAACACCATAAGTATTAGTGGCTCTAATTTAGAGCCATATGGCTCTAAAGCTGAACCATTCTTAAAACATTGTTCCAAAATCTTAGGATTCCACAGACCAGTAAAATTTCACACACAAAAAATGAGTGACAGTAATATGCCAATTTTAATTTTTCCACATATGGGTGTTGTGACAAAAAACCCACCTTACCCTAATCTGAATAATTATTTTGTGAGAAAAATTATATTTTAACATCTCAAAAAATAGTCAGAATTCAGCAATCTTTAAGTTGCATCAATTTATTTTTAAAACCTAATGATATTTTTGCTTTATTTACTTCAAGATTGGTAAGAACTTTATTACACACTCTCATAGGAATTTAAGAATGACTTTCTGAGTTCATTATACAGTTGGCTCTCTGCACCTGAAGTTTCAGCCCATGGCAGATAAAAAAATATATATATATTTTTTAATTTCAGAAAATTCCAAATGGCAAAACTTGAATTTGTTCCATGCTGGTAACTATTTACATATAATTTATATTGAATTTGGTATTATAAGTAATCTAGAGATGATTTATATTATACAGGAAGATATAAGTAGGTTATATGCAAATACTATACCATTTTACATAAGGGACTTGAGCACTATGGATTTTGGTATCCTGAGGGACGAGGTGAGGAAGAGTCCTGGAACCAAACTCTTGTGGATACAGAGGGATTGTTGTACAGACTATTTAGTTACAGAGAGATAATAGTAAGCACACACAGTAGTTACAATTATTACTTGGTATATAAAATAAAACTATTTTCTCTCACTTTCAACACTGTTCCATAATTTATTCAAAAAGAACTACTTATAACCAAAAATATAAGACTCATCTAAGAACCCTAAAACTTCACCAAGGAGATGGTCTACTTATGCAAATTTACTTCTCATTTAAAAATTTTCAACAGAAGTTAGTATCATCAATCCATATCTCCTTTCCACTCTAACTAAAAAGCTACATATGTTGAAATCTATAATTTATTCAATTCATTAAGTCATTTATTTGAGAGACAGTACGAATTAATAATTGTTCCACTCCGTTTACTAGCAGTGACCCTAAATGGCCACTAGAAAAACATACATGATTCAACAATATTGTGGCTTCCAACTATTTTTCTCATTTCTGTCTTCAAGAGTTTAAATCAAGTCACTACATTTGGACAGATCTTCAGATTTATGTTTGGTTGAGTTCACTGGGGATTTTCATATGAGAACTGCAATTTGAGTTCCTACGAGATTGGACTAGACAAACAAAAGTCTCAAATAAATGCCTACCACAAGGTGTAGAAGAGACCTCATGCTTCTATGTATCTGTTACTATAGATCTAAAACATTACCCTAGAGCAGTGATAATTCTTATATCAACAAAGTGCTTTGGGAGTGGACAGAACACAACTCCAGCACTAGGTAATTAGGATTCTCTCAAATCCATTCTAGATTTATCATTTACAATCTATAAAATCAAAATATAAGAATGCCACCAATTTCCCATGTTTGGAACTAACTCACACACACTCTAGTCTTGTCAAACACAAGTCATTATGTTTTGTTGGCCTCTTTCTCTAGAGTTAAAATATCTTGCAATTTCATTTGACAATCGGGGATCTAGGTCCAATATGTAAAGATTAGAGGGGGGAAAAGACAAGAAAAAGAATAATATGAAAGAGGAGTTAGCAGAAGGATGAGGAGTGAAAAACATAAGGTTGTGAGAGCCTTCTATGCTCCTTAAAGGCACTTTAACCACATGCTATCTATTCCTTTAACCTAGCTGCTATCGAGCACTACCCAAGGAAATGATGATAGAATTCCAGACCTACCAGCAGAGTGGTCATCTAAACAGGAGCTCTGGTTTTCTTGGGTCTGCTCTGGTGTTTCAGGCTTATGGGCTCCACTCTCTGCTTCATTGGAATCATTCTGGAGCGCAGTTTTTTCCATCTTGGGCATCTTGATGGTATCTGGAATTGGGGCAAACAGAAGAGGCAAGCTGTTAGTGGTGGAAGATTTGGCAGGGAGGCAGACAGGAGGGCTCTTCAGTTGCCAGTCTGTGCTTTGACTGAGTCTGCGGCTCCAAGTTGAGGTTGCGGACAAGGGTTTCAACGGTCTCTTTGGGGAAAGCTAGGTTTCTCAAATAGCCTTGACGGAAGGAGAACAGTGAGTCTAGTAGAGTCGTCTTTCCTGACATTCAAGAAAGTTAGCATTGGGTAAGAAGGAGAGAAAATCAAGGCCCAGAGATGGACAATAACTTCCTCAAGAGACTTCCTCAAACTCAGTTGTCTTTAATTAGTTTGGCTATAACCCTCTTCCTCCTTAACTTCTGCCCCAGACTTGCCTTTGGTTATGAAGAGGCCTGGCAGCTGGACTCAGGCAGCAAGACACCCCCACAGCCCTCGGGACTCCAGCCCCTCACCTCGGCCCAGCCCTCGACCAGCTGCCCCACGGTGGTGTGTGTTAGTGAGGCCCCTCTGCCTCCCCAGTGCGGTCCTGGGGCATACCATGGGGGACCGGACAGGAGGGGAGATCAGCAGGAAGGGGCTGGACACAACTGTGGAGATGATGAAACCAATTCAGCATACACCCCCGCCAATGACTCTAGGTAGAACAGTCCGAAACGTGAAAACAAAGGGTGTCCAGGTAACATAAAAGATCATGTGCCCAGGGTACCATGGGAACCTAGAGAGCAGCAAGACAAGTGGGGATGCAACATTTGGTGATCGAGCGGGTACGCAGCTGAGATTCTCCAGGAAGCGAGTTTTCAATTAATCTTCTCAAGTCCTGTGCCTCCCCTCCAGGCAAGAACTGTCCAAAGCTACTATCCTCTCTGCCCAGTGGGGGAAAAACATTTAAACAACAATTTAGAAAGGAAAAGGAGCATTATTTTTTGTTTCACCTCGAGCTCCTGTAACGTTTGAAATGAAAAACCAACAGGGTTACAGAAATCCAGAATTATGTTTTCAGGGTTCCCTCCCCCTTTTTGTTTAAGTCAATCCTCCTCACAATGTAGAGACGAATAGGATGTTAAACTTCCATTTTCCAAATACAGAAAGCAAGCATCATTTTAAAGGGCTGGTTATAAAAACTTTGTGGTGAAGGGGCCAGATCATAAGTCTCAGAGGGAGCCTAGGTTTTGGTTTGGTTCTTCCGACTATTTTCCTGGCTTCTTCATCACAATCCAATTGTGAGCCTTGGAGATCACCTAGAATGTGTGGGTGCTAGAATAGATGACTCTAAGGGCCCTTGGGGTGCTCACTCATGAGTCCTGGTTTACTTTTTCACTCTACTGGCCAGTGAGTTACAGTGATTTGAGGACCCCTGGATTGACTCATTTCCAAATTTGGGGGAAATTTTTTTTTTCAAAGATGTCTCTACCCTGCACTAGGGACTTCTCTGGGGGCTCGCTCAGTAAAGAATCTGCTTGTAATGAAGGAGACTCGGGTTCAATCCCTGAGTCAGGAAGATCCTCTAGAAAAGGAAATGGCTACCCATTCCAGTATTCTGCCCCGGGGAATTACATGGACAGAGGAGCCTGGCAGCCTACAGTCCACGGGGTGGCAGAGTCAGATACGACTTGGTGACTAAACCACCACCACCACTCTGCACTATTCTATCCTGCTCTTTCATCCTGATGACTGTTTTTTTACCCACTAACTTTACTTCATAAAACAAAACTATAATTCGACCAAATTCTCATCCTTTGCCTTGTTAGGGTTACTATGAAGTGTGGATGTCTTGCACAACAGTTATAGAGGAGAGGTCCAAGAGCTTTCCAGACTAAGGGAACTCCACCTACCCTCTGGGTCCAAAAGGATGTGAAGGGTCTTGACCAGTTAAGTTTCTGCTTAGTTGGAGAGTGTATAATATTAATAAATGCTAAATCTGAATGTCTTCCTCATCTTCTCTTGATATTTGCCTCAGTAATATCAACTTTGAAACAAAATGCTGTCACACAAAACTCGGAAGAAATGATTAATTATATTTATCTCGATTTGAACATCAAATTTTACATTCATAAAGCATGAATCAACCAGAAATTGATTTATCTTTTTTAAAATAAGATTTTTACTTGGCTTCTAAGAGAAGTTATCCAGAGTAACACAGATTTTTTTTCCCCTCACAAAATTGCAGTGTTTAACACCCGTGGCGGATTCATGTTGAAGTATGGCAAAACCAATACAATATTGTAAAGTTTAAAAAAAAAAAATTAAAAATAAATAAATAAATCAAAAAGATTCTTCTCAGTGATGCTTCAAATTCTGTTAGTACTAAATTTAAGTTAAACTGTCATTTTAAAAATAGAGTATATTTTATAGAGCACTTTTAGGTTCACAGCAGAATTGAGCAGAAGTTACAAAAGTTTCTCATATGCCCCCAGTCCCTATTCATGTCTAGCCTCTCCCATTATCAACATCCTGCATGAGAGTGGTACATTTGTTACAATTGATGAGATACATCATTATCAGCCGGAATCCACAGTTTACATTAGGATTCACTCTTGGTGTTGTACATTCCATGGTTTTGTACAAGGTGAGATACAGTCCATGGGGTCACAAGAGTTAGCGACTAAACAACCATAACAATATCAACATGTACCCACCAATATAATATCACACAAAGTGGTTTCACCCTAAAAATCCTCTGTGTTTCACAGGATCCGTCTCTTCCACCTGACCCCTGGCAGCCATTGATCTTTAATTGTGTCCATAGTTTTGCCTTTTACAGAGTGTCATATAGTTGGAATTACCTAGCAATTAGTCTTTTCAGACTGACTTCTTTTACTTAGTAATATGGATTTAAGTTCCATCCATTTCTTTCCATGGCTTGATAGCTCATTAGTTTTTAGCTGTGAATAATATCCCATTGTCTAGATATACCAAAGTGTATTTATCCTTTCACCAACTGAAGGCCATCATGGTTGTTTCCAAGTTATGGCAATTATTAATAAATTTGCTATAAACATTCATGTGCAGAGTTTTGTGTGTAATACTCTTTTCAACTTCTTTGGGTAAATACCAAGGCATATGTTTACTGGATGATATGGTATAAGTAGGTTTAGTTTAGAAGAAACTGTCTTCCAAGGTTGTTGTTCAGTCATGTCTGACTCTTTGCTACACCATTGGGATATATAAGAAAGCAGTTGATTCATATGTATTTATATCCTGCAGTTGTTTAGGAGTTTGTTCATTCCTCCAGATTTTGTACATATATTATTATCATGTATGAACAAGAGATAGTTTTATGTCTTTTTCCCAATCTGTATGCCTACTATTTTTTCCTTGTCTTGTGCATTAGCTAAAGCTTCCAGTACAATGATGAGAGCGTGCAGCCTGTCTTGTTCCTTATCTTATGGAAAAGCTTTCAGCTTAACACCGTTGAGTATGATGTTAGCTGTGGGCTTGTTAAATATGGTCTTTATTATGTTGAGTTACATTTATTCTATACCTAATTTGTTGAGAGTTTTTATCTTGAAAAAGATTTGAATTTTTTATTGCTTTTATGCATCTATTGAGATGATTATGTGATTTTTATCCTTCATTTTGTTAATGTGGTGTATCATGTATTCATTTTTGTGTGTTGACCCATACTTGACTCTGTGTCCAAGCAGGGCTGTAAGATGGGCCCCATTGCTGGCTGGGTTCTCTGGCCAGGCTTTCTGGTTAGGTAGGACTAGAGGTTATACTCAGCAGTTGGGTAGGGCTGTGAATTTATTTCTCTGCCATAAAAAGGGCTCCACAGCCCATGTGGTTCATTAGCTGAGGACCAAAGTCAGGCAGAAATGCCAACTAAAGTACCTTGCTAGATGTGGCCACCAGTTTAGCCCTGCAGATAGGCAGAGTTACTGGCCAAGGTGTCTGTTCCATCACCCTTGTTAGCAGAACTGCAGTCTGCCTAGATCTGAGTGCTAATCTTTGAAAGCCCTGCTCCCCTTTTCCATCTCTATCTGTCCCCCAATGGTCAAACCCTGCAGATTTTCCCAGTGATTCCCTGTGAGGTGCAACCCCTGTGAGCTTCCTGGGAAATTTTGTACAACAGTGAGAAGCTGGACATCCACCTTTTGTTATTCCAAGAGGTCCCTCTTGGTGCAGCGCTTTATCAGCTTGAGAGAGAGGCAATGGGATCAGAGTGTAGTTGCTCCTCTTGCCTTTCTAATATGCAGTGCTTCTCAGTCCCTGTGGTCTAAGGGAGACTTCAACCTCATCCCTCATTCCTATGTTCTGGAATTTTCACAGTGCTGCCTTGGCTATGGGTGATTGCTAGTGGGTCTTCTTGTGAAGGGGAAGGAAGTCAGGAATGATGTATATTGCAATCTGGATGACACCATTCCTTCAATTTTTCAATTAATAAATTAATAAATTGATTCAGGCCCTAAATCTCAATGTTTATAGTGAACTTACTGGGAAAACATTATCACACTTGGGTAGGCAAGTAAATCTAGTAACTAGAAGAGTACCTCATATTATGTATTTAAGAAAGGCAGGGTAAAACTACTCCATTTTGGCAATCATTTTTCTCATATTTGTATGAGAAAAGCTAATAATTTGTATTAGAAGCTCCAGGTTTTTCATCTCCTGCCACACACCTCTCATCTGCTCCCCCTCAATTTAGTACTTACCCTGCCCAGGGTAGAATCAGTACATTAATGATAAGAATGGTTATCAGATGCAGCTGAACTTAAGCCCTTTGAAATGGGCCTAATCTGTGATTAATGCACAAATGCAGAGTTTGCTCAGTTTATCATGGATATAGAGTATCTTTCTCAAATTTGCAAGTGGCAGTACTCGAAGGAGAGTAATGTGTTGTGTGAAGGGATTAGGATCCAAAGAGATCTGATAAGCAAATTTGAGTATATTGGCAACCAGGGTTGTTCCCCATGCATACAACTTGGGTCCAAAGGATCTGAAATGTCATTAGGAGAAGACTTAGAGGTACAGGAGCAGGCACACAATATCTATCTTCAAACACTGAAGCAGAGATTACCTGCTGTGTAAGTCTACAGCATATTGTCCTAGGTCTATTTGATCGAAGCTACAGGAAGGCAGATATGGGCACAGTATAAGCAGCAGGTCACCACAAGGGACTGAACAACTCTATAGGATAATTATTTCAAGCAAGTGGTTAGGTCTTGGTGGCCAACATGGTTTCTTCCAAGTCTCAAATCCTCCAGCAACACCAAGACCTATGATTGCATCACTTCATATCTACTGTTTTGCTTGTGGAAGTTTATGCTCTAGCAAAGAAAACAGCTTCCAATTCCCTTGGAGGGTAGAAAGGAGTGGTAAGCCAACACAGTATATTAATGCATATATATGGAATTTAGAAAGATGGTAATGATGACCTTATAAGCAAGACAGCAAAAGGGACACAGAGATAAAGAACAGACTTTTGGACTCTGTGGGAGAAGGCTAGGGTGGGATGATTTGAAAGAATAGCATTGAAACATGTATATTACCATATGTGAAATAGATCGTCAGTCCAGATTCGAGGCATGAGACAGGGCACTCAGGGCCGGTGCACTGGGATGACCCCGAGGGATGGGATGGTGAGGGAGGTGGGAGGGGTGTTCAGGATGGGGGACACGTGTACACCCGTGGCTGATTCGTGTCTACATATGGCAAAAGCCACTACAATATTGTAATTAGCCTCCAATTAAAATAAATTAATTTTAATAAAGGAAGGAGTGGTAAGATAACACGATGTTTCAAATAGGTCTGAACAGCATAATCCCTTTCTTGTAGGAAAAGATACACACAGATGTACCTCATTTTATTGTGCTTCACTTTATTGCGCTAGGGTTTTTGATGTTATTTTTTATTTCTGCTAATTGAAGGTTTGTGGCAACCTTGTGTAAGACAGTAGGTTGCCTCCATGTTTTTCCAACAGCATTTGATCACTTTGTATCTCTGTGTCACACCTCGGTAATTGGTTCATGTCACTTCCCTGCACATTACAGTAATTCTTGCAATATTTCAAACTCTCCACCAGAAAAAAGATTATGACTCACTGAAGGCTCAGATGGTGACTAACATTTTTTAGCAATAAAAAGTTTTTTTTCCTTAAGGTATATACATTGCTTTTTAGACATAATGTTATTGCACACTTAATAGACTACAGTATAGCTGTCCTTTGAAACATGCAGGAATTAGCGACACTAACCCCTGCACAGTCAAAAATCCATGTATAACTTTTGATTCCCCCAAAACTTAACTACTAACAGCCTACTGTGGACTGGAAGACTTGCTGATAACAGTTGATTAAGACATATATTCTATATTATATTTACACATATTTTAATGCATTCAAGACATAGTGAATTAAACAATTTTTTTGGATATTTCTAGGTTATGTGGTTTGTGAGTTTCTCAAATTATGGCAAATCTTAAAACATGTTTCCCACATATTTATTGAAAAAAATCTGTGTGTAAGCGGACTCACAATTCAAACTCATGTGGTTCAAGGGTTGATTGTATAGTGAAAACATAACTTAAACATAAACATAACATATGCACTGGGTAACCAAAAACTTTGTGTGACTCATTCTATTGCAATATTTGCTTTATTGCAGTGGTCTGGAACCAAACTCACAAGAGCCCTAAGTTATGCCTGTAGTATACCAGAGTATGGGTGATTATGCACCCAAATGTTAATGCTTCTAATTGGTGGGATTATAAGTGACTGGTTTTTATAAACTGAAAGTGATAAAATACTGCATATGGACAGGGATTGGGTCACTCCCATTTACATGTATTCCTTGTTCTCACCATGAACACCGAAAATGATTGGTTCATAAGATAGTGGATTCTGTTCAAGACAAGAAATAGACCAGAGGTTCAGTGCTGCAGCTCATCAGAAGATATTAGATTTCTGAGCTGATATTCAACAGAAGATGTGATGTGCTCAGCAAAGTGGGTGTTAGTGTCTCTTGCCCCCTTCTCTATCCAACCCCAGTCTTGGGGGTCTCCTCTCATTAAATTGAAAAACACTTTCAGAAAATAAGAGAATACACTTTATTTTTAAAATTTATTTATTTTAATTGGAGGCTAATTACTTTACAATATTGTAGTGGTTTTGCCATACATTGACATGAATCAGCCATGAATGTACATGTGTTCCCCATTGTGAACCCCCCTCCCACCTCCCTCTCCATCCCATCCCTCAGGGTCATCCCAGTGCACCAGCCCTGAGCAGCCTGTCTCATGCATCGAACCTGTACTGGCGATCTGTTTCACATATGATAATATACATGTTTCAATGCTATTCTCTCAAATCATCCCACCCTCATCTTCTCTCACAGAGTCCAAATGACTGCTCTATACATCTGTGTCTATTTTGCTGTCTCGCATATAGGGATATCATTACCATCTTTCTAAATTCCATATATATATGTGTTAGTATACTGTATTGATATTTTTCTTTCTGGCTTACTTCACTTTGTATAACAGGCTCCAGTTTCATCCACCTCATTAGAACTGATTCAAATGTATTCTTTTTAATGGCTAAGTAATATTAAATCCCAATCCTTATTTACCAGGCTTTCATTTCCTCATCTTCAACATAAGAATATTAGCCAACATGACCTCCTCTTCAAAGGTTCTCAAATTCTGTAACTCCAACTATGGAAAAAAGCAAGTCATGACCACCTCACCTGGACAGAGAAGAGCCTTTTTCATGTGACTATTCTTGATGAAAGTGAAAGAGGAGAGTGAAAAAGTTGGCTTAAAGCTCAACATTCAGAAAACGAAGATCATGGCATATGGTCCCATCACTTCATGGCAAATAGATGGAGAAACAGTGGAAACAGTGTTAGATTTTATTTTGGGGGGGCTCCAAAATCACTGCAGATGGTGACTGCAGCCATGAAATTAAAAGAGGCTTACTCCTTGGAAGGAAAGTTATGACCAACCTAGATGGCATATTCAAAAGCAGAGACATTACTTTGCTGACTAAGGTCCGTCTTAGTCAAGGCTATGGTTTTTCCTCTGGTCATGTATGGATGTGAGAGTTGAACTGTGAAAAAAGCTGAGTGCCGAAGAATTGATGCTTTTGAACTGCGGTTTTGGAGAAGACTCTTGAGAGTCCCTTGGACTGCAAGGAGATCCAACCAGTCCATTCTAAAGGAGATCAGCCCTGGGTGTTCTTTGGAAGGGATGATGCTGAAGCTGAAACTCCAGCACTTTGGCCACCTCATGCGAAGAGTTGACTCATTGGAAAAGACTCTGATGCTGGGAGGGATTGGGAGCAGGAGGAGAAGGGGACGATAGAGGATGAGATGGCTGGATGGCATCACCGACTCTATGGCATGAGTTTGAGTGAACTCCGGGAGTTGGTGATTGTCAGGGAGGCCTGGCGTGCTGCAATTCACGGGATCGCAAAGAGTCGGACACGACTAACTGAACTGATATAGTTAGGAAATTATACCCTTTCAGACAATTTTGATTAACTTAGAAACTACTGAATAACAGCAACATGATAAACAGTGTCCCTCAGTTTTGTGAATATGCTTAGAGTTTCTCCATCAGGCTGTAAATCTCAAAGGCAAAACTGATCCCTCGAGTCTGGGAGCCCTGAGTGAACTGAATATCTAAACTTGTTCTCTGCCTCATTGTCAGGTACAGAAAGCCAAAACTGCAGAGCTTATATAGTTCTTCAGAAATGAGATCATGGGACTAAGTTGTTAGATGCAGAAAATTCCAAATAACCATATGAGTGACAAAACTAAGATTTTTTGAGTGCTAAGTATAATATTCCAAAATTGATTGCAATGTGATTTTTAGTGATTTTCCAACAAGAAAATAGTTTTTTATTCCCCTATTACTTCTTGAGTGTATCATGTAAAAACCATTTATAAAAGCCAGGTACTTAGACAATTTGATATTTTTATTTGTTGCATTAAATTCAGTGTACTGAATTATTGCTTACTCTGTGGCCAGATTAACTAGGAGAGTTTATTTACTGAAACTGTGAATGCTCACCAATGCTTTTCTTCACTAGAGCCACCCCCCCACATTGCCCCATGACTTACTTTCCTTTGAGGGGAGAGTATTTTTTCCTTCAGTTTTAGTTTTCTTCAGTTTTGACTTGTCAAACTTCTCCACTTCAGACAAGTCTGGTTTATCACTCATCTTGGCTAAAAGAAAGACTGAAAAAAACTTTTTTTAAACTTAACTGGCAAAACTATTATCATGCTAATGGATCACAACCCCAAATTCCCAAGTTTAATCTCAATATGGATTTTACCTTCTGATTTTCAACAAGAAAACAGCACACATCTTAGGAAAGTCATGTTTTTATCAAAATGCTTTTGAATTGCACATCATTACCCTATTTCCAATAGTCAGTAAAAACCACTGAATCAGGATGCACTAGAAATCAAGATGCTCTAAAACCTAGAGTTGATATGTCTGACTCTCTTAAAAATCACAAGCAAGGTCAGTTGGAGCTAGGGATAAAAGTACAAGAGCAAATAGAGATAGAAGAAAAAATGACTAGGCTTAACCAGCTAATGAATTTGTAACAGGAGATAGCACTATTTGAACACCTTCACTTTATATGGCATTTTTATTGAGGTTAGAGAGCAGCACACAATAAAGGGTGGCCTAAGTTGTACTGCATTTTTTTTAAGAAGAGTCATTACTTTGCCAGCAAAGGTCCATCTAGTCAAATCTATGGTTTTTCCAGTAGTCATGTATGGATGTGAGAGTTGGACCATAAAGAAAGCTGAGGGCCGAAGAATTGATGCTTTTGAACTGTGGTGTTGGAGGAGACTCTTGAGAGTCCCTTGGACTGCAAGGAGATCCAACCAGTCCATCCTAAAGAAGATCAGTCCTGAATATTCATTGGAAGGACTAATGCTAAAGCTGAAACTCCAATACTTTGGCCACCTGATGCAAAGAACTGATTCATTTGAAAAGACCCTGATGCTGGAAATGATTGAAGGCAGGAGGACAAGGGGACGACAGAGGATGAGATGGTTTGCTGGCATCACCAACTCAATGGGCATGAGTCTAAGTAAACTCTGGGATTTGGTGATGGACAGGGAGGCCTGGCATGCTGCAGTCCATGTTGTCGCTAAGAGTTGGACATGACTGAGCGACTGAACTGAACTAAATTGTACTAGTTTCTTTCCATTTCATTTGCCCAAAGATAATAGATCAAGGTGCTGCAATAAAGGAAGGGGGGATTTAATCCCATCATAACTAATGACATGCCTCACAATAGCTTCTTGTGGGACTGGTTTGTAAATGCTGTAAGACAGCACAGCTAATTATGATCAAACCAGGAACTTCAGCAGAATGGGATAAACCAAACAGAGTTGATTTTTATTTCACTATGTTTTCTCCTCAGGAGGAGAGAGGAGGACATGAAGCTAGAGGGTGAGGTGCCCAGTGATTATTCTGGGTTTGTCCAGAGGAGACAATAGGAGACCTCTGAGCCCGGAAAGCACAGCTCTCCTGCGCGTCTGGTCTCACCCGGTGGAGTAAGGCATGTCTAGTGCCTAGACTAGAATGGAGAAGCCCCCAAACAGCCGGACGTCCCGAATATGCCTTCTCTCCGTTGGGGTCACCCTAGGACCCTCCTTGACAAGTGATTGGCAGCCAATCTCCAGAGGGCAGAAGATAAGGACTTCAAATAATAACAGGGCCGGGCAATAAGCCACGTTGTTAGCAGCAATTTGCTTACATTTTAAAATAACTATCATCATTGTCGGGAGCCCAGTCCAACCGAACAGTCACAGGAGCGGAGGGAGCAAAGGGCCAACCCCAGAGTGCTCATTCCGAGTCCCAAACTCCTCATCCCCTCAGCATCGGACCTACAGCCTCATCGAACGGCCGCTCTTGGGGCTCCTGCCTCCGGACCTGCCAGGGACCGATCCGGGAAGGATCCGAATCCAGCTCAGAGGGCGGCGCTGCGAAGACAAAAGCGTGCACTCGCCAGGAGGCGCCGCTACAAGTCGCGCGTCCAACCTCCGCCCTTCCAATTCCTGCAGGCCGGATTCGCCAGCCCCGCAGCCACCACGCCCTCCTCTCCCCATAGCCCTCTAGCTCTAGCGGGGCCGCACATCCTCACCCGAAGACTTGAAGACCAGAGAAAGGTAGACTACGGCACCGATACCGCTTCACACTCTGGACGAGGTTAGCGTTACGGTGAGGAGCTCCTGCAGTTATAAGTTGCGGGGCAGGCCCCGCCCCCCAAGCCCGCCCCAACAATCTCCGATTGGCCAAGGAATCCTAGATCCGCCTCCTTGCCCCTCCCACCGCTTTAGCCTTGCTGGCCTGAGTCCACTATCTCTCCTCCACTCAGGACTTCACCCCTGCAACCTGGTGTTAATAATGTTATACCAGATTCGCTTCCCCAGTGAAAGTGAAAGTCACTCAGTCGTGTCCGACTCTTTGTGACCCCATGGACTGTATAGTCCATGGAATTCCCTAGGCCAGAATACTGGAATGGGTAGTCTTTCCCTTCTCCAGGGGATCTTTCCAACCCAAGGATCAAACCCAGGTCTCCCACAGCGTAGGCGGAGTCTTTACCAGCTGAGCCACAAGGGAAACCCAGGAATACTGGAGTGGGTAGCCTATCCCTTCTCCAGGGGATCGTCCCGACCCAGGAATCTAACCGGGGTCTCCTGCACGGCAGGCTGATTCTTTACCAACTGAGCTATCAGGGTTTAATAAGGTCATACCAGATTTGCCTCCCTAGGCCCCATTCAAACTCACTCTGATTCCTCCAGGGATTGATGGCTGGCCTACTTCCCCCGTTTCTCCTACTACGTCCATACTGAGGGTCCACTTCCCTTCCTACTAAGTATGCTCACTCCTCCATGATAGTAGGGGCCTTTACAATGAGTAGATACATCTTACCCAGTTAGCTTTGTATCTGTCTGAAGCTCCAAGATCCAAGCTGAAGGAGTCTTAATCAGGTACTCCCTGCTTTTTATAGCCATAGGAGCTATACGTTGTGACAACCAAACAGTGATTTGGAAGCAATGTTCAGTGTTGTCTGTTCTAATTCTTCAAGGTCACGAAGGAGGGATGTTCATGAAGAGGGTGGGCAGTTTGGGGTCATTCACTCTCTCAGCTGAGCATTTCTGTGACAGTGGTGGGCTCCTATATAAGTTATATTTTCTGATTTTCAGCCAGTGAACATGGTAACAGTCAGTTTAGGGTAATCAGAGAAACTGCTGAGGCTATTCATTTTGATTTTCTCCAATCCTGATCATTTTGCTTGATCCACAGTAGTTGCTTAAACACCCATCTTTAGATTGAAGTAGTAAGTCCGGGATAGAGCAGAATTTTTGGACAGCAGCACCACCCAGTGTCTATGTTGGGGAGAAAAGTGAGGATCTGGTAGTTACTTGGAATAACTCGGTCTTCAAGGTGATTTTCTGTATATTCACTCAGAACCTTAGAATGTTAAGATAAAATGGAGATAAGACTATATCTTCAGCTTGTACTCCGTATTTTCTATATGGCTCTTGTATTGTGGTAGAGATCTACATAGATCATCAATCACTCTCTCCTCAAGCATTTCTTCCACATCTCTTCCACCTCCTCCACATCTCTTCATTTATTTTTTATGCTCTTGTAGCATGGGGTGCAAACTTGAGAGTTTTGTATGTTTGTTGGGTGAACTTGTAAAACAGAAAAACAAGCTCATTCAACAAATGACATTCACTGAGTACCTACAATGTCCCAGGCATTAAATATAATAAACACCAGCGTTTCCGCCACTCTGATTTGGATGTTGTTGATATTTAGGTTGGTGTGAGAAGGCCTTAAAAACATCCAAGAAAAGAAAAGAAGTTAAAGGCAAAGGAGAAAAGGAAAGATATAAGCATCTGAATGCAGAGTTCCAAGAAGCAAGGAGAGATAAGAAAGTCTTCTTAACAGAACAATGCAAAGAAATAGAGGAAAAAAATAGAATGGGAAAGACGAGAAATCTCTTCAAGAAAATTATTGGGAGAATGGCATTGAAACATGTATACTATCATGTAAGAATCAAATCACCAGTCTATGTCCGATGCAGGATACAGCATGCTTGGGGCTGGTGCACGGGGATGACCCAGAGAGATGTTGTGGGGAGGGAGGTGGGAGGGGGGGGTTCATGTTTGGGATTGCATGTACACCCGTGGTGGATTCATGTCAATGTATGGCAAAAACAATACAGTATTGTAAAGTAAAATAAAGTAAAAATAAAAATTAAAAAAAGAAAGAAAATTACAGATACCAAGGGAACATTGCATGCAAAGATGAGAACAATAAAGGACAGAAATGGTATCGGCCTAACAGAAGCAAAAGAGATTAAGAAAGGTGTCAAGAATACACAGAAGAACTGTACAAAAAAGGTCTTAGTCACCTGGATAACCAGGACGGTGTGATCACTCACCTACAGCCAGACATCCTGGAGTGTGAAGTCAAGTGGGCATCAGGAAGCATTACTACAAACAAAGCTAGTGGAGGTGATGGAATTCCAGCTGAGCTGTTTCAAATCCTAAAAGAGGATGCTGTCAAAGTGCTGCACTCAATATGCCAGCAAATTTGGAAAACTCAGCAGTGGCCACAGGACTGGAAAAGGTCAGTTTTCATTCCAATGCCAGAGAAGGGCAATGCCAAAGAATGTTCAAACTACCTCACAATTTCACTCATTTACATGCTAGCAAGGTAATGCTCAAATCCTTCAAGCTAGTCTTCAACAGTACGTGAACAGAGAACATCCAGATATTCAAGCTGGTTTAGAAAAGGCAGAGGAATCAGAGATCAAGTCGCCAACATCCGTTGGAGCATCAAAAAAGCAAGGTAATTCCACAAAAACATCTACTTCTGCTTCATTGACTACACTGAAGTCTGATTCTGTGGACCACAACAAACTGAAAAATTCTTAAAGAGATGGGAATACCAGACAACCTTACATGTCTCCTAACAAACCTGTATGACAAGAAGTAACAGTTAGAACCAAACATGAAGTAAGAGTTAGAACCAAACATGAAACAACAGACTGGTTCAAAACTGGGAAAGGACTATGTCAAGGCTGTATATTGTCACCCTGCTTATTTAACTTATATGCAGAGTACATCATGCAAAATGATGGGCTGGATAAAGTTCAAGCTGGAATCAAGATTGACAGGAGAAATATCAGTAACTTCAGATACGCAGATGACACCACCCTAATGGCAGATAGCAAAGGGGAACCAAGAGCCTCTTGATGAGGGTGAAAGAGGAAAGTGAAAAAGCTGGCTTAAAACTCAACATTCAAAAAATGAAGATTACAGCATCCGGTCTTATCATTTCATGGCAAATAGATGGGAAAAAACGGAAACAGTGACAGACTTTATTTTCTTGGGCTCCAAAATCACTGCAGATGGTGACAGCAGCCATGAAATTAAGACTCTTGCTCCTTGGAAGGAAAGCTATGACAAACCTAGACAGTGTATTAAAAAGCAGAGACATCACTTTGCTGACAAAAGTCCATAGAGTCAAAGCTATGGTTTTTCTAGTAGTCATGTATGGCCGTTAAGAGCTGGACCATAAAGAAAGCGGAGAGCTGAAGAATTGAGGCTTTCGCACTGTGATGCTGGAGAAGACTCTTGAGAGTCCTTTGGACAGCAAGGAAATAAAATGAGTCAATCGTAAAGGAAATCAATCCTGAATATTCATTGGGAGGTTTATGCTGAAGCTGAAGCTCCAATACTTTGGCCTCTTGATGTGAGCCAACTCATTGGAAAAGACCCTGATGTTGGGAAAGATTGAGGGGCAGGAGAAGTAGGGAGCAACAGAGAATGAGATGGCTGGATAGCATCATCATCAAGTCAATAGACACGAGTTTAAGCAAACTCCAGGAGATGGCGGAGGACAGGGAAGCCTGGAGGTCCTGCAGTTCATGTGGTTGCAAAGATTCTGACAGGACTGAGCAACTGAACAACAATATGGTGGTGAGGCATAAAGAGGGGCCCACAACAAGATAGTTTGGCATTTAACCCATTCTTATTCAGTGCTGCTTTCTTAACTCTCTTCCATTTCATATTCCATTTTAGGTGATAAATAAGGAAACCCTGTGGTGGGGGTATGGGAGTGTGTGTGGGGGGGGAGGGAGGTATTTAAGGGCACAAAGATATCTGAGTACTCATCCTCTTCTATGAGTACAGAATTGTTTTCCACATACCCATAATCAGGCCCTTGCATATTTAGGTGTAGAAAATATTGTGGGCATTCAGAGGGGAGGCAGGGCACAAGAATGGCATATGTACACACCTGCCTAGTATGGTATTAATATGCTTCTCTCCATACATCTGTGCTTTCCCTGTATTCTCAACCCACCTTATCCTCAACTATTTCTGTGCAAAAAATAAAGTAGGCAATAAGGGCCAGAGACTTAGAGAAGAACAAGACCAAGGTGTTTGACATTAATCAGTACATCTGACCAGAGCAGATTTCCAGACTCCCCAACCCATTCATTGGGCAAATGGATTGCTGGGAAGGACAGTTTGGAGGGGCTTGAGAAACCTGTATTCAGGTCAGGAAGCAACAGTTAGAACTGGACATGGAACAACAGACTGGTTCCAAACAGGAAAAGGAGTACGTCAAGGCTGTATATCGTCACCCTGCTTATTTCACTTATATGCAGAGTACATCATGAGAAATGCTGGACTGGAGGAAGCACAAGCTGGAATCAAGATTGCCAGGAGAAATATCAATAACCTCCGATATGCAGATGACATCACCCTTATGGCAGAAAGTGAAGAGGAACTAAAAAGCCTCTTGATGAAAGTGAAAGAGGAGAGTGGAAAAGTTGGCTTAAAGCTCAACATTCAGAAAACAAAGATCATGGCATCTGGTCCCATCACTTCATGGCAAATAGATAGGGAAACAGTGGAAACAGTGTCAGACTTTATTTTTGGGGGCTCCAAAATCACTGCAGATGGTGACTGCAGCCATGAAATTAAAAGACGCCTGCTCCTTGGAAGGAAAGTTATGACCAGCCTAGACAGCATATTAAAAAGCAGAGACATTACTTTGTCAACAAAGGTCTGTCTAGTCAAGGCTATGGTTTTTCCAGTAGTCATGTATGGATGTGAGAGTTGGACTATAAAGAAAGCTGAGCACCAAAGAATTGGTGCTTTTGAACTGTCGTGTTGGAGAAGACTCTTGAGAGTCCCTTGGACTGCAAGGAGATCCAACCAGTCTATCCTAAAGGAGATCAGTCCTGAGTGTTCATTGGAAGGACTGATGTTGAAGCTGAAACTCCAATAATTTGGCCACCTGATGCGAAGAGCTGACTCATTTGAGGCTTCTCTTGTAGCTCAGTCAGTAAAGAATCTGCCTGCAGTGCAGGAGACCTGGGTTCAAACCCTGGGTTGGGAAGATCCCCTGGAGAAGGAAATGGCAAACCACTCCAGTATTCTTGCCTGGAAAATCTCATGGACAGTGCAGCCTGGTGGGCTGCAGCCCATGGGGTAGCAAAGAGACGGGCACGACTGAGAGACTAATACTTGCTGCTGCTGCTGCTAAGTCGCTTCAGTGGTGTCCGACTCTGTGCGACCCCACAGACTGCAGCCTACCAGGCTCCGCCGTCCCTGGGATTCTCCAGGCAAGAACACTGGAGTGGGTTGCCATTGCCTTCTCAGGACTAATACTTACTGATATTTACTGATGCTGGGAAAGATTGAGGGCAGGAGAAGGGGACGACAGAGGATAAGATGGTTGGATGGCATCACCGATTCAATGGACATGGGTTTGGGTGGGCTCCCGGTGTTGGTGATGGGCAACCTGGCATGCTGCGGTTCAGGGGGTCGCAAAGGGTCGGACACGACTGAGCGACTGAACTGAACTTTCATCGAAGGGCTTCTCTCATGGAAGGGACGCACAGTTTCAAAATAGACGAGCATTTACCTTCCTGTGTCAGTCTTGAGCCTGTCGGTCCTGAGCCTCTTTCCCGACCTTTACCCAGACCCCTAAACCCACCCATAGCTGCGGACCTCGGACTTTCGAGAGCGGAATGTGTAAAAACTACATTTTGGTATCTGTCTGCCTCATCAAGTCAGAGCCGATTCACTGACGCCACGTCCCGAAACCCGTACGCATTTCAGTTTAGGGGAAAAGACTGTAGGTTTGCGGTAGGGGAGCTAAGAGAAAGGAACTAATACCAGATCCTTTCGTTTAGTCGGCTTTTCACCGACCAGCGGGGGTTTCTCTAAATCCAAACCCCGCCACCGCCCACTCCAGCAGCCGAAACAGCCAGGGAGGGCGGGACCGGGCTCGCCGGAAGAGGAAGTAGCGACAATATGCAAAGCGTGGTATCACTCCGCTTCCGTCAAGCCGGATCCCCTTCAACTCCCCTTTGGCAGCCCTGGTTGTCTGTGTTATTTCTTGGGATGAGGCGAGACAAAGTCTGTGGAAGAAATGGTGGCTGTTAAAGAGTTACTAGGAGCGGGTCCCTGAGATGTCCTCGGGACAAGAAGAAGGAAATACCAAAAAGTGACAATCGTATGCCAATTGCGGTCCTTCATCTGATAAAGTAGGTATCTCGTCCTGAGTCCGAGGTGCCGGGCCCGTCTCCAAACCGTCGGCGCCATTGTCTCATGTCCTTGAACTCATCTGACTGTCTGTCCCTCTTTCCTAGGTGTCTGCACCCCTTCGAGGCAAGGAAATGAGAAAGCTACTTCTGATCCAAGCGGAGCAGGTCAATGAAGAGGCGGGCACTGCTTGGGAGTGTGGATACGGGTGTCAGAGGTGAACGTGGGCGATGTGACTTGGTCCTGGGGCGCACGGGGTTGGTGAGAGGGAAAGAGGGACAGTGGTCATTTGCGTGGCATACAATGATAAATGAATGATCTACTTCTTGCTAGCTTGACTTCCAGACACTGCACCCTGCCACCATGTTTGGGGAGGAAAAGGAGTGTAGTAGCGGCCTCTAGCGGAGGAATGGTGGATTACAGTAATAGGAGGAGGGGCTCCTGCTGTCCGTGAGAGCAGTTGTCTGGAGAGCCCTGGGAAGGGAGAGTGCAAAAAGAGGTTCTAAATGTTTGGTCCTGGATTAGAAGAGAGTCTCCTGTCCTGGTTACTAGGCTGAGTATTAATAACCAAGTCTCTCCCCCTGTCTTTTCATTGGGTCATTGAGTGTGTATCATGCGTTTATTTGTGTAGGTCTGTTTCTACGTTTGTGGTTCTCCATGTTTCTGTAAACATGATCTGTAGGGGGCAGTGAACCTCAAAAGGAGGAGTAAGAAGAAGAAAATTGGCATAACCCCTGTAGAGAGGGCAGTGCTTCGGTGTGGTAGGTGGCCAGGACTAGAGCAGGATGGGATCTAGGGGTAACGCGGCATCTCCTTTCTGCCGGCTTTCCAAACCATCCTCCCTTTTCCTATAGTGTCGAAGAAAATGATAGGCTTTGGGGAGAAGAAGGACACATAAGAACATGAAAATAATACTTTCCATTGATTTCCAGAACAGTTTCAATGGTTTGAGCATTCCATCCTTACTACCAGCAGCACAGTCTTGCAGCGATTTTTGAGTTGTCTCTGCAGGGGAATTGTCAGACAGATTGGAGCAGAGGAGCTTGGGGCTTGGGGGAGGAGAGGAAGAAAGAGAAATTTTTGGCAGTCAGGTACTTGTATCCAGAAAGGATCAGTGTCCTAGGTGCTGAATCTACAAGGGCTCAATCTCCATTGTCTTCTGTGTCTGTATTTATTTATTTATCTCTGCCCTTGTGAGTCTTTGTGTGTAGATCTGTCTTTAGGTTTGCGGACCTCTCAGTTGTTGTGAAGACTTGTAAATGGGAACGCAGCTTGAAGCTTGGAAATAAAGAGGAAGAGAAATGTGCCCTGTATCTGTTTAGATTGGTGGGAGGGTAGAGTGATTAAGACTAGGGAATTATCTGTCTCTTCTGTTTTGCCAGTTTACTAACCTGTCTGGTCTTCTGCCAATTTAGGTGGAAGCCTTCCTAAGCTTTAGAGGTATAGAAGGGTAATACCTGCTTTTGTTACTTCCCACTTGGTTTTCCTAGCCCATTTCTGAAACAGGAAAATGTTAGGGCAGTCTCTGAAGAGGAATATGATGGGAAACAGGGAGGAGAAGTACTGAATGAAGCAGGGCCATGGGGGAAAGGGACAAGAAGGAGGGAAACACTAGACAAACTACAAATGTAGGGACCAGGGACCAAAGCCAGTCTGCCAGGAGGTCAGTTTGCATATCCTCCTGTTTATTTGTCCATAGATCTGCCTTTAGGTCTGCTGTGAGTCTTGTCATCACTGGAAACAAGGAAAGGAGGAGGAAATGACTGCAGATCAGGGAAGGCTTGTGTGTGTGGAGACTTCCTCAGTAGACCTGTAGGATGAAGTAGTGGAGATCTGCCTGGGTGAAGCAGAGGTAAAGAGTCAGCCTAGGGATTCTTTAGCCTCTCTCACTCCCATCCAGCTTTTCCACTCTCCGTGCTCCTGTTTTGTGTCTGGAAAAAAGATTGATTTTACCTGCAATAGTAGGGAACATGAAATGGAGGAAGAGTTTGCTAATTATCTGCCTTTTACACTTAGCACTGAATTTCCATACTTTTCTGTTTCCATGTTGTGCTAATCAACATGGAAAAAAGTTAGAAAAAGACTCAAAGCCCCATTTCCTTCCTCCACTCCTAGGTCCAACTTCAGTGGCAGATCTGGTGGCCTTGGAGTGGCTGAAGACCACCACCCTCCACAGGGCTGTGCTCAGGCACACAGCCATCCTTCCCTTCCCTGAGTGAGCTTCCTCTGCGCATTGTTTGTATCACTGGCAGAGCCTGTAGTTCGAAAGGGAGCTGAGTGACAACTGGACTTTGTATGAAAACACCAACCTGGGAGAGACCTTCAGTCAAGGCTGAGACAGGAGTGGGGATATATAACTTGGCCTTGCCTGTAACTTGGATCGTGATTGACTTCGGTGCTGAGGCAAGGGCAGAGGAGGGCCTGGGGCTGGCCTGAAAGCTGGCATCCGTGGCCCTGCCAACACTAAAGCCAAGGCTAAGATCCAAGCCAAGGCAGTGGCTGAGGCATAATTGAAAACGGGACTGGTGACCCAGGCCAAGGCTGGGGGTGGAGCAGCAGCCAGGACACAGTGACCTACACTGAGGCCATGGCTATGACAAGGCAAGTGAGCAAGATGGAATCTAAGGCTAAGACTAGAGTCATGGCTGAGACCAAGGCAACCCCCCTGACAGAACCTAGTGTAGTGTCCCAAACCAAATCAAAGGCCATGCCTATGTCCAAGCTCAGTGCTGTCACCCAGTGTAAAGTGAAGGCTGGTGCTAGAAGTGAAGCCAGTATCGGTTCCAAAGACAGCCCTGGGTCCATGTCCCAGAGAAGGAGTGAGGCCAGCGTCAAGTTGAAGGCTGGGGACAGAGCTGGTACTGGAACTCAGTTCAGTGATGAGGATGAAGAAAATGTCTGTTCTTGGTTTTGGACTGGAGAAGAGCCTAGTGTAGGATCTTGGTTCTGGCCTAAAGAAGACAACCCATTTCAAGTGTATAAGCCCCCAGCTAAGATCCAGGAAATGCCCAAGCCTACACCCAAACCTGAACTTACTATAAAGCAAAAAGTCAAAGCATGGTCAAGGGCCAGGTTTTGTGTCCTAGTCCCAGTAGATGGAGGGGAGCAATCCTTACCTCCAGGAGGGAATTGGACTCTGGTTGATACCTTAATTGAAACTCCTCTAGGGATTCGACCTCTGACCAAGATTCCACCGTGGAATGGGCCTTACTTTCAGACTTTAGCTGAGCTCAAAAATCAGGTTAAGTATAGGGAAAAGTATAGGCCCAATCCAAAAACCTGTCGCTGCAAATCATATGTTTTTACTTTAGAGCCTAAAGAGTTTGATAAACTTGTTGCCCTACTTAAGTTAACTACAGATCCTTTCATTCATGAAATAGCTACAATGATAATGGGTATCAGTCCTGCTTATCCATTTACCCAAGATATAATTCATGATGTAGGTATTACTGTTATGATTGAAAACTTGGTCAATAATCCCAATGTTAAAGAACACCCTAGAACTTTAAATATGGTGGATGACAACGCTGAGTCTTCTGGAGAACCACAAAGAGAGTTGTACATAAATCAAGTTTGTAGGGACATAATCTCTTATCCTTTGAACTCCACCATGCAGCTGGAGGGACTAAAATTATTAGTGCAGCTGAGTGTAAACTTTGAGTACCACCATATAATTGTCAATTACATTCCAGATTTCCTCACTTTGTTAAACAAGGGAAGTGTTAAAACCAAGTTTTATGTTTTAAAAGTGTGTTTGCACTTGTCTAAAAATCAAGCCAATACAAGAGAACTGATCAGTGCCAAAGTGTTGTCATCATTGGTTGCACCCTTTAACAAAAATGAGTCAAAGGCCAATATTCTTAATATCATTGAAATATTTGAGAATATAAATTTCCAATTTAAAAAGAAGGTAAAGCTATTTACCAAGGAAGAGTTCACTAAATATGAACTTATCTCCATATTTCAGGAAGCAAAAGAGTTTGGTCAGAAACTACAAGACCTAGCAGAGCACAGTGATCCTGAAGTGAGAGACAAAGTTATAAGATTAATACTGAAACTCTGAATAGCTATATGTTCTCACAAAACCTTTAGCAGTTTCTTTGGTATTGTAATATGAAACCAATGCAACTTATAAGTTCAGTATTTATGCTATCTGTGCTGATTGAAGGAGCCAATTTTATGGATACCAGATGATCTTGAGAGCTTGAATGTTTGTTGGTTTTCATTGTGCTATATAAGTTCAGATATTTTTAGTATTTTTGCAATATGACCTGATAATGAACCTATTCATCCTGAGTAAGTTATACTTCTGTGCTTTATATTAACATAAGTGTATTCATTTAATATTTCAATTACATGTGAATAAAGTTGCATGCTAAAACTGGTGAAAACATTGTCCTAGTTCTTCGGTTGAAGTCTAGTCAGAGGGATAAAGCACAAATAACAGGATTATAAAGAGCACTGTCTGTGTCTGTAGCAGGGTACAATCAATAAGTTTATGTTGATAGATCCTTTAGTTTCAACATGTTCAAGAAGGAGAATCACTCTACACAAGAAGACAGGACTGTGCTACTAGCTGACATCTGGGCAGATCTGGGAAAAGGGGTGAAGACGTAGACTTTAGGAGTAAAGGAACACAGATGCTTTCATTCCAGTCTGAGTCTCAGAACTTGTGCTTAGCCTTTCACATATGATGTCTCATCAGGAAGATATTTAACCTGGAAGAAAATTCCTGGTTCTCATCCCCAACTAGCAAAGCCATGGTAGTGTGGTCCTAAAAGGACCTAGTCTCCTTGTGTCCTCAACATCCAGGTGCCCAGCCTTGGGGTACCAAGTTTACTGCTTTATCTGAGGCTCCCTCCCCTGTATTCCTGGGTCTCAGGGGAGTGCCTTTCTAAGGTCTAACCACAGAAATTGCTTCATGAATAATCTCATTTGCCCCATCTTTATGATTGCTCTCATATTTGCTTCTATTTGCTGCCCAGTGCTTTGGACTTGGTGATTTACACCTATGCTTGGTGACAGTGCCCTGTTTGTGCTGATCCCTTTTGATCCGAGCTCAGCTCTATGAGACAGCCACAGGGTACCAAAGTCCTTTAGGAGTGTGTGGTTAGGAAGAAATTAATTCCCCTAATCCCACTATTTTATTTATTTGTACAGTTTACAGAGCTGAAGCCATGTTGTCTATACTACTTCAGCTCCTCCTGTTTATACCTAACAGAACCTAGGTTCTGATTAAGAGTTTGTGGCATAGAATGCCAGAGTTTAGATTGGGATCTGGGATCCCCTTTGCCTCTCCTACCTTCTATCTCCTTTGCTGTTATCATCCTCTTTCCTTAACTGCCAGCATTGGAAAATTGAGTATTGGAAAATGCAGTGTACAAATACTGGTCTTCCTATTGAATCTTCTCTCTGTCCTTACTTTTTATGTGTTTGAGGGGAAGGCTTAAACTGAAAAATCTCTACAAGATGTCATGCCCCCCTAGTTTCCGCAATTATCTTTCATTTCTATTAAGGTCAAATCTGAATCTATCTTCTGTATATCTAGGAGTTGAAATGAAGGACAGCCACAGATGTGCATTAAGGGTGAAGAAATGCAGGCCGGCTTTTTGCAACATACAATAGATGATATTTGAAGTTCTTTATAACTTGTTTTTAATCCACGGAACTCCCATAGCCTGGAGTTCCATCTGTGGGTGCTGCCTTCAGAGTTGGGGATCTTCACAGAACTGTTGGACCAGACCCTTTGGAAGTATTCTGTGTCTTAAATGCCCTATGGAGCACACACTTAAAACAGTTGATAGCTGTAGAATTTTCCATCAGCTAAAGAGAAGGGTGAGTGTTGGGTGTGTAGGTGTATCAGAGCAAGAAGCTGATGGTTTCTCCTTGGTTGGGAATTATGGAAGGCAGAATCAGTTTCCAAATGGTTCATTGCTCATCTCTTATTTCATCTCCTTTCCTGGAAAAATAATTCAAGCAAACCCATGTAGTATCAGGGCTGATCCAGATATTACTTCTCTCAGTGTGTTGCTGGCTGGGGGTAAAACCCAGTGTAGATTTCTCCTCTTCCCTGTCTTTAAGTAAAAGGAGAACTCTTCCTACAACACAACTGGATCATGACCATCTACTGACCCTTTGCTGTGCCCTTAATTTTAAAAGAGGAACTTTCAGAGGAAATCCATCTACATATCACCAGATTCCCTAGCAAGGCTTTCAAGGCACAATATTCTTCAGGATTTTTCCATTGTCTGCATTATATGCCACTAGTGACCTGCATTCAACCTACAGGGGACTTCAGGTTCTCTGAAACACCTTAGGTGAGAAATCCTGGTCCACAACTAACAAACAGTTCATCCCTCAGTGAACCAGTGATCAAGCACAAGAAACCTTTTAGAGAAGAGGCACACTCTCATCCTTCAGTTTTCATAACAGATAATTTCTTCTGAGTCAAAACCAGTCTGATATGAAAAACAAAAACTTCTGTGGCTGTCATCCCTTGGTATATAAATCACAAGTGGATGAAAAACCAAAGGAAATGACTCAAAGGTTGTACCTTTTTCATTTGAGATTCCTGTTAAAGTAATGTGATTTTTCTGGTATACCAAGAACAGTGGTAGGAAGTTTTATGATTTACATAAATCCATTAATGTCATTATATATGTAGTAAAGTTTCAAAATATAATATTAAAATTTCCAAAGATAGCCTAGATGAATAACACAGTTAATTCCCTCTCTCTCTTCATTCTGCAAGAAACATGGCTCCATTGTATAGGAAAAAAATATTTTCTTTTTGGGGACTGTTGTGGCCACCCCTCAGAGATGAAATACATTATCACTCCAGATTTTGTTCAGATGCCTGTATTGATAATGTCACACATATATACACACCAAGACAGTATAAAAAGTTATTACTCAGTAATGAGGCTTTCTGGGCAGAGCAGGATAGCTCCCAGACAGGTCTGAAAATGGCTTAAGAGAACAGGACAAGAAGTTGACCTTTGGGTTTTATGGTAGCTAAGAGATGGGTTCAGATTGAGGGTCCTGCAGATGGTTTGAACTTTTGACAGTGCCTAAGGAGGGAGCACCTTGGCTTTCTGATCAGCTAGCCCAGATGTGGGAGAGAGGGGGAAGATATCAACTTATTCATATGTGGAGCAGAGGAGAGGGAGGGGTGTGGCTTAAAACCTATCAAGTAGTCAAAAAAATGAAGTCAGCCTTTTTATTATAGGGACTGTAACATATCAGCTTTTTTTTTTTTAACCAGTCATAACTTAAAGCATATACAGATAAGTTTCTATTGTGATTGAAGCAAAAAATCATTTTTGGTTAATCAAACTTCCCTGAAATAGTTTTGTTCTGGCATCTTTGTCCCCAGAGCTCAATCTACCAGAATATCCTGAGTTACAATGATTTAATAAACCAGTGACATGGATATCTTGAGTAACTTAAGTGTTGACCCCACTATATCAATAACAGGATTTGATGAATAATATAATGAATAAGAAGTATTTTCCTTAAACACGTCTCAAAGCAAAACCATGAAACTTACTCAGTTTAGCTTTAAAATTAGCAACATGCTTCAAATGATGCCATTGATAAATTAAAAAGGCAACTCATAGGATAGGATAAAATATTTGCAAATCATATATATGATATGGAACTGGTATCCAGAATATATAATGAACTCTTGCCACCCAATAAAGACAAATAAAAAGCAATTAAAATTGCAAAGGATTTGATTAGACATGTTTTCAAAGAAGATATGTAAATGTCCAATAAACACATAAAAATATGCCCAACATCTTTAGAGAACTGCAAATCAAAACCACAGTGATACCATTTCACACCCACTGGATGGCTATAATTCTTTAAAAAATGGGTAATTGTGTTGGCAAGGATGTAAAAAGTTTGGAACCCTTGAACCTACTGGTGAAAATGTAAAAAGTTGCAGCCAACATACAAAACAATTTGGCAGTTGTCTCTAGTGTGTGTGTTAGTCGCTCAACCATGTCCGACTGTTTGGGACCCTATGGACTGTAGCACACCAGGCTCCTCTGTCCATGTCCAGTATTCTCCAGGCAAGAATACTGGAGTGGATTGCAATTCCCTTCTCCAGGGAATCTTCCTGACCCAAGGATTGAACCCAGGTCTCCTGCATTTCAGGCGGAGTCTTTACTGCCTAAGCTACCAGGGAAGCCCAGTGTACCATGTCTTAATTACGTGACACCCAAGTTTGAATTAATATCAGCTTAGTTTCAAGAGTAAAAGTCTGCCCTTAACGCTCAATTTCCCTCTTTATGTTATTGTCACAAATTAGATCTTTATACATCATGTCCATTAGTACAGATTTTTAGTTATAATTTATGCATTTGGCTTTTAAAATACAGTATAAATTTATCCATGTTGTGACAAATGGCACAATTTCATGTTTTAATTAATTTATTTTTTAATGAAGGATAATTGCTTTACAGAATTTTGCTGTTTTCTGTCAATTTCATTCTTTTTAAAGGCTGAGTAATCTGTGTGTGTGTGTGTGTGTGTGTGTGTGTGTATCTTCTTTTTCCATTCGTCTGTTGATGGACATCTAGGTTGTTTCCACATTTTCGTTAATGTAAATGATGCCGCAGTGAATACAGGGTGCATATATCTTTTAACGTTAATGTTGTTGTGTTCTTCAGTTAAATTATCTGCAGTGGGGTTGCTTGATGTTATGCCAGTTCTATAGTGGCTGCACCAGTTTACATTACCACCAGCAGGTGCATAAGGATTCCCTTTTTTCCACATCCTTGCCAACATGTTACTTCTTGTCTTTTTGATAATAGCCGTTCTAACAGGTATGAGATAATATCACGTTATAGTTTAAATTTGCATTTCCCTGATGATTAGTGATGTTGAGCATCTTTTCATGTGTCTATTGGCCTTTTGTATGTCCTTTAGAGAAATGTCCATTCAGGTTCTGTGCCCATTTAAAAAAAATTTTTTTTTTTACTTTGCAGTACTGTATTGGTTTTGCCATACATCAACATGAATCCGCCATTCCTGAACCCCCCTCCCCCGTCCCTCCCCACACCATCCCTCTGGGTTATCCTAGGGCACCAGCCTCAAGCATCCCGTATCCTGCATCAAACCTAGACTGGCAATTCGTTTCTTATATGATATTATACATGTTTCAAATTTTTAATCTGATTGTTCATTTTTCTTTTCATATTGAATTATGTAATTTTTAAATAATTTGGATATAAACCCCTTATCAGATATATCATTTACAATTATTTTCTCCCATTCCATATCTTGTTCTTTCATTTTGCTGATGGTTTGCTAGGTGAAATAAGTCAGAGAAAGACAAATACGATATGAGCTCACTTACATGTGGAATCTAAAAGATGAAACAAAACGGAAACAGAGGGAGTTCTCTGCTACCCTAGTGCTTAGGATTCTGGGCTTTCACTGCTATGGCCCAGGTTAAATTCCTGGTTGGGAACTGAGATCCCATAATCCGTGCAGACGAAAAAAACAAAACAAAAACAAAAACTAGAAAATGTAAACAGACTTACAGATACAGAGAGCATTGGTTTCCAGAGGGGAGGAAGGTGGAGGGTATCATGGTGCAGTAGGTGAACAAATCATACAATATTTATTATTTGTGTCTGGCTTCTTCATATATTTTCAAAGTTCATCCTTGTAGCATGTATCAAAATTTTATTTATTTTTACAACTGAATAATAGTTCATTGCTGGTATATACCACATTTTGTTTATCCATTCATCTGTCAATGGACATTTTGGTTGATTCCAATTTTTGGCTGTTGTGAATAATGCTAAGAACATTGGTGGCATAAATATCTGATTCAGTCTTTGCTTTCAGTTATTTTGGTTAAATAACTAGAAGTGGAATTGATATATCATATGGTAATTCTATGTTTAATTTTTTTGAAGAACTGACATACTGTTTTCCACAGTGGCTACATCATTCTTCATTCTCATCAGCAATGCACATGGGTATCAATTTCTCCACATCCTTGCCAGCATTTGTCATTTTTCTGTGTAGTACCCATCTTAATGTGTATGAAGTGGTATCTTGTGGTTTTGCTTTGTATTTCCCTAATGACCAGTGATGTTGTGCATCTTTTCATGTGCTTCTTGGCTATTTGCATATCTTCTTTGAAAAAAATGTCTATTTGAGGCCTTTGCCCTTAATGAGGGCTTCCTTAATAGCTCAGTTGGTAAAGAATCTGCCTGCAGTGCAGGAGACCTCGGTTTGATTCCTGGGTTGGGAAGGTCTGCTGGAGAAGGGATAGGCTACCCACTCCAGTATTCTTGGGCTTCCCTTGTGGCTCAGCTGGTAGAGTCCGCCTGCAATGCGGGAGACCTGGGCTCAATCCCTGTGTTGGGAAGATCCCCTGGAGAAGGGAAAGGCTACCCACTCCAGTATTCTGCCCTGGAGAATTCCATAGACTGTGTAGTCCACTGAGCAACTTTCACTTTCACTTCACTTTGCCCTTAAAAATAAACCCTTAAAGGTAGGGATGTTTGGTCTTTTTTGTTATTGTTGTTGACTTTTAGGAGCCCTTTAAATATTCTTGATATTAACCCCTTATTGTATATATGATTTGCAAGTATTTTATCCCGTATAGAACGGGCTTGCCTTTTCACTGTCTTGAAAGGATCTTTTGATACACCTAAGCTTTTAATTTTGACAGAGTCCAGTTTATTTTCTCTTATGTTTTGGTGTTCTATCCAAGAAATCATTGCCAAACTCAATGCCATTAAGTTCTTCCCTATATTTTCTTCTAAGAGTTTCAATGTTTTAGCTCTTGAGTTGGTCATTGATCCACTTTGAATTAATTTTAGTATGTGGTATGGGGCTTCCCTGGTGGCTCAGATGTTGAACAATCTGTCTGCACTGTGAGAGACCTGGGTTTGATCCCTGGCTCAGGAAGACCCCCTGAGAGGGGAATGGCTACCCACTCCAGTATTCTTGCCTGGAGAATTCCATGGACAGAGGAGCCTGGTGGAAAGACACGATTGAGTGACTAACACTTTCACTCTCACATGTGGTATGAGATAAAGCTCCAAATCTATTCTTTTGCATGTGGATATCCAGTTTTCCCAACACCATTTCTTGAAAAGAATGTTCATTCCCCATTGAATGGTCTTGGTACCCTTGTCAAAACTCATTTGGCCACATATATGCAAAGGATTATTTCTTGGCTCTTTATTCTGTTTCACTGGTTTGTGTGTCTGTCTTTATGCCAGTACCATACTGTTGAGATTGCTGCAGTTCCTGTAGTAAGCTTTGTGTGGTATTGTGATTTATAAGGAATATAATTGGTCATTCAGATGACCAGGATATATTTCTCATATATATTTGGTCTCCATCCACTGTCCCTGGCTCACAGCTCCTGAAACCCTTGAAATTTCCTGAATAAGAGCAATGAGAACACCTTTTGTGATGTTTGGTCTCTTATTCTCAGTTCCTGAAATTCACTTCAGAGCCATTATGGTGAAATGAGTGTTTTGTTATTCATTTGTTGTTCAGTTGCTAAGTTGTGTCTGACTCTTTGGGACCCCATGGACTGCAGGATGCCAGGCTTCCCTGCCTTTTTCCACCGCAACTGGGTTTATGCTAATGAGATGACTTTTGGAAAGCACCAGAGATAGTGACCCATTGCCAGAGGAACCAACCCTGTGATTAGAAGTAATATTCAGTCCAAACCCCTCCTATTACTTCCTGGGAAGGGAGAGAATGTACAAGTTGAATCAACCACCAGTAGCCAATGATTTAATCAATCATGTCCATGTAATGAAGCCTCGATAAACACCCAAAAGGATGGGATTTGGAGAGCTTCAGACTTGGAGAACACATGAAGATTCTGGGAGCGTGGAGCACCCATTCCCCATACCTTGTCCTATGTAATCCAACTGGCTGTTTCTGAATTACATCCTTTGATAATAAACTAGTAATCTGGTAGGTAAAGTGTTTTTCTGAATTCTGTAGGTCACTCTAGAAAATTAATTAAAACCAAGGAGGAGGCCATAGGAACCTTTGATTTATAGCCAGTTGGTCATAAGTACAGGTAACAACCATGGCTTGAGATTGACATTTGAAGTGAAGGCAGTCTTAGGGGACTGGGTCCCTAACCTGGGGAATCTGATGCTATCTCTGGGTAGATAGTATCATAATTAAGTTTACTTGTAGGACACGTTGCTGACATTTGAGAATTACTTGTTGGTATAGGAAACCACCTCCCCCTCCCCACCTTCTGACACATACACATTGGAAATGGGTTCAGAACTACTTTAGTTATTATCAGAGAAGTGGGATTTGTTAGAAACCCCTGGCTCACGTAAACATGTAGTTTGGGAAAAGAAAGGATAAAAAAGTGGGGGATGAGGAACCTTTGATTCATGATTATACATGGTATGGAGCAACAGCTGTGGTACAATCTGATACGAAGGGTAAAAGTTATCAATGGAATTTAGGGATGGATCTGTTGATGAGAAATTAGTAGTCAATCTAAGAAAGACATGAAAATTTTATTTGAAGCAACCTGAGGATTATAACTATGGAGGCAGACTTTCAGAAAGTTCTGAGAACTGTCCCATTTGTTAGAGGTCAAAGCGCAGTTATATTGTTTTTGAGACGAAGGATTATATGTCAACTGACACATTGATACAATCCAGGTCTGCGAGTACAGAGTGAGTAGTGGGTCACCATGACTCCTTACAGATTGAGAAGGAAGGTTATATCCTAGAGAGATCTGATTAGTGCAGATGCACAGTACACACTAAAAGGAAGGGAGGAGGCCCAAATGGTCAGAGAAAAATTTTATGTTTACGTTTTCTTGTCTTGCCATAAAATTAGAATTTTATTTCATCAGATCCAACTCTTGGGGAGTTGTCTCACTAGATGAATAAGGAAGTGCAGACTAATAAGAAAAAAGGTAAATATACAATCTTGGTAATTATCTGTTAATAGCTAAAGTAAAAGAGAGTGTTAGATCAGACCCTGATGTTAGACCAAGCTCAGATTTCAGTGAGTCTGATCCTCAACCAGTAGCCTCACAGCTGCCTCCACCCCAAGGTAAAAATTATGCAGAGGCAACAGAAAGTACCTCTAAAACCTCCAGTTACTAGGAAGGTAGTCATGTAGGGGGAGGGCAAAACCAAAACACTACTGAAACCAGGGGACATTAGTGTGAAGGAGTTGTTTTATTTTGTAGATCAATATCATCAGTCTCCTGAGGAACCTTTACTGAAATGTATTGTGAGAGCAACTGATTTAGGAGTTGTGTCTTTGGTTTTGAATGCTGCAGAATGAAAGAACATGTTTGGGTTGGCACAGGACGCACAGATCACTATAGAACAATCACAGATGGCTATATGTGATCCAGACACACAGGAGGTTATTCCTGGTAGATGGGATAAAAATCACTGTAAGGTCTGTTTACCCTGAGAAGGGGACTGCCCATCTTTCTGTATGAATGGAAACTGGATTACCCCAGATGAAGCAGCTGATACGCTTTGTATGCAAACCTTGTGGGACTGGCTTTATGAATACCAGGATATTCACCCAATGAATATACTTGTCACCCAGTCTTGGTAGATGCTATGTTAAAGTGCTCCTTTTGTATGGATACCCTATTTTAACCTTACTGCCACAAAACTGAGAGATAGTTCAAAAAGCCTTATGAAATGTACTGTCTCAGCTTCCTCTCATGGTCTTATTGATGCTAGTAAAAATATTAAGTTATTAACAAGAGAATGGAGAAGGCAGGGAAGAGAATCAAGAGAATGGTTTTATCAGGGGAGAAATTTTAAACAGTTAAGAAAAAGGTGAATAAAGCTAATGTTGATAGGAGTGGAGCAAAGAAGAAAGAGTCATGGAACTCATCCTAGCAGAATGGAAATCTTTAGATAGTAATTAAGGAGTGGAATGAATAAAACAGATATTGGTGGCCCCCCAGCATTAAATAGCCCCAGATAAGTCAGCTCTGTTTATCACAATTTTGAGAAAATTTGAAAGCCAGAAAACAGAAATTACAATGAGAAATCTGACCAATCACTTAGGGCAGTAGTAAGACAATCAATATAAGATGGACAAATCTCATCTAAGGTTTAAGACATACAACATTTTATATGTCTTATACATAAGAGTCCCTTGGCTCTTGCTAAGATCTAAAGCCTTTTGCATAAGCTTGGATAAAATAGTCAGATGGTGGAGAAAAGATTCCAAGACTCCTTGATACAGAAGTCTACAAACTGGTGCCAAAATCCATTGACAAAACCTTGACTCAGGCTGCAGTTCAACTGAGAGAACATATAAGTGTAAGGGTTAATTAGATTATGAAAGTTGGAATGTTACCCAAATCTTTTTTGGAGTGGAAATTATGTCTGACTGGGGGAACGCTTCCCTTACATGGTATTGTAAAACCAAAACCCATTGATGAAGTCCTGATGGAGGCTACAATTATGAATGTAGGGTTGATGAAGTTAAGGTAAAAGTTTGTAGGAGGACTGATGCATTTTAACAGGTTTCATGTGAAGTGATGGCATCTTTTTTTTTTCCTTTTTACTTGATGGTATTATGGGGATGGACATTGTATCTGACTGATGAATATTTCCCATACCTAGTAGTGTAAAACAGAAGGCAGGTAAGTCCACCCTTCAAGCAGTGTTAATTGGTCATGCTAAATGGGAACCAGTAAGATTGCCTGAGCCAAAACAGTGCAGAATAGAGGCTGAGGTGTTGGTAGGCTGTGCGATAGCCCTATGTGAGGTATATAAGTTGTGTCTGACACTTTTGCAACCCCATGGACTGTAGTTCACCAGGCTCCTCTGTCCATAGAATTTCCCAGGCAAGAATCCTGGAGTGGGTTGCCATTTCCTTCCTGACTGGGGCTTATGGCAAGAGTCTGTAAGCACCTCACAGCGACAATTACTGGCACTTTGGACTAGAAGATTTCCATTTGAGGGGCATTTTACTACCTTGCAATCAGAGACAAATTGAAGCTACCCTTATGACTGACTGAAGGGCATAAAGTGATCTTGAAACTTGAAATAGCCATAATGTCTAGGATAATGGGACTGGCAGTGCCCAGGAGAGTTCCATAGTAAAATGAAAATGGTTGGTAAAGGAACAGGCTGCATGAGTGATGCAAGGATGAGGTACTCCTGAGAGCAGAGGGCCTCTTTTCACTAAGGGCTGACTCTGAAACTGTGTGAGGTGCTGCTGGATTCTGTTGTAATGTGTACAGTGCCATATAAAGAGCCCTTAACTGACCAACAAAGAGCTGCTTGACTTGTGGATGGCCAGTTTCATGGGAAATGGACAATATTTTAGAAGTGTTTGGGAGGCCAGCACTCCTGATTGAAGAAGGTAAAAATAGATCAGCCTGGTGTGCTGAATTGTATGCCGTTTTCCTAGCAGTGGTGGAATTGAGAAATGGCAAAAGCCCTATGTTTGGGTTTTTACCTACACTTGGGCAGTAACCCATGGCCTGGCCATATGGTCAGGTAGATAGGCAATGGAAAACTGGACTCTTAAAGGGATGACCATATAGGGCACAGCTCCATGGAAATCACTGGGAATTTAAGGGGGTACATTAAACTAGGACATATTGATGCTCATCAGAAGAACCCCCTTCCAAGGTTCAGAAGGTGATTGGAACCACCAAGTGGACCTTTTGGTGTGCTTCCTTGAGTTTGCCACCTGGGTCCATGAAATGAGTGGACATGGGGAAAGGGCAGCAAGGCAAAGATGGGCTGAATCCAGATATATTTCTCTTACACCACCTGAGGCAATGCCAGTAAGAACTGTTCTGTATGCCAGCAAAAGAGACAGACTGCAGATGGCTATGTGGCAGATTCCCTGGGAGTGGGGGGAGGCCCTGATTATAGTTGACAGACTAATTATAGTCAGACTAATGCTAGCAGCCCTGGGGGCTACAAATGAGTCTTGATAGGACTGCAGGATTAGATATTGACTCTTTACTGGGCTTTACCTACTCAGTGGTAGATGGCAAATGCTCAAAGTACTGTAAGAAAAGATGTTGCGCAAGTTTGGACAGTTGAGTGTCACTTCTTCAGATGAAGGAACATACAGACTTTCCATTGCGTGATGTCCATCAATGATGAAAAAAAGTAACCTTTTTAGAGTCGTACTTTGACAGAGAATTGAAATGGGCTGTTAAAATATTGGTTATTTAAAATGCGGGAAAAAATAAGATAAAATAAAATAAAATGTGGGGGTGGGGGCCGGGTAAAGGCATGAAGGGCTGGCTTATGTCCCTTTTCAAGTATGTACTCATTCTCAACTTGAATATGAGTGGGGCTAAAATAGTGTTCCCACAGGATAGAGTTGTGTTTTTTTCTGGTGGATCCAGGAAATAGGGGGTGGGGAAAATACTGGTATTCTCTCTTCTCCATATCACCTCAACTTCTTTTCTGTACTACTTGTTACAATGTTTTCAGGACCAGGGCTGCAACTACAAGGGCCTGAAACAGGGAAGATTCCTAAGCAAGAAAGTGTTTACCTTTATGTCAGAATTCCTAAGGATATTAGGAGGATATGCCTTCACCCAATCTAGTAAAATTAGGGTTAACAGTGAATACAGCTATACTGCCTATTGATAGCTCACCTACATAACTTCTGCTCATGTGTAGCCTTACCTTATCTGACTAAAAGTGAACTGAGGGAGCAGGACTTGCTAGACTCGTATTGCTGCCTACCATTTATACAAGTACAGTGACTGAACCTAACATCCTTTCCAAAGATGGAAAAGTTTGGGTTTCAGTGAAGAGAATGAAAAATATTAGTAACTGAGGATTAGAAAATGAATAAATGGGTTATGTAATGAGAGAAACTCAGTATTACATGCACATCTCAAAAGAGGCCCAGAGCAAAAGATCTCTTTTGTCTCTCGGCTCAATTATACTGGATGCCTGAAATGGTTTAGCTGTATATTGCTGATACCACTTCTGTTCTTGGAGCCTGACAGGATTGAATAGAAGCCTGCAAACCTGAGTGACCTTGCACTGGGAGACATTTTCATAAGATTTGATAATGGACTGGATGGTTATTAGTGATTGAATATGCTATATTTTTTTAACATTTTTTATTGTTTTTCTATAAAGGATCTGTGATATATTTGTTATTAAGATGATCAAAATCTATTTCTCATGTATATTTGGTCTCCATCCATGGTTCCTAGCTCACAGGTCCCAAAACCCTGGGCATTTCCTGAGTGATAAGAGCAATTGGAGCATCTTTTGTCATAATATTTGGTCTCTTGTCCTCAGTTTGTAAAATCAACTTTAGAGTCATTAAAATAAAATGGGTGTCTAATCAGACTTTTTGCCCGTTTTTAAAATAGATGTTTATTTTTCTATTGTTTAGTTTTAGGAATTTCCTGAATATTTTAGATATCAGTCCTTTCTTATATATGTATTTTAAAGAGATTTATTCCTAGTCCCTGGTTTGCTTTTTCATTATCTTAAAAACCTTTTTTTCAGGGAAAAGTTTTTAATTTTAATAAAGTCCTACTTCACAGGTTTTTCTTTCATGGATCATGCTTTCTGTATTTAAGAACTTATTGCTAGAAGTGTTGTTAGCAACATGCACAAACCAGTTCAGTTCTGTTCAGTCACTCAGTCTTGTCTGGCTCTTTGAGACCCCATGGACTGCAGCAGGCCAGGCTTCCCTGTCCATCACCAACTCCTGGAGCTTGCTCAAACTCATGTCCATCGAGTTGGTGATGCCATCCAACCATCTCATCCTCTGTTGTCCCCTTCTCCTCTTGCTTCAATCTTACCCAGCATCAGGGTCTTTTCAAATGAGTCAGTTCTTCACATCAGGTGGCCAAAGTATTGGAGCTTCAGCTTCAGCATCAATCCTTCCAATGAATATTCAGGACTGATTTCCTTTAGAATTGCCTGGTTTGATCTCCTTGCAGTCCAAGGGACTCTCAAGAGTCTTCTGTAACACCACAGTACAAAAGCATCTATTCTTCGGCACTCAGCCTTTATGGTCCAACTCTCACATCCATACACGACTACTGGAAAAACCATAGCTTTGATTTTTGTCAGCAAAGTAATGTCTCTGCTTTTTAATATGCTGTCTAGGTTTGTGATAGCTTTTCTTCCAAGGAGCAAGCGTCTTTTAATTTCCTGGCTGCAGGCACCATCTGCAGTGATTTTAGAGCCCAAGAAAATAAAGTCTGTCAATCTTTCCATTGTTTCCCCATCTATTTGCCATGAAGTGATGGGACTTGATGCCATGATCTTCATTTTTTGAATGTTGAGCTTTAAGCCAGCTTTTTCACTCTCCTCTTCACTTTCATCAAGAGGCTCTTCTTGCCTCTTTGCTTTCTGCCATAAAGGTGGTGGCATCTGCATATCTGAGGTTATTGGTATTACTCCAGGCAGTCTTGTATCCAGCTTGTACTTCAACCAGCCTGGCATTTTGCATGATGTACTCTGCATATCAGTTAAATAAGCAGGGTGACAGTATACAGCTGTGATGTACTCGTTTCCCAATTTGGAACCAGTCCGCTGTTCCGTGTCTGGTTCTAACTGTTGCTTCTTGACCTGCATACAGATTTCTCAGGAGGCAGGTAAGGTAGTCTGGTATTCCCATCTCTTTAAAAATTTTCCACAGTTTGTGGAAAATTTGACTGATCCACATAGTCAAAGGCTTTGGCCTAGTCAGTAAAACAGAAGTAGATGTTTTTCTGGAACTCTCTTGCTTTTTTGATGATCCAACAGATGTTGGCAATTTGATCTCTGGTTCTTCTGCCTTTCTAAGAGGTTTCTGCCTTCTAAGAGGTTTCCCTTGTGGCTCAGACTGTAAATTGTCTTCCTTCAGTGCAAGAGACCTGGGTTTGATCCCTGGGTTGGGAAGATTCCCTGGAGAAGGAAGTGGCAACCCACTCCAGTACTCTTGCCTAAAAAATCCCATGGACGGAGGAGCCTGGTAGGCTACAGTCCATGGGGTCACAAAGAGTCTGACATGACTGAGTGAATTCTCTCTCTCCTGCCTTTTCTAAACCCAGATTGGATATCTGGAAGTTCTTGGTTCATGTACTTTGAAGCCTCACTTGGAGAATTTTGAGCATTACTTTGCTAGGGTGTGAGATGAGTGCAATTGTGTGATAGTTTGAACATTCTTTGGCATTGCTTTTCTTTGCAATTGGAATAAAAACTGACCTTTTCCAGTCCTGTGGCCACTGGTGAGTTTTCCAGATATGCTGACATATTGAGTGCAGCACTTTTACAGCATCATCTTTTAGGATTTGAAATAGCTTAGCTGGCAATGGCAACCCACTCCAGTACTCTTGCCTGGAAAACCCCATGGGCAGAGGAGCCTGGTAGGCTGCAGTCCATGGAGTTGCTACGAGTCAGACACAGCTGACCGACTTCACTTTCACTTTTCACTTTCATGCATTGGAGAAGGAAATGGCAACCCACTCCAATACTCTTGCCTGGGAAACCCCATGGGCAGAAGAGCCTGGTAGGCTGCAGTCCATGGGGTCGTGAAGAGTCGGACACGACTGAGCGACTTCACTTTCACTTTTCACTTTCCTGTATTGGAGAAGGAAATGGCAACCCACTCCAGTGTTCTTGCCTGGAGAATCCCAGGGACGGAGGAGCCTGGTGTGCTGCCGTCTATGGGGTCGCACAGAGTCGGACACGACTGAAGCGACTTAGCAGCAGCAGCAGCAGCAGCTGGAATTCCATCACCTCCACTAGCTTTGTTCGTAGTAATGCTTCTTAAGCCCACTTGACTTCACATTGCAGGATGTCTGGCTCTAGGTGAGTGATTACACCATCCTGGGTATCTGGGTCATGGAGATCTTTTTTATATAGTTCTGTGTATTCTTGCCACCTTTTCTTAATATCTTCTGCTTCTGTTAGGTCCATACCATTTCTGTCTTTTATTGTGCCCATCTTTGCATGAAATGTGCCCTTTGTATCTCTAATTTTCTTGAAGAAATCTCTAGTCTTTCCCATTATATTGTTTTCCTCTATTTCTTTGCATTAATCAGTGAGGAAGGCTTTCTTATCTCTCCTTGCTATTCTTTGGAACTCTGCATTCAGATCAGTATATCTTTCCTTTTCTCCTTTGCCTTTAACTTCTCTTCTTTTCTCAGCTATTTGTAAGGCAGTGCCTGAAGAACTATGGATGGAGGTTTGTGACATTGTACAGGAGGCAGTGATCAAGACCATCCCTAAGAAAAAGAAATGCAAAAAGGCAAAATGGACTAAGACATTCTTTGAATATATATCTGGGCTTCCCTTGTGGCTCAGCTGGTAAAGAATCTGCCTGCAATGCAGGAAACCTGGGTTTGATCCCTGGGTTGGGAAGATCCTCCGGAAGAAGGAAAGGCTACCCACTCCAGTATTCTGGCCTGGAGAATTCCGTGGACTGTATAGTCTATGGGGTCGCATAGAGTCAGACACGACTGAGTGATTTTCACTTTCACTTTCAGTAATAACAATTTAACATCTATCTACAGACTAAAGTGGGTTTCCCTGGTGACTCAGTGGTAAAGAATCCTCCTGCAATGCAGGAGACATGGGTTAAATCCCTGGGTCAGGAGGATCCCCTGCAGGAGGAAATGGAAACCCCCACCAGTATTCTTGTCAGGAAAATTCCATGGACAGAGCAGCCTGGCAGGTTATAGTCCATGAGGTCAAACAGTCAGATGCGACTGGAGTGTCTAAGCACATGGACAATAGTGCCTTTGTGAGAGCTGTGGGATCCAACACCATACACAGGACCTGGATGGAGTCTCACCCACTCATGTCTTAGGTAATACACATACAGATCTCTGTCTTGGCTTCAGACCCTGCAATGGCCCCAGTCCTTTTCATCCATGGTCTAGGAGCCCCTGAAGAACACTGTGAACAATCTGTGGATGAGACAGTCACCCATTGACACGAAAGCTGTTATGGAATTCAAGGTTTTCAGCAGAGAAGGTCCAGCATGCTGTTGGAGAAAGCAGACACACACATTGTGTGTGTGTATGTGTGTGTGTGAGAGAGAGTATGAGTTTGGGTTCATTGGAGAGGGAAAGAATAACATTTTGACTTTACCTGTACCACCCCACCCCCAATCAATATGCCTCAGTTCCAAGAGACACTTTCTTGGCCAGTGATTTCTCCTGCATGGGCCAGGAGTGCAGGGTTAGTGAAAGGGTGTTAAGGAGTGTCTGGCTTCCCCAGCGTGTCAGGGACCCATTTCTCTCTCATTCCATTCCGAGTACCGAGTTGTGAGCTACATGACTGGGAGTAGAAAGAGGCTGAAAGAGTAACGTATAGGACTCTTGGAGGGCACTGCTGCTGCTGCAAAGTCGCTTCAGTCGTTTCCGACTCTGCGACCCCATGGACGGCAGCCCACCAGGCTCCTCCGTCCATGGGATTTTCCAAGGAAGAGTACTGGAGTGGGGTGCCATTGCCTTCTCCTAATGGGACATAATCCTACTAGCTGCTTCATGGACTCTCTTAAAAAGCCATGAATTTGAGGCAGTTGTAGTGAGGTGGATGAACCTAGAGCCTGTAATACAGAGAGAAGTAAGTCAGAAAGAGAAAAACACATGTTGTATATTAATACATATATATGGACTCTAGGCCTGGAGAAGGAAATGACAACCCATTCCAGTATTCTTGCCTGGAGAATTCCATGGATAGAGGAGCCTGGAGGGCTACAGTCCATAGGGTCGCGAAGAGTTGGACACGACTGAGTGACTGAGCATATGGAATCTAGAAAAATGGTACTGGGGAACCTATTTACAGGGTGGGAATAGAGACGTGGATGTAGGGAATGAACTTGCAGACACTGCGGGGGAAGGAGAGGGTGGGACCAACTGAAAGAATAGCATTGAAACATATATTACTGTATGCAAAATAGATAGCTAGTGAAAAGCTGTTGTATAACACAGGGAGCTCAACCTGGTGCTCTGTGACAACCTAGAAGGGTATGGCAGAAACTAACACAGCACTGTAAAGTAATTGTCCTCCAATTAAAAATAAATTTTATACATTTTTAAGTAAAATTTTTTTAGTTTAAAAAGTTTTTTTTTTTTTAATTTTTTTTTGGCCACACTGCGTGGCTTGTGGAGCTTCCCTGACCAGGAGGACCAGAGATCAAACCTGTGCATTGTGCAGTAGAAGTGCGAGTCTTAACCACTGGACCACCATGGATGTCTGAGTTATCTGACTTTTTAAAAAATTAATTTATATAATTGGAGGGTAATTACCTTACAGTATTGTGGTGGATTCTGCCACACATCAACATGAAACAGCCACGGGTGCACATGTGTTCCCCCATCCTAAACCCCCCTTCCACCTCACTGCCTACCCTATCCCTCTGGGTTATCCCAGAGCATCGGCTTTGAGTGCCCCACCTCATGCATTAAACTTGCACTGGTCATCTATTTTATATATGGTAATATACATGTTTCAATGCTATTCTCTCAAATCATCCCACCCTCCCCTTCTCCCACACAGTCCAAAAGTCTGTTCTTTACATCTGTGTCTCTCTTGTTGTCTTGCAATAAAGTCATCATTACCATCTTTCTAAATTCTATATATATGCATTAATATACTGCATTGATATTTCTCTTTCTGGCTTACTTCACTCTGTATAATAGGCTTCAGTTTCATCCATCTCATTAGAACTGAGTCAAATGCATTCTTTTTATAGCTGAGTAATATTCCATTGTGTATATGTATCACAACTTCCTTATCCATTGATCTGCCAATGGACATCTAGGTTGCTTCCATGTCCTGGCTATTGTAAACAGTGATGCAGTGAACATTGGGGTACTTGTGTCTCTTTCAGTTCTGGTTTCCTCAGTGTGTATGCCCAGTAGTGGGATTGCTGTGTCGTATGGCAGTTCTATTTCCAGTTTTTTAAGGAATCTCCACACACTTCTCCATAGTGGCTGTCCTAGTTTCCATTCCCACCAACAGTATAAGAGGGTTCCCTTTTTTTCACACCCTCTCCAGCATTTGTTGTTCATAGACTTTTTGATGGCAGCCATTCTGAATGGAGTGAGATGGTACCTCATTGTGCCTTTGATTTGCATTTCTCTAATAATGAGTGATGTTGAGCATCTTTTCATGAGTTTATTAGCCATTCTGTAATGTCTTCTTTGGAGAAATGTCTGTTTAGTTCTTTTCCCCATGTTTTGATTGGGTTGTTCATTTTTCTGGTATTGAGCTGCATGAGCTGCTTGTATATTTTGGAGATTAATTCTTTGTGAGTTGTTTCATTTGCTGTTATTTTCCCATTTCAAAGGCTGCCTTTTCACCTTGTTTATAGTTTCCTTCATTGTACAAAAGCTTTTAAGTTTCATTAGGCCACATTTGTGTATTTTTTAATATTTCCATTACTCTGGGAGGTGGGTCCTAGAGGATCTTGCTGTGATATATGTCAGAGAGTGTTCTGCTTATATTTTCCTCTAAGAGTTTTATAGTTCCTGGTGTTACATTTAGATTTTTAATCCTTTTTGAGTTTATTTTTGTGTATGGTGTTAGAAAGTGTTCTAGTTTCATTATTTTTCAATGTGGTTGACCAGTTTTCCCAGCACCACTTATTAAAGTGATTGTCTTTTCTCCATTGTATATTTTTGCCTCCTTTGTCAAAGATACAGTATCCATAGGTGCGTGGATTTATCTCTGGGCTTTCTGTTTTGTTCTGCCAATTATATTACTGTCTTTGTGCCAGTACCATACTGCCTGGATGACTGTAGCTTTGTAGTATAGTCTGAGGTCAAGAGGGTTGATTCCTCCAGTTCCATTTTTCTTTCTCAAGATTGCTTTGGCTATTCAAGGCTTATTGTGTTTCCATACAAATTGTGAAATTATTTTTCTAGTTCTGTGAAAAATACCAATGGTAGCTGATAGGGATTGCATTAAATTACAGATTGCTTTGGGTAGTATACTCATTTTCAATATGTTGATTCTTCCAACCCACAATCATGGTCTATTTCTCCATTGATCTGTGTCATCTTTAATTTCTTTCATCAATGTTTTATAGTTTTCTATATAAAGGTCTTTTTTTTCTTTGGGTAAATTTAATTCCAAAATATTTTATTCCTTTCATTGCAGTGGTGAATGGGATTGTTTCCTTAGTTTCTCTTTCTGTTTTTTCATTGTTAGTATATAGGAATGCAAGGGATTTCTGTGTATTAATTTTACATCCTGTAATTTTACTACATTCAAGGATTACCTCTAGTAACTTACTGGTGGTGTCTTTAGGGTTTTCTATGTAGAGGATGATGTCATCTGCAAACAGGGAGAGTCTTACTTCTTTTCCATTCTGGATTCATTTTGTTTCTTTTTCTTCTCTGATGGCTGTGGCTAGGACTTCCAAAACTATGTTGAGTAATAGTGTTGAGAGTGGGCACCCTTGTCTTGTTACTGATTTTAGAGGAAATGCTTTCAATTTTTCACCATTGAGGATAAGGTTTGCTGTGGGTTTGTCGTATATGACTTTTATTATGTTGAGGTATGTTCCTTCTATACCTGCTTTCTGGAGAGTTTTCATCATAAATGGGTGTTGAATTTTGTCAGAGGCTTTCTCTGCATCTTTTGAGATAATCATATGGTTTTTATCTTTGAATTTGTTAATATGGTGTATCGCATTGATTTGTGAATATTGAAGGATCCTTGCATCCCTGGTATAAAGCCCACTTGGTCATGATGTATGATCTTTTTAATATGTTGTTGGATTCTGTTTGCTATAATTTTGTTGAGGGTTTTTGCATCTATGTTCATCCATGATATTGGCACGTAAATTTCTTTTTTTGTAGATCTTTGTCTGGTTTTGGTATTAGGGTGATGTTGGCCTCATGGAATGAGTTTCAGAGTTTACCCTCCTCTGCAATTTTTGGAAGAGTTTGGGTAGGATAGGTGTTAGATCTTCTCTAAATTTTTGGTAGAATTCACCTGTGAAGCCATCCAGTCTTGGGCTTTTGTTTGTTGGAAGATTTTTATTACAGTTTTGATTTCCTTGCTTGTGATGGGTCTGAAGATTTTATATTTCTTCTTGGTTCAGTTTTTGAAGGGTATACTTTTCTAAGAATTTGTCTATTTCTTCCAGGTGTTCAATTTATTGGCATATAATTGCTCATAGTAGTCTCTTGTGATCTTTTATATTTCTTTTTGTCTATTTTGATTTCTCCATTTTCATTTCTAATTTTACCAATTGGATTCTTCTCTCTTTTCTTGATGAGTCTGGCTAGTGTATTGTCTATTTTATTTATTTTCTTAAAGAACCAGCTTTTAGTTTTGTTGATCTTTGGTATAATCTCCTTCATTTTTTTCAGTTATTTCTCCTCTGGTTTTTATGATTTCTTTCCTTCTACTAACTTTGGGGTTCTTTTGTTCTTCTTTTTCTAGTTGCGTTAGGTGTAAAGTTAGGTTGTTTACTTGATGTCTCTCTTGTTTCTTGAGGTAGGCTTATATAGCTATGGACCTCCCTCTTAGCACTGACTTTACTGAATTCCATAGGTTTTCGCTGTCATGTTTTCATTTTTATTTTTTCCTGTGCATATTTTGACTTTCTTTTTGATTCCTTCCTTGATCTGTTTGTTATTCAGAGTGTGTTTTAGCCTCCATATGTTTGTGTTTCTTATGTTTTTTTTTTTTCCTGCAGTTGACATCTAATCTTACCACATTGGGATCAGAAAAGATGCTTGAAATGATTTCAGTTTTTTAAAATTTACCAAGGCTAGATTTATGGCCAAAGATGTGATCTATGCTGAGGAATGTTCTGAGTGCTGCTGCTGCTGCTATGTCGCTTCAGTCATGTCTGACTCTGTGCGACCTCATAGACAGCAGCCCACTTGAGAAAAAAGGTGAAATCCATTATTTTGGGGTGAAATGCCCTGTAGATATTGATTAGGTCTAACTGGTCCATTGCATCATTTAAAGCTTGTGTTTCCTTGCTAATTTTCTGTTTGGTTGATCTATCCATTGATGTGAGTGGGGTATTAAAGTCCTCCACTATTATTGTTTTACTGTTAATTTATCCTTTTATACTTGTTAGGATTTGCCTACGTAGGGAGGTGCTCCTATGTTGGGTACATATATGCTTATAATTGTTATATCTTCTTCTTGAATTGATCCTTTGATCATTATGTAGTATCCTTCTCTGTCTCTTATCACAGTCTTTATTTCAAAGTCTATTTTATCTGATATGAGTATTGCTACTCCTGCTTTCTTTTGGTCTCCATTTACATGAAACATATTTTTCAAGCCCCTCACTTTCAGTCTGCATATGTCTCTAGGTTTGAGGTGGGTCCCTTGTAGACAGCATATATAGCAGTTTTGTTTTTGTATCTATTCAGCCCGTCTTTGTCTTTTGGTTGGAGAATTCACCCTATTTACATTTAAGGTAATTATTGATAAGTATGATCCTGTTACCATTTACTTTGTTGTTTTGGCTTTGTTTATATAAACCTTTTCTGTGTTTCCTGTCTAGAGAAGATCCTTTAGCATTTGTTGAAGAGCTGGTTTGGTGGTGCTGAATTCTCTCAGCCTTTGCTTGTCTGTAAAGCTTTTAATTTCTCCTTCATATTTGAATGAAATCCTTGATGGGTAGAATAATCTTGATTGTAGGTATTTCTCTTTCATCACTTTAAGTATGTCCTGTCATTTGCTCCTGGCCTGGAGAGTTTTCCTCCAGTTATCAGCAGTTATCAGCTGTTATCCTTATGGGGATCCCTTTGTGCATTATGTGTTGCTTTTCCCTGGCTGCTTTTAATATTTGCTATTTGTTTTTAATATTTGGTAGCTTGATTAATATGTGTCTTGGGGTGTTTTGCCTTGGGTTTATCCTGTTTGGGACTCTGGTTTTCTTTAACTTGGGTGGCTGTTTCCTTCCCCATTTTGACTATTATCTCCTCAAATATTTTTTCATGCCCTTTTTGTCTTCTTCTTCTGGGACACCTATGATTTGAATGTTGGGGTATTTACCACTGTCCCAGAGGTCTCTGAGTTTGTCCTTGTTTCATTTCATTCTATTTCTTTTTTCTTTCTGCTTCATTTATTTCCACCATTCTATCTTCCGACCCACTTGTCCTCTCTTTTGCCTCAGTTATTCTACTGTTCGTTTCCTCCAGAGTGCTTTTAATCTCAGTTATTGCATTGTTCATTAGTGACTGACTTCTTTATTTCTTCTAGGTCCTTGTTAAACATTTCTTGCATCTTCTCAATCCTTGTTGCTAGTCTATTTATCTGTAACTGCATTTTGTTTTCCAGATTTTGGATCATCTTTACTATCATTATTTTGAATTCTTTTTCAGGTAGAATCCTCATCTCCTCCTCTTTGGCTTCATTTGGCTTCATTTCTCTGCCTTTTCATTTTGTTTAGATTACTGTGTTTGGGGTGTCCTTTCTGCAGGCTGGAAGTTCGTGGTTCCTCTTGATTGTGGAGTCTGCTCCCTCTGGATTGGGTTGGACCAGTGGCTTGTCAAGGTATCCTGTTTGGGGGAAGTTGTTTCTGTGTCTTGGTGGCTGTAGCTGGATCTCTTCTCTCTGGAGTGCAGTGAAGTGTCCAGTTATGAGTTTGGGATGTCTATAGGTTTGACATGGCTTTGGGCAGACTCTGTTTTTATGTTTAGGGATGTGCTCCTGTTTTGCTGAGAAATTAGCATGTGTGTCTTGCATTGGGTCTTGTTGGCTCTTCGGTGGTGCTTCGTTTCATTGTAGGTTTGGAAACGTTTGGGTGAACTCTTGTCTATTTATGTTACCTGGAGACAGGAGTTCTCTGATGTACTAAGGTTCTAGAATTAAGCCTCCTGCCTCTGGCTTTTGGTCCTTCTCTTACAGTAGCCTGAAGACTTCTCCATCCATACAGCATAGAAGGTAAAACCACTAGGTTAATGGTGAAACAGTTCTGCACAGCCAGGAACACCCAGAGAGATTCACAGAGTTATATAAAGAAGAGAAAAGGGTGGACCGTAATAGAGGTAACCTGGAGGAGAAAAGGGAGAGTCAAAAAGGAGAGAGCAATCAAGCCAGTAATCAAAGAGAGCAATCAAGCCAGTAATCAAATCCCTAAGTGAAAATGGATAGTGAAGATTAGATTCTTGAAGGTACAAAATTGATCGCAAATACCATAAAGCAAAGACTAAAAACCTAGAATACAGGTTAGACTCTCAAAAAATACAATATAAAAATACAAAAAAGTTGATCACAAAAGTTAATAAAATATGTATGGAATTTATTTTAAAATAGGGTTTTTTAAAGGTAATATTAGGCTATAAAATGAAAGTTAAAGGAGTAATAAAGAACTAAAATTTTTTAAAAGTTATAAAGTGATAATAAAAATATATCTAGGAATTTCTTTAGAGTTGTTGTGGGCAGTGTGGGGTCAGTTCAGTGTCATAAAGTCCCTTGTTCCAGCTTGTACTTGTTCTCAAGGTCTAAAGTTGCCCCTCAAATGCACAATCTCAGCATTAACTGCAGGGTTTTAATCTGTTGTACCTATCACTTCCAGAATGCTCTTCCCCCTTCATTGTTTATTTTGCCTTACTTTGTTTGCAAGTCTCTTCAGTGTCTAATTTCCTCCTTGACATGAGGGGGTGATGGTGGCCCTTTATTTATCCTCACTTGTTCAGATGTGCTGTGGAGAGGGAGGTACGCTGCAAACAAATACCACTGGCATGTGTGGGAAGTGCTTGCAGTGGATGGGCCACACTGGGTTGGCCACAGTCCAAGGCAGCGTGTACTTCCCAGGTCCACACTGCTCGGGCTCCAGGGTGCTCTGCAATGACACTGTTCCAGGTGGGCCCTGCAGTTCATGCACTTCTCAGGTCTGAGTTGCTCAGGTTCTTGGGTGCTCTGCAGGGACACAGACCCAGATGGGCTGTGCATTTGCCCTTCCCAGGTCTGAACAGTTCAGGCTTGGTGAATGCACTGTTCCAGGTTGGCCATGCATGTTATGCACCTCCCCCATCCCGGCCACTTGGTTTCCCCGGTGCCCTAAGAGCACAGTCCCAGGTGTGCTGTGTGTATCCTCTCAGGAGCTGATCTCAGGCTGTGACACTCCTGGCAGGTGTGATCCATCCACGATCCCAGGAAGATGTGGTTAGCAACTAGCAGCCTGCTCAGTTTGGTGGAAGGTGCGGTCTCTGCAGCTGAGACTGCAGCAGCTCCTTGCCTTCTCATTCTGGCTGTCACACACCTGCCTCTCTGCTTCAGGGGAGGGAGGACCCTAAATGGCAGCCAGCTTGCTCTCCTTTGGTATTCACTGGGGCACAATCCTTTGTTCTGTTAGCATGCCAGGCATCTCCATGCGGCATTAGAGTCTTTGCAGGAAAGGTCTTTTTTTTCTTTTTTTTGGTCTCTCTGGCGATCCCCTGGTTTGGGTTGCTATGTCACATTAGCTCCCTCAGATTGTCCTCAGGGCATTCAAGCCTGGTCCTTACCCTAAGGAAGGACGATGCAGCCTGGGCCTCCCTATCCCGTCCCCACTCGGTGGTGGTGGATGCGAGCATCTGAGCCACTTCTCCACTGATAGTTATTATTAGGTGCATATTCTGTGTGTGTGTGTTTTAATGTTGCCCTCTGAGATTCCGAAGCTCCCCACTGATACCCCTGTGAGGTTTCCTACTGTGTGGAAACCTCTCCTTCATGACTCCCTCCCCAGAACAGATCTCCATCCCTAAATCTTTTGTCTTCTGTTTACGTCTTTTATATTTTGTCCTTCCTCCTTTAGAAGAGATTGGGCTGCCTTTCTGGGTGTCTGGTGTCCTCTGCCAGCTTTCAGAAGTTATTTTGTGGAGATCGCTCAACATTCAAATGATCTTTTGATGTATTTGTGGGGGAGAAAGTGTTCTCCTTGTCCTATTCCTCCACCATCTTGGGGCCGCTGCTATGCCTGGTTTTTTGATGTTACGTTGTATGACCTATTTATATATATTGGATATTAACCCCTTACTGGTCGTATGATTTACAGATATTTTCTCCCATTTTGTAGGTTACCTTTTTGTTATGTCAGTGGTTACCTTTGCTAAGCAAAATCTTTTATGTTTAATTATGTCCCATTTGTTTATTTTTGCTTTTATGTCCTTTCCTTTAGAAAAGAGATTTTAAAAAGTGCTACTACTATTTATAACAATTATTCTGCCTATGTTTTCCTCTAGGAGTTTATGGTTTCTGGTCTATTCTGTTCATTTTGATTATGAAGCTTTTTTAATTAGCAAGTTACACTGTGAAAGATGCACATGAATCTGAGATTCTGGTGATAAAAACACTGTGGAGACTTCTTAACCTCTTCACTTTGGTAAACTCTGGGTATCAGAGGTCCACAACCACCATATTTATATATTAGTTGGAAATAATTTATCATCATTAATACATTCAGGGAAAGATACCATGAACTGACTGTTTAGGAAATGCTATTAGTTTGTTATTCACAGGACACTGGTAGTGATAGCATCTTTAAAATCTTTGATTATATCATATATGCTTTTCTGTACCTTTTTGAAAATTACAAATAGGTTTTTCCAAGAATAGAGAGGCCAGTCAGGACTTAGGAAAAGAAGGGATGTTGCTACTCCTTTAAGGATTCATTAGACATTAGGGAACATACTAGTTAGTAATCATATACTTGTAGATAACATGTTGAGTTTTCTACCTGCTTTATTTTTATCTGCCACTGTTATCACAAAATCATAATTATGAGTTCACCTTTCCTCACAGAGCAGTAAACAAGTTTGAGATCTTTAAGCCTGAAAATAGGCCTTGGTACTCTTCCCTAAATTCTAAGTAATCCCCTTAAACTCCAGAAAGATCTTCTCAGCTGTTGTCTTAAAGCATTCAGCAGTAGGGTTAGGGCAGAATTGATAGAGACTTTGCAGTGTGCTTAATTTCAATATTCTCAACAATTCACCTAGGTAATTCCCTAAAGAAGAGTTCTAGTATTTCTATTCTGCTTAAATCAGAAGCAACTTTTCTTATAATAGTTTCCTATTTGTCCTGTGAAAATTACTACATATATAATCGCTTAAAACAACATGGATTTATTATCTTAGTATTATGGAGATCAAAAATCCAAAATTAGTCTCGCTGAGATATAGTGAAGATATTGGCAAGGCTGGTTCCTTCTGAAGGCTGTGAAGGGTGAATCCACTTCCTTGTCTTTTTTCAGCCTCTGGAGTCTGCGTACCTTCCTTGATTCATGGTCCTTTTCTTATATCACTCCAAACTTTGATTCCTTTGTCCCATCTCTTCCTTCTGTGTTTGACCTTCTTGCTTCCCTCTTTTAAGGATCCCATACTTACATTTGTCCATCTTCAGAATCCAGGATAATCTTCCCATATCAAGGACCTTAACTTATTTTTATTACCATGTAAGTTAACATACTGACAAGTTCCAGGGATCAAGATACTGACATCTCTGGAGGGAAAGGGCCTTATTCAGTCTACCATCCCACTTACAGTAAAGGCAGTGGTCACAGAAACAGTAAAACAAGTTACAAATGTGTAGATACTGTGGTAAAACAGGCTACTCATATAATTTGAGTTTTTTATATGGATATCTTTGACAGACATCCATCCAGTCATTATCGATAGATTCACACAAGGGCATATTATGATAAGGTAAACAGATGAGTGATAAACCCCCCAGGTTTCCTTACCAAAGTGGAGTTGTGAAATTTTACCATTCTGTAAATTTTACCTCAAAATGAACAACTTGGAAAACTCTTCTGTGATGGACTTCCTATACATATGATAGGGGTTCATTTTAACTTTCTCTTTATCATGATAACCCTCTGTTATGGGCTAAATTGCCCCTCTTTTCCTAAATATGAATTCCTAACCTCTTGTACCTCAGAATGTGATTATATTTGGAGACAGAGCATATAAAGATGTGATCAACTTCAAACGAGTCCATTAGACTGGTGTCCTTATAAGAAGTGTAAATTTTATCAGGGACACATCAGACATGCATGTGCACAGAGGAAGGACCACACTAAGGTACAGCAAGAAGGTGATAATCTGAAATCCAAGAGGAGAGGCCTCAAGAGAAACCAAACCTGCCAACACCTTGATCTTGACCTTCTAGCCCATGGACCTGAGAGAAATAAATTTCTAGTAATAAATTAAGCCACCCAGTCTGTGCTATTTTTGTTAGGGCAGCCCTAAGAAACATACATCCTCAAATTTCTGTTTATTGACTTGACATCTAACATCCATTTTGGGAGACAGAAGACCCATATTTATGCTTAATATATAGAATTTTGTGCATGTTTCTTCAAAATTACAAATTTTATAAATCCTAGCAAACCAATAGTTCCCCTTTCAGTATTATATACAATTTCAGTGTGATAATGTGTATGCATTAGTTTTTAAATCTGTTTTAGATGGCAGAGTAAAAAAAAATGTACTGGGTAGAATACTTTCACCTTTACAAACAAAAAATTTTATCTCCAACTGACTAATGAGTTTAAAGATATTTAATGGAGTGCTTCTTAGTTTGGCCAGTGATTTGTTGTTGTTCAGTCACTCGTTGTTGTTCAGTCATGTCAGATTCATTATGATGCGCATGGACTGCAGCTCTCCAGGCTTCCATGTCCTTCCCTATCTCCTAGAGTTTGCTCAAACTCATGTCCATTGAGTTGATAATGCCATCCAACCATACCATCCTATATTACCCCGTTCTCCCCTGCCCTCAATATTTCCCAGCATCAGGGTCTTTACCATTGAGTCAGCTCTTCACATCAGGTGACCAAAGTATTGGAGTTTCACCATTAGTACTTCCAGTAAATATTCAGGGTTGATTTCCTTTAGGACTGACTAGTTAAATCTCCTTGCAGTCCAAGGGATTCTCAAAGTGATGTCTCTGCTTTTTAATACACTGTCTAGTTTTGTCATAGCTTTACTTTCAAGGAACAACTGTCTTTTAACTCCATGGCTCCAGTCACCATCCACAGTGATTTTGGAGCCAAAGAGAAAATAAAGTCTGTCACTGTTTCCGTTGTTTCCCCATTTATTTGCCATGAAGTGATGGAACTGGATGCTAGGATCTTCATTTTATGAATGTTGAGTTTTAAGCCAGCTTTTTCTCTCTCCTCTTTCCCCTTCATCAAGAGGCTCTTTAGTTCTTCTTCACTTTCTGCCATTAGGGTGGTGTCATCTGCATATCTGAGATTATTGATATTTCTCCCGGCAATCTTGATTCCAGCTTGTGCTTCATCCAGCCTGGCATTTTGCATCATGTGCTCTGCATGGAAGTTAAATAAGCCAGGTGACAATATACAGCCTTGGCATACTCCTTTCCCAATTTGAAACCAGTCCTTTGTTCCACATCTGGTTCTAACTGCTGCTTCTTGACCTGCATACACTTTTCTCAGGAGGCAGGTAAGGTGGTCTGGTATTCCCGTCTCTTGAAGAATTTTCCACACTTTGTTGTGATCCACACAGTCAAAGGCTTTAGTGTAGTCAATGAAGCAGAAGTAGATATTTTTCTGGAATTCTGTTACTTTTCCTATGACCCAACGAATGTTGGCAATTTAATCTCTGTTTCTTCTACCTTTCCTAAACCCAACTTGTACATTCAGAAGTTCTCGGTTCATGTATTGTTGAAGCCTAACTTGAAGGATTTTGAGCATAACCTCATGAGTGTGTGAAATGAGTGCAGCTGTTTGGTAGTTTGAACATTCTTTGACATTGACCTTCTTTGGGATGGAATGAAAACTGACCTTTTCTAATCCTATAGCCACTGCTGTTTTCCAAATTTGCTGGCATTTTGAGTGCAGCACTTTAACAGCATTATCTTTTAGGATTTGAAATAGCTCAGCTGGAATTCCATCACCTTCCCTATCTTTGTTCATAGTTGTGCTTCATAAGGCACTGATTATTTTAAAAAACAAAAAAGGGGAAGATGCCGGGAGCCAGCATGAGGAACTCCGCCGATGGCAAAAGTCATGAGGAAGGAGGCTTGGCATATGCAAAGGCCTGATCAAGCCTCAGGAAACCCCCTGCTCCCGGCACCACTTGACTTCACACTCCAGGATGTCTGGCTCTAGGTGAGTGACCACACCATCATGGTTATCTTCATTAATGAAAATGAAAAGACCTTTTTTTATATAGTTCTTCTGTGTATTCTGGCTACCTCTTCTTAATCTCTTCTGCTTCTTTTAGGTCCTTGCCATTTCTGTCCTTTATTTTGCCCATTTTTGAATGATATGTTCCCTTGAAAGTGAAAGTGAAAGTTAAGTCGCTTAGTCATGTCTGACTCTTTGTGACCCCTATCAGGCTCCTCTGACCATGGGATTTTCCTGGCAAGAATGCTGGAGTGGGTTGCCATTTCCTTCTCTAGGGGATCTTCCTGACCTAGGGATCAAACCCAGGTCTTCTGCACTGCAGGCAGATGGTTTACCATCTGAGCCACCAGGGGTGTCTCTAATTTTCTTGAAGAGATATCTAGTGTTTTCCATTCTGTTGTTTTCCTCTATTTCTTTGAACTGTTCACTAAAGAAGACTTTTTATCTGTCCTTCCTATTCTTTGGAACTCTGCATTTGGTTGGGTATATCTTTGTCTTTCTCCTTTGACTTTCACTTCTCTTTTCTCAGCTATTTGTAAGGCCTCCTCACACAACCATTTTGCCTTATTGCTTTTCTTTTTCTTGGGGATGGTTTTGGTCACTGCCTCCTTACAGTGTTACAAACCTCCGTCCATAGTTCTTCAGGCACTCTATTTATCAGATCTAATCCCTTGAATCTGTTTATCACTTTTACTATGTAATCATAAGGGATTTGGTTTAGGTCATACCTGAATAGCCTTGTAGTTGTCCCTACTTTTTTCAATTTAAATCTAAATTTTGCAATAAGGAGCTCATGATCTGAGCCACAGTCAGCTCCTGGTGTTTTTTATGATGACTGTATAGAGCTTCTCCATCTTCGGCTGCAAAGAATATAGCAATTTGAATTTGGTATTGACCATTTGGTTATGTCTATGTGTAGAATCTTCTTTTGTGTTGTTGGAAGAGGGTGTTTGATGTGACCAGTACATTCTCTTGGCAAATCTCTCTTAGCCTTTGCCCTGCTTCATTTTGTACTCCAAGGCCAAATTTCCCTGTTTCTCTAGGTAGCTCTTGACTTCAAAGCATGTAAAAGGATAATAACTCTCCTCAGATTTAAAATTATAGTGTAAATGATATAATTTTATAATCAACAGAAAAGGTTGATTTTCCCAGGGTTCTGGAGGCATTTATATATTTAATAAGTATTTATTAAGCAATCTATTATATGTCAGGCACTGTTCCTAAGTCCTGGGAATAGAGCATAGAAAAAGATAAATTGTTATACTCATGGAGCTTACATTTAGGATGAAGTAAAACAGATAATAAGAAAGTAAATATATAAAATATGTAATATAATATTTAGTAGTGATAAATTCTATGAAGAAAAATTGAGAACATAGTATGAGGATAAAGGATACTGGAAGTGAGGTACTATTTTTAATGAGATAGATAAATTCTCTATGAACACATAAATGAATGAAATGAGGGATTGGGGCATGAATCTATCTGCAGAAGAAATATTCTAGGCAGTGGGAACAATAAATGTAGAGCTCCTTGGGTAGAGAAATAGCAAGGAGGCCAATGTAGCTCAAATAGAATAAGCAAAAAGGTTGGAAAGAAATGTAAATTTGTAGCCAGTGGCTGGATCTTGTGAGATACTGTAGGCCATGGAAAGAAATTTAGATAAAAGAAGTTTTATGGGAAGCCATTAGATGATTTTGACAAGGGGAGTAGTGTGATACAGCTTACATTTTTAAGGGATAATCCTGTCTGCTGTGTAAAGAATGGATCCTAGGGGAATAAGAATGGAAAGCAGGGAGACCGATTGGAAGCTGGGAAGTAATTGCAGTGCTCTAGGTCAGAGATGATAGTGGCTTGGACTGGGGTGTTACCCGTGGAAATGGTGATAAGTATCCAGCTTTGGCCTATATTTTGTAGGTAATGCCAATGGATATTATAGATGGATTGAATGTAAAGAGAGAGGAATTGATGATTCTGATGCTGAGCAACTGAGTGAATAATGGTGTCATTTACTGAGATGAATGAAGACTGGGAAGAACAGGTTTTAGGGGGAGGGTCATGAGCTCAGGTTAGGGCATGTTGAGTTTTAGATGCCTTTGATACATATACATGGAAATGGAAAGTAGGCAATTGGATGTATGTGTGGGACTTTTAAACGAGTTCCAGATTAGAGATAGAAATTTGAGAGTCATCAAGATGCTTGCATTCATGTTCAGTTGCTCAGTTGTGTCTGACTCTTTGTGGACCCACGGACTGTAGTCTGCCAGGCTCTGTCCATGGAATTTTCCAGGCAATAATATAGATGCTATTTAAAGCCATGAAACTGGGTGAGATCACTAAGGAATGTAAATAATGCAGGTAGTAAGGGAAGAAGTCCAATGATTGAGCTTCTGGGGCCTTTCAATATTGAGATATAGGAGATGATAATGAACCAGCAAAAGCAAAATTGAAAAAAGAAAGTTAAGAATGTGCAGTCATGAGTTGCCAGTATAATGGGAGAAAAACCTGGAATGTATGGTATCCTGCAAATTAAGATGTTTCAAGAAGGAAGTTTTCAACCCTGCCTAACACTGCTGATAGGTAAGGTGGCAGAATACCCTGCCTTTCCCAGGACAGTCCTAATTTATGTCTGCTGTACAGAAATAATTGTCAACAGAATCCTTTTTCACTCTCAGAAATGTTCTGACTTGAATGGTAAATTGTATTGTAACTGGGATTGTAGGTCACAGTGAGGATTGAGAACTGATTATTGGATTTACTAACATGGACATCATTAGCAATTTTGACAAGAGTAGTTTCAGTGGTGCAGTGAAACTCCATTGGATGGTGGAGATGAAAGACTAACATGATTTCAAGAGAAAAGGAGGAGACAGCATTGATATAGTACCCGAAAACCACAGTTAAAAGGAATTTTGTAGCAAAAGGAATCAGAAATGAGGTAGTAACTACTGAGTGATATGGTGTAAAGGGAGAATTTTATTTTGAAGATAGGTGATAGTACAGCATGTTTGAGTATTGCTGAGAACATTCCACTAGAGAGGGAAATGTTTATGATAAAAGAGAGAAGAAAATTTTAGAACGATGACCTTGAGTAGAAGAAATAGGATATCATCCAATGGACAAATGAAAAGGCCAGCTTTAGATAACAGGATGAAGAGTTCATTGTGAGAATACCAGAAAAGGCAGAATTTATGGGCACAGATGCCGGTAGATATGGCAGTAGGAGTTTGTGGGAGTTCTCCTCAAATTGCTTTTATTTTTTCAATGCAGGAATCTTGCCTGGGAAATCTCATGAACAGAGGAGCCTAGCAGGCTACATACAGTCCATGGGTTCGCAAAGAGTCCGACAGCTGAGCAACTGAACATGCATGCAAGCATCTTGATGACTCTCAAATTTCTATCTCTAATCTGGAACTCGTTTAAAAGTCCCACACATACATCCAGTTGCCTACTTTTCATCTCCATGTATATGTATCAAAGGCATCTAAAACTCAACATGCCCTAACCTGAGCTCATGACCCTCCCTCTAAAACCTGTTCTTCCCAGTCTTCATTCATCTCAGTAAATGATACCATTATTCACTCAGTTGCTTAGCATCAGAATCATTAATTCCTCTCTCTTTACATTCAATCCATCTATAATATCCGTTGGCATTACCTACAAAATATAGGCCAAAGCTGGATACTTATCACCATTTCCACAGGTAACACCCTAGTCCAAGCCACTATCATCTCTGACCTAGAGCATTGTAATTACTTCCCAGCTTCCAAACGGTCTCCCTGCTTTCCATTTGTGTTCCCAGTAGTTCAAACTATTATATACAGAATGGATAACAACAGGGTGCTACTGTATAGCACAGGGAGCTGTGTTCAGTATCCCCTGATAAACCATAATGGAAAAGAATAAGAAAAAGAATGTTTTATATATATGTTTTTGTGTGTGTATCTGAATTACTTTGCTGTACAGAAGAAATTAACACACTGTAAATCAACTATACTTCAAACAACTAAAATTTTAAAAAATATGTATACACACACACACACACACACATATACACACACACAGAGTGGAATACTCCTCAGCCATTAAAAAGAATGAAATTTTGCCATTTGTGACTGACAACGTGACTGAACTTGGAGGCTATTATGCTCAATGAAATAAGTCAGAGAAAGACAAATGCAGGATCTAAAAAATAAACTAGTGAATATAACAAAAAAGAAACAAACTCACAGATGTAGAGAATAAACTAGTAGTTGCCAGTAGGGAGAAGGAAATGGGGAGGAACAAGATAGGGATAGGAGATTAAGAGGTACAAAGTACTATGTGTAAAATAAGTAAGCTGCAAGGATATACTGTATGGCACAAGGAATATAGCCAATATTTTATTGTAGTTGTATAACTGGAGTATAATCTTTAAAAATTGTGAAGCACTGTGTTGTACACCTGAAGCATATAGTATTGTAAATCAACTATACTTCAATTAAAAAAATAGAGAAAAGTTTTTAAATTAATTCATTTAATTGGAGGCTAATTACTTTACAATATCGTGGTTGTTCTTAGAAGTGATTTCTTGGGTATAGCACTAAACTCACTGGCAACCAAAGTAAAAATAGATAAATGAGAACGTATCAAACTAAAACTAAAACGTTTGTGCACAACAGAGGAAATAATCAATGGAATGAAAAGGGAGAAAATATTTGCAAACCATATATCTAAGGGACTCATACCTAAAATATGCAAGGAACTCCTATAACTTCGTAGCCAATAAAGAAGAAAAAAAAAGGCAAAGGACTTGAATAGAAATTTCTCCAGAGAAAACATACAAATGGCCAACAAGTATATGAGAAAGTGCTCAACTTCACTAATCATCAGAGAAATGCATCAAGGTTTTCTCTTATGTTATCTTCTAGTTTTATAGTTTTGCATTTCATATTTAGGTCTGTCATCCATTTTAAGTTGATTTTTGTGAAAGATGTAAGGTCTGAGTTTAGATTCAGTTTTTGCATGTGGATGTTCATTTACTCCAACACTATTTGTTGAAAAGACCATCTTTGTTCCATTGTGTTGTCTTTGCCCCTTTGTCAAAGATCAGTTAATTATGTTGGTATTTTTCTGGACTCTCTGTTCTGATGATGTTTCATTGATCTGTTTGTCCATTCTTTCACCAATATCACATCACTGAACTGAACTGATGATTACTGTAATTTTATGATAAGTCTTGAAGTCAAGTGATGTCAGTCCTCTGACTGTTCCTCTCCTTCAGTATTGAGTTGGCTATTCTGGGTCTTTTGCCTCATCATATAAACTTTGATATCTTTTGATATCCACAAAATAGCTTGCTATACTTTGGTTTGGGAAGAGCTGGTTAGGAAGAACTAGTATCAATGAGTCTTCCTATCCATGAACATGGACTCTCTCTCCATTTGTTTAGTTCCTGTATGATTTCATTAATCAGAGTTTTGTAATTTTCCTCATATAGATCCTGTGCATACTTGTTAGATTTATACCTATGTACTTTATATTTGAGGGTGGTAATATAAAAGGTACTGTGTTGTTAATTTCAAACTTCACTTGCTCGTTGCTAGTATGTAGAAAAGCAATTGACTTTTTAATATTAACCTTATCCTGTACCCTTACTAGAGTTGCTTATTAGTTCCAATTTTTTAATATTCTTTCAGATTATCTACATGGACAATCGTGTCATCTGCAAACAAAGGCAATTTTATTTCTTCTTCTCAATCTGTATCCCTTTGATATCCTTTTCTGGTCTTAATGCTTTAGCTAGGAATTCCTGTACAATTTTGAAAAGAAGTGGTGACAGAGGACCTTCTTGACTTTTCCTTATCTTAATGGTAAAGCCAATTCCTAACCATAATGTGGGCTTCCCTGGTAACTGTATGTTTCTGTATATTTCTTTATCAAATCAAGGAAGTTCCACTCTATTCCTAGTTTACTGAAGCAATTTTATTCTTTTGCATGTGGATATCTAATTGTCTCAGCACAGCTTGTGACTGGACAGCACTCTCAACGAATGGTGATTGAATTCCAGTCAATGAAATCTAAGTGTAAATGATGTGGACATTCTTTATTAAGGATTTTAGGAAGCAGGTGGACTACCTCGAGTCTTATTTCCCATTTTGTTGACTAGACACAGACTACTGTGATGCCCCATAATAGTGAGGCGTAAGTGATGGTTAGGTAATAAGAAACATAACAGAAGGTACCATAGACTTTTCAATATCTTTTCTGTTTTGAAAAGTTACTTTGACATTCACTTAACTGCCAATATTTGCTGGCATTGTGGAAATTCAAGATCTCTTCTCCTTGCAAAGTTAATAACCATGAGCTCACCTCACCAGCCCCTTTAGTTCTAGAAATCCTCAAGGGGTATTTCCCATGTCCTAAATTTTGATGGTTTTCATACAATTTTTCCATATGTGGTTGGCACAGTATGCTTTACTGTCAAGCACTTCAGTCCCTCCAATTGCTCCCTCTAATTTGTCCAACCACTACCCATACCTAGAGTCCTCATGATGTTAGAATTGACTACTACTCTAAACTTTAAAACCATGTTGGAGAACAGACACTTTCTTCTCTTTAGGTTATAATTTATAAGTGGAATCTGCACACCAGAATGTTACAGTTGCTTTGCAGACAGTTCTTTTTGGGATAACTTATGAACCTGCCTTTGTTTTGATAGACATACTGTTGAAGATATATGTTATAAGAGGCAAAAACAAGAGTTCTAATACCAGTGCTGCCATTACCAATAGAACTAAACTGGTAAACTTCCCTAATGAAAAGGCATTGTTCCTGGGCTGAAGTCACTGTGCCTGGCTTTGTTTTCCCTAAGGATAAATTCTCTTAAAGAAGAACCCACTGTAAATGTAACCTGAAAATATTCTTGGGTCAAGACTCCCCATAAATTCTTTAGATGTGCTTTGTCTCAAGTAGCAGACAGTTTAGAGCTTTCCTAGAGGTTCTTCAGTCCCTACTGAAAGTAGACAACTGTTGAGCCAGTTTCATAGTTTACAAGAACCCAACCTAGCCTGGAACTCAGGAATAGGAGAATGGATATATTCTAAGAACACATAGGGTTCGGATCAACCTTGAAAAAAAGGGAGATACCAGAGGGAAAGTTTGCCTGAGGCACATGAAGGACAGAAGAAAGGTAAGTTAAGCCAAATGGGCAAAACTAGGTCCATGACCATGATGGCTGAGAGAGACAGGAGTAGATCACTCAAGCTGCACAGGCAAGGTATACAGGTATATGTTAGAGTTCACGTGCATGGATATGGGAGGTGGGGTGGGTATAGTGAGGCAGCACAACTGCTTCTGTATCCCAGGCTTACTGGTTTGGAGATTGTTTGGGGGTGTGGGGAGAGAGACAGAGAGACAGAGAACATGAAACTGGGGCTCTTCTTTTATGAGGGTCCCAGCATAGGGAGCCTAGGGTTCCTCAGGTTGTCTTTATTTACTAATTTAAAGAACAAGAATGGATAGTAGTCTCAAGAATGAAAAATCAGGATCTCTTAAGGACTCCGTTAACTAGGTTAACCATGGCTTTCTGAAAGAGAGAGTTTCATGAGTGGGAGTGGCCTAGTTCCTTCTCAGATCCATTCTGTAGCTGTCTTACAACCTATATGTTTATTTAAAATGGATGTCTTTTGAAGTTGATGCCTTTGCAACTCAAAAGCTTAATGTCAGGCACTTAAAATCAAAAGGTGTAATGCCCAGCATTTACACCACAGAAATTTAGATTTCAGAGGCTAGTCAGGATTACACAGGTGCCATTGAAGACACTGGAGGGTGGAACTGTGGGTGTTGCAGTCACATGAGAATCCATTTTACAAGGAAGTAAATACAGTATTTTTAAATACAGGGAAGTAAATACACTATTCTGGCCTGGAGAATTCTATGGATTATATAGACCATGGGGTCGCAAAGAGTTGGACACAACTGAGTGACTTTCACAAATACAGTATTTACATGAAAACGAAGAGGAACTAAAGAGCCTCTTGAGGGTTAAGGAGGAGAGTGGGAGAGCTGGCTTAAAACTAAATATTAAAAAAACTAAGATAATGGTATCTGGCCCCATTACTCCTACTGCTGCTAAGTTGCTTCATGGCAGAAAGAGGGGGGGAAAAGGTGGAAATAGCAACAGATTTCCCCTTCTTGGGTTCTAAAATCACTGCGGATGGTAACTGTAGCCATGAAGTCAGAAGATGTTTGCTTGTTAGCAGGAGAGCTATGATAAACCTAGACAGTGTGTTGAAAAGCAGAGACATTATTCTGCTGACAAAGGTCCATATAGTCAAGGCTATCGTCTTCCCAGTGGTCACTTATGGTTGTGACAGCTGGACCGTAAAGAAGGTGGAGCACCAAAGAATTGATGCTTTTGAACTGTGGTGCTGGAGAAGACTCCAGAGTCCCTTGAACAGCATGGAGATAAAACCAGTCAATCTTAAGGGAAATCAACCCTGAATACTCACTGGAAGTGTCAGGGGACCGTGTAATTTCCTCAGTTCTGTCTCATCACAACCAAAATTTGAAGTGATGGACATTAAAGCCCTTGGGGTGTCACAGCTCTCGGGCAGCGTTACAGCTTAGTTTTATTTAGAAAATAAAAGAAAACACACCCTCGAGGCATGAGAGCATGCTGACCCAAAAGATGCAAAGGGAAGAGAGAGACAGAGCAGGAAAGAGAGACCCCCGGCCCTTTGGCTCCTCTTTTTATATGTTTTCTCCTCCCCTGGGTCTGCCCTGTGTAAATCGGGCTAGCCAGGAGTGCTGTTTGTTCTACCTGAGGTCCTCACTCTGGTCCTCAGACCTTCCTTTGTTCTATTTTCAACGGCTTTTCCCTTCCTCATCTTTTAGCCCCCAGCATTCTGGATTCCTTTTTCCTATTCTAACTACCTAACAAAAGGACTAATACTGAAGGTGAAACTCCAGTATTTTGGTCATCTGATGGGAACAGCTGACTCATTGGAAAAATCCCTGATGTTGGGAAAGATTGAGGACAAAGGAGAAGAGGGCATCAGAGGATGAAATGGCTGGATGGCATCACCGATGCAATGGACATGAACTTGGGCAAATTTGGGGAGACGGTGAGGAACAAGAAGGCCTGGCATGCTGTAGTTCATGGGGTCACAAAGAGTCAGACATGACTGGGCGACTGAACGACAACAAATCAATATTATTTAACAGTCAGATAGACATAGGTCAGCATCCTGTTTAAATCTTTTATTTGCTCTTTGATTTTAAACATGACGGTCTCTCTGATACACACACATAAAGAACTAACATAAAAAGCATGAAATAGGACTTTTCTAGTCCAATAAATGTTAACAGCAATAGTGTCTGTTCTGTAAGTGAATTTAGAACAAATTGTCCAAAATATACTTCATAGTCTCACAGTATCCACTCTCCTGCTAGTAAATGTTTTGGGGATCAATATCCCAGTATCTGGAAATTACCAGAGAAGTTTGCATTGATATGACCATAAAATTTAAGGTAGGAATCTAAATAAAATAGAAAATACAAGTAAATATAAACTGAAGAGAACAGAGATTTTTTTTTTTTTACTGCATGTCTAGAGCCTAGGATGAAGTAGACACTCATATATATCTGTTGATAAGTGAAAGACACCAGACACTTTAACAACAACAAGAAACAGTTCAGAGAGGCAAAGTGTTTAACACACACCCACAGATCCCAGCAGAGCTTAGACACCCTTCTTAAACCTGGCATTCATCCAAGAGAGTGTATAGTTTGGAACATAGAAAACATAATCCACAGTTCAGCTAAGGTAATTGAAAGAGCACAGTGAAAGAGTTTCCTATGGAAATTGACATTTGTTGTGTCTAGATACATTATAGAATCATCTCTAGATTTTGTTCCTATCACTGAAATACTGTGCAGTTACAATAAATATCCAATAACAAGTAAAAGCTGATATGAAAATTTGTGGTATGATTTGTTGTTCAGTCACTCAGTCATGTCCAGCTGATTGTGACCCCATGGACTGTAACACACCAGGCTTCCCCGTCTTCCACTATCTCCCAGAGTCTGCTCAAACTCATGTTCATTGAGTTGAATGATGCCATCCAACCATCTCATCCTCTGCTGTGCTGTGAATAAGGTTCTCTTTCCATCCTGGTAAGCATCAGTGATTTTCAACGAATAGGGACTTTCTCCATGAGAAACCTCGAAGATGATTGCAAAATTTCTCTTCTTTAGCAAAGAGAGTAGGTGCTTAAGAGGGTAGTTATAGTGGTGAGAGATGAGCCCCCAAATTGATCCTCCTGGGGGCAGAAGCCCAATTCAAGAAAGTGAAGGGGAATGGACTTTATCAGGATGGTGATAGATATCACCAGATGGTCAACACCGAAATCAGACTGATTATATTCTTTGCAGCCAAAGATGGAGAAGCTCTATACAAGTCAGCAAAAACAACACTGGGAGCTGACTGTGGCTCAAATCAGTTCAGTTCAGTTCAGTCGCTCAGTCGTGTCTGACTCTTTGCGACCCCATGAATCGCAGCACGCCAGGCCTCCCTGTCCATCACCAACTCCTGGAGTTCACTCAGACTCACCTCCATTGAGTCAGTGATGCCATCCAGCCATCTCATCCTCTGTCGTCCCCTTCTCTTCCTGCCCTCAATCCCTCCCAGCATCAGAGTCTTTTCCAATGAGTCAACTCTTGCATGAGGTGGCAAAGTACTGGAGTTTCAGCTTTAGCATCATTCCTTCTAAAGAAATCCTAGGGCTGATCTCCTTCATCCTTCTAAAGAAATCCCAGGGCTGATCTCCTTCAGAGTGGACTGGTTGGATCTCCTTGCAGTCCAAGGGACTCTCAAGAGTCTTCTCCAACACCACAGTTCAAAAGCATCAATTCTTCAGCGCTCAGCCTTCCTCATAGTCCAACTCTCACATCCATACTTGACCACAGGAAAAACCATAGCCTTAACTAGATGGACCTTAGTCGGCAAAGTAATGTCTCTGCTTTTGAATATGCTATCTAGGTTGCTCATAACTTTTCTTCCAAGAAGTAAGTGTCTTTTAATTTCATGGCTGCAGTCACCATCTGCAGTGATTTTGGAGCCACCCAAAATAAAGTCTGACACTGTTTCCACTGTTTCCCCATCTATTTCCCATGAAGTGATGGGACCAGATGCCATGATCTTCGTTTTCTGAATGTTGAGCTTTAACCCAACTTTTTCACTCTCCACTTTCACTTTCATCAAGAGGCTTTTTCCTCTTCACTTTCTGCCATAAGGGTGGTGTCATCTGCATATCTGAGGTGATTGATATTTCTCCCAGCAATCTTCATTCCAGCTTGTGTTTCTTCCAGTCCAGCATTTCTCATGATGTACTCTGCATATCATGAACCCCTTATTGCCAAATTCAGATTGAAATTGAAGAAAGTAGGGAAAACCACTAGACCATTCAGGTATGACCTAAATCAAATCCCTTATGATTATACAGTGGAAGTGAGAAATAGATTTAAGGGTCTAGATCTGATAGATAGAGTTCCTGATGAACTATGGACGGAGATACGTCACATTGTACAGCAGACAGAGATCAAGACCATCCCCAAGGAAAAGAAATGCAAAAAAGCAAAATGGCTGCCTGGGGAGGCCTTACAAATAGCTGTGAAAAGAAGAGAAGCGAAAAGCAAAGGAGTAAAGGAAAGATATAAGCATCTGCATGCAGAGTTCCAAAGAATAGCAAGGAGAGATAAGAAAGATTTCCTCAGCGATCAGTGCAAAGAAATAGAGGAAAAGAACAGAATGGGAAAGACTAGAGATCTCTTCAAGAAAATTAGAGATACCAAGGGAACATTTCATGGGAAGATGGGCTCGATAAAGGACAGAAATGGTCTGGACCTAAAAGCAGCAGAAGATATTAAGCAGAGGTGGCAAGAATACACAGAAGAACTGTACAAAAAAGAGCTTCACAACCCAGATAATCACGATGGTGTGATCACTCACCTAGAGCCAGACATCCTGGAATATGAAGTCAAGTGGGCCTTAGAAAGCATCACTGTGAACAAAGCTAGTGGATGTGATGGAATTCCAGTTGAGCTATTTCAAATCCTGGAAGATGATGCTGTGAAAGTGCTGTACTCAATATGCCAGCAAATTGGGAAAATGCAGCAGTGGCCACAGGACTGGAAAATGTGTTTTCATTCCAGTCCCAAAGAAAGGTAATGCCAAAGAATGCTCAAACTACCACACAATTGCACTCATCTCACACGCTTGTAAAGTAATGCTCAAAATTCTCCAAGCCAGGCTTCAGCAATACGTAAACCATGAACTTCCAGATGGTCAAGCTGGTTTTAGAAAAGGCAGAGGAACCAGAGATCAAATTGCCAACATCCACTGGATCATGGAAAAAGGAACAGAGTTCCAGAAAAACATCTATTTCTGCTTTATTGACTATGCCAATGCCTTTGACTGTGTGGATCACAATAAACTGTGGAAAATTCTGAAAGAGATGGGAATACCAGACCACCTGTCCTGCCTTTTGAGAAACCTATATGCAGGTCAGGAAGCAACAGTTAGAACTGGAGATGGAACAACAAACTGGTTCCAAATAGGAGAAGCAGTATGTCAAGGCTGTATATTGTCACCCTGCTTATTTAACTTATATGCAGAGTACAACACGAGAAACGCTAGGCTGGAAGAAACACAAGCTGGAATCAAGATTGCTGGGAGAAATGTCAGTAACCTCAGATATGCAGATGACACCACCCTTATGGCAGAAAGGGAAGAGGAACTCAAAAGCCTCTTGATGAAATTGAAAGTGGAGAGTGAAAAAGTTGGCTTAAAGCTCAACATTCAGAAAACGTAGATCATGGCATCCGGTCCCATCACTTCATGGCAAATAGATGGGGAAACACTGGAAACAGTGTCAGACTTTATTTTTTTGGCTTCCAAAATCACTGCAGATGGTGATTGCAGTCAAAATTAAAAGACGCTTACTCCTTGGAAGAAAAGTTATGATCAACCTAGATAGCATATTCAAAAGCAGAGATATTACGTTGCCAACAAAGGTCCGTCTAGTCAAAGGTATGGTTTTTCCAGTGGTCATGTATGGATGTGAAAGTTGGACTCTGAAGAAAGCTGAGCACCAAAGAATTGATGCTTTTGAACTGTGGTGTTGGAGAAGACTCTTGAGAGTCCCTTGGACTGCAAGGAGATCCAAGCAGTCCATTCTAAAGGAGATCAGTCCTGGGTGTTCTTTAGAAGGAATGATGCTAAAGCTGAAACTCCAATACTTTGGCCACCTGATGCAAAGAGTTGACTCATTGGAAAAGACTCTGATGCTGGGAGGGATTGAGGGCAGGAGGAGAAGGGGACGACAGAGGATGAGATGGCTGAATGGTATCACTGACTTGATGGACATGAGTTGGGGTGAACTCTGGGAGTTGGACAGGGAGGCCTGGCGTGCTGCGATTCATGGGGTCATAAAGAGTCGGACACGACTGAGGACTGAACTGAACTACTGTAACAAATTACTGCAATGTTGATGGTTTAAAAAAACAACAAAAACGATAAAATATTACACTCCTGAGGGTTGCAAATAGGAAAAGGGTCTCATGTCTCCTGCATTGGCAGGTGGGTTCTTTTACATTAGCTCCACTGGGAAGCCCAGGGACATCAGGGAGATCTTTATTCAGCCTACCACAATGAGGGTGCCATTTCGTTGGGTTTTAAAATGGGCAACAATGCCAGCAGGTTTGTGTTCACCCAGAGATGTTCTTAACCATGGTTCCTCTTTGCCCAAAGGAGCAGAAATGAAGGGGATGGAGACTGCAGGGAGGATGCAGAAGTGCAGGGATCAGAGGATTCAAGAAAGAGCAGGTTTCTGAGTGTTTGGTGGGGCCTTCTCCAAAGAATGGCTGGGGGAAGCAGACTGGTGTGTATGGCAGGCGTGTGAGATCCCAGTTGGTTCTAATCCTTGGCATATTCCCACCCTGCCGAAGATGGTGAGCCCTTGGAATCCCCTGCAAGAGATGACCTGACAGACAAGCCAGGAAGAGCCAGCACTGCCCCTACACGGTGCCGGACCCCTGGCCGTGGGGTGAGAAACAGGATTGTCTGAGCAGGTGCGGGTCCTGTCAGGGAAAGGTCCTCTTTCCTGGGCAACTGTGGGCACAGCGAGATGGTAAAGTGTGCCACCACAGCGACTGAGAGAACAGCAGTGTGGCAGAAAGAATGAGGACACTGGCGCAGACAAGTGGTTTGTCTCCTCAGCCAGAGGTCTGTCAGGGGCTGCCTTCCCTTAGAAGAGGGGCAGGGGCTCGGCCGCCTCAGGCGCCCCCTCCCACTTTCCTCCAGCCCCTGAAGGTGAAAGCAGCCCCCCGCGCCCAAGAAGGATGGCCGGCGTGATGCGGGAAGGGAGGGGGCGGACACCGAAAAGTCTGCAGGTTCACACGCACAGACACACATACACACACACACACACACACACACACACACTCTCTCTCTCTCTCTCTCTCTCTCTCTCTCTCTCTCTCTCTCTCTCTGCGGGGCGGCCTGTATCCATCCGCTGCTCCCTGCAGTGCGACCCGTCCTGACCGGCCCTCGCCTCGCCACCCGTGACCCGCCTATGCTGCAGGGCCGGAAGCGTGGCGGGGTGCTCACCCCACGGGGGGGCGGTGGAGGGCTGCCGTGGCCCCGCCCCTTAGGCTGGCGTTCTTCCAGGCCCCGCTCTCTGTGCGTTGGAACTACACTGGGCCTGGCGGGGGTTGTATGCAGGGGCATCAAGCCCACTCGTGCCGTATCCCTCCACCTCCCCTTTCCTACACCGTCGCTGCAAGCGGTCGGTGCTGCAGCCTACACTTCCCCAGCCTAGTTTGGGGCAGCGGCGCAGAGGGCCAGAAGCTTCTGCTGTTCTACCCGCACGGCGAGCGGTGGTAAGCGAAAGAGGAACTGCGACCGGAGTGGGAGGACGACCACCGGGACCCTGAGCCTGCAAAGGCAAGTGAAGGTGTCGAGGGGCGACGACCGGCTCACAGCCTACCCCTGGCAGGCTGAGGACGGGGAGGCGAGCCGGTCGGAGCGGGACCCCTTAAGGAAGTGCGCAGCGCCAGAGGATCCCTGGCCTTGAGATAGCAGCGACCGGCACGGGCGGGGTGGTGGTAGGCGGGTTCCCTCGGATGCTGGGGAGGCTTACGGCGCGGACTAGTCCCCGCCAGGGTTTCCGGGTGTCTGCACCCCGGTCTCGACCGTGCCTGTGCGGGGAGAGGGCTGTGCGGGAGTCTGCTACGTTTGAAGTAGCAGAGGGAGCCGGGACGGGAGCAGCCCGGGATTCTGCCATGGTCCCTGTTGGGCCCTGCGTGCCGGGTGCTGTCCCTTCCCACAGGCACCTCTTTGATGCCAGAGTCTCCTGTCTGTGCAGTATGTCTGGCAATTTCAGGCCATGGGGTACATCTGTAAAGCAGAGGCTTGAGGAAAACAAGGAATAGGAAAATGACCTGTTTTTCTGAAGGTGTGTGGGAATGAGGGGTTGAGGGTGGGCAGCAGCCATTGACTGGACATCTGAATCAGGGTGGGGTGAGTGCGACCAGCACAGGTCAGGCATCCAGGAATACTTTCTAAAATTCTTCTATCTACCTGGTTTCTACACACCTCCCTTGCCTTCCTCTCTCTCCTCTATCCAGAATTGGAGGTGGAAAAGCTGGACTGGGAGATAAAGGTGCGAGAGAAGTCATAAATACAAGTACCACTACACAACCTAGAATATGTGGGTGCTCTTCCCCCAATTTGTTGTTCAGCACAAAGGAGGTGAACAACAAGTGGTGAATCTTCAGAATTGAAGAAGAGAGTAAGAGGAGGAGTGTGATATGATGTTGAGTGGTTATCCAGAAACCTGATCCAGATGGCCTAAGTTAAAAGGAAATATTCTACCTAATGGGACTCTTAAATGTTAAAAGGAACTCCTATGTTTGTGGTGCTTGTTTGTCTCCCAAGAACTCAGTTGCTGCTATTATTTCTTACCTTACTGTCTTACCTTTTCATCTGTTTTTCCATAGACCTGCTTTAAGTCTGGTCACCTCTGCAAGGAAGGAAAGGCGGAGGAGTCCGGTTCAAATCTCTGGAGGTTTGTGCAAAGAGGGGCAATACAGGAGACAGCTACAGAATAATATGGCAGATATCTTTGATCCAAGTGGTTGCAGGGCCTTCTCTGCCTTCTCTGCCTCACCATGTCAAATTTGCACACTGCCACAGAAACCCTTGCGTTTCCTACAGGGTATACTAGGAATATTGGAGTAGGTGTGGACTGGGCTGTGAATGGGAGGGAAAGACTTGAGAGAAGAGACCAGGAGACAGAAAATATTAGGCATATTAGGCCTTTAAAAGAGTAGGATGTTTGTATCAGGGTCAGGGTTCTTGCTTGTCTTTCTAGCAGTCAGGATCCATTCTCTCTTATATGTTTACTTATTCTCAGGATAGCCTACAGGCTGCTATAGAGTTTGACACCACTGGAATCAAGGAAAGGAGCAAGAAATTGTGCTACATCAGTGCAGGTTGGTATGGGAGTGGGTACAGCTTTTGAGTGGGGTAGAGGAGACCAACATAAGTCCAGCAGTGACTAGGGTCTGGCCTTGGGGCTTCTCAGCCTCTCTTTGCCAAGATACTTTTCCACCAACTTCATACCTATTTTATAACAGGCAAAGTAATATGGCAGCTCTGGGGATAAAAACTGTAGACAAAATGAAGGTGATAGACTTTAATAGCCTAACTTTCCCACCAAGCATTTAAGGTCTAGTCTCTCTGTGTGAGTTTTTCGTGGAGTGAGACAGTTGGAAAAGACTCAAACCTCCATGTTATTCTCACTTCCCAGATTGACTTCCAGTGGCAGCTCTGGTGGTGTTGAAATTGCTGCTGAGCAACACCTTCAACAGGTGTGTACCTACCTAGGAACCATCCATCCTCTCCCAGCTTGGTTGTGTTTTCTCTTCACTCTGACTGTAATATTGACTGAGGCTGGGATTGGAAAGGAGGCTTATTGACTGCTGGACTGGTGATTGGCTCTAACTTTTCTTTCCAACTGTGTCACCTGAATCATCAAAAAATTATAGTTTGAAGACACAAAACTGTGAGAAATCTGTGGTAGAAGCTGAGACTGGGATAGTTGTAGTTATTCAGGTCTCCCCTTTAACTGTACTATGACTGGGGCTGAGATTGAGACTGGTGTCCAGGCCAAGCCTGAAAAGAAGCCTGGCAAAGAGGTTGCTGGTGGGGCTGAAAGAGAGAATGAAGTCCCAATGATGGTCAGACCAAAGGTTAGGACCCAGGCCCAGGTAATGCTTGGAGCAAGGCCCCAAACTGAGACCGTGGCAGTAACTGAGACACATCCTAAGAGTGAGGCCAAGGCAACCACTGTAGAAATGTCCATGAATGAAACCTATTCATGGGCCAAGACTGAGTTTGATGCTGAGGTCCTACTGAAGACAGAAGGAGTGTCCCAGAACAATGCTATAGCCTGGCCGCTGATCAGTACTGAGTCTGGGTCAGTTGCGAAACCTAAGACCTCATCTATGGTTAGGGAACTGGCCAGTATGGATGCTGAGTCCTTTCCTGGCACTAAGGTCAAGTCCCAGTCAGGAATCCAGCATTTGCTTGTGTCAGAGGAGGAGACCAGTATGGGGTCTTGGTGCCATCCCAGGCATACATCTAAAAAAGAGACCTTTCACAATTGTGATTTCACATGGGTGGATAGATCCTTTATGAACTCCTGGTTCTGCAGTAGAGAAGAGGTCAGTACAAGGCTTCATCCTAGAGACAGGGTAAAAGCCAGTACTAGGTCTAGGCACATGGCCAAAGAAGAGGCTATGTCTAGGCCCCAAGCCAGTTGGGAACTCTATGTTGCCTCCAGTTCTGGTTCTGAAGATGAATCTATCAAGAAATCCTGGTTCTGGATCAGAGAAAAGACCAGTATCCAGTCTAGGCCTAGGGAAGAGACCAATAGTAGCTCCTGGTTTGGGTCTAAAAAAGAAGTCTCTGAATCCAGTTCTGGGTCTGAATGTGAAGACAATGTCAAATCCTGGTTTTGGGCTGGAGAGGAGGGTAGGTACAAACCCAGAGCCAGGAAGGGGGCCAATGTCAGCGCCAGGCACAGGGCCAAGCAAGAAACTTCCATTGATTTCATGTCTGAGTCTATGGATGTAGTCAAAAAAGAGCCCTGGTTCCTGCCCAGAGAGAAGACTAGTAACTTGGCCAAGCCCAAGTCCAAGAAAGAGGTCAGGGCCAGAGCAGTGGTAAAGGAAGAAGCCAAAATCAAGGCCAGAGCCAGGGCCAAGCCAGAAGCCAGGCCGGAGGAAGAGTTCCTCACCGGGGCCTGGTTCTGGGCTGTGGGAGACTGCAGCATTGTTGGTGGGGCCACTGTCAAGTCTGGCTCTCAAGTAGAGGATGAGCCCATTGTTGGCAGTTGGTTCTGGACTGAAGAAGAAACCAGTGGTACATTCAGACCACAGACTGAGCAGGAGCCTATTGGCAGTTCCGTGCTTGGAACTGGGGAAAAGACCAATGTGGAAACTGAGGCTGATGCCACTTCCAAATCAGTGCCAACAGATGACAAAGAAAAGGTCATCGCCAGTTTTTGCTGGGCTAATGAAGAAACCAGCCCAGAGGCTGAAGAAGAGACCATTTTGGGGTCTTGGTTTTGGGTCAGTGATGCGGCCAGTGTGGAAGCTGGGCTTGGGGCCAACTGTGGGTCCAGGCCAAAGTCTGAGGAAGAAGAGGTCATTGGCCCCTGGTTTGGGGCTGGAGAAGAAATCAGCACAGTGGCTGAGTTCAGAGAAGAGGCCAGGCCAGGAGCTGAGACAATATTTTGGCCCTGGTTTTGGGCTGGAAATCAGGCCCACATGGATTCAGGGGCTGAAGTCAACTGTGATACTATGCCAGGGACTGAGGAGGAGGAACCCATTATTGGGTCATGGTTCTGGCCTGGAGTAGAAGCTTGTGGGAGGGCTGAAGTGAATAATAAGTCTAGCCTGGAGGACAAGGAAAAGAGTATTACATCGTCTTGGTTTGGGACCACTGAAGAGATCCGTATGAAGTATGCTGCTGGTGCCCAGTGTCAATTTATGACAGCTGCTGAAGAGATTAACAGTGAGTCTGGTTTCTGGTCAGGAGAAGGTCCCTGTATGTTTCCTACCAATGAAGGCAGCTGGAAGTCTAGGCCAGAGGACGAACAGGACACTGTTAATTCATGGTTCTGTTCCATAAGATATACAGGGCCAGAGACCGTTGTAGGTCCCTCGTTATGGGCTGTGGAAGAAAGCAGTACAGATGATAGGGCTGAAGGAGAAGCCAAGCCACCTACCAAAGAGGAGACCATGATCACATCCTGGTTCTGGAAAGGGGATGAAGCCATTATAGAGGCTGCAGACAAAGAGGAATCCAGGCTGGATATTGAAGAGGAAGATATTATTGGTTCTTGGTTCTGGGCTAGGGAGGAAGACAGGCTAAAGACAGAAGTGGAGGCTAAAGAAGAGGACAGGCTGGCAGCTGAAGAAGAACTTTTTGTTGGGTCTTGGTTCTGGGCCAGGGAAGAGGCCATTAGGAATGAGGCTAACATTTGCAGCAAATACAGTCCAAAAGCTGGAGAGGAGGAAGTCATTGTTGAGTCCTGGTTCTGGGCTGAAGAAGAGACCAGTCTGGAGGCAGGGGCTAATTTTGAGTCCAAGCATGGAGCTGAAAAGGAGGAAATCATTGTTGGGTCCTGGTTCTGGGCTGAAGAAGAGAGTATAGACATTAGACCTCAGGCAGTAGAAGAGACCACATCAAGGTCTGGAGAGGGAACCATTTTTGAATCCTGGTTCTGGGATGCAAAAGAAGTCAATGTAGAAGCCAAAACATGCTGTGCATCTAAGCCAGAGAATGATAAAGAGATGATTGTTGAGTCACGGTCCTTGTCTGAAGAGAAGGACATTAATGAGACTGAAACTGGGGCCACCTCTGAGTCTAGGCCAGAAAATGAGGAAGGGGCAGTTGTTGGGTCCTGGTTTATGGCTAAAAATGAGGACAGTAACAGGACTAGTGATGGAACCAACTGTGAAACCAGGACAATAGCTGAGGAGGATGAGGCCATTGTGGGGTCCTGGTTTTGGGCACGAGATGAGACCCATTTTGAATCAGATCCTAGCCCTGTGTACAGGGCCATTTGCAGGTCCAGCTGTTCAGTTGAGCAGGAGCCTGATGCTTCACACAGGCCCCAGAGCTGGGAGGAGGTTACTGTTCAGTTCAAGCTTGTCCCATGGGGTATGGTTGGCTTCCCATCCCCAAACCCCTTTAGATTTTCAAAAGAAGCAGCATTTCTATTCTCTGAAACGTTTGGAGGAAAGCCAAAGCACATAGAATTGAGCCTAGAAGGGGAAGACCAGGAATCTTTGCTTCAGTCTAATCACCCTGACCCCGAGCTCCCATTTCAGTATGATCCATTCTACTGGTCAGTCGTGCAAATTCGGGAGCATCTTAGGACCAGGGAGAGTACAGAGCCTGAGAGTTGCTCCTGCAGCTGCATACAGTGTGAGCTTAAAATTGGTCCTGAAGAGTATGAAGAAGAACTCCTTTTTATGGACAAAATTCGAGATCCTTTTATTCATAAAATATCTAAAATTGCAATGGGTATGAGAACTACTTCTCAATATACTCATAATTTCATTCGCGATTCAGGTGTTGTCTCACTTATGGAAACCTTGCTCAATTATCCCTCCTCCCGAGTTAGGACAAGGTTTTTAGAGAATATGATTGACATGGCTCCATCTTACCCAAATCTGAACATAATTCAGACATATGTATGTCAAGTATGTGAGGAAACTCTTGCTTATAGCTTGGATTCCCCTGAGCAGTTATCTGGAGTAAAGATGGTTAGATACCTCACTAGAGCCACTGACTATCACACACTGGTTGCCAGGTATATATCTGGGTTTCTCTTGTTATTAGCCACAGGCAATACTGAAACAAGGTTTCATGTTTTGAAAATGCTGTTGAATTTGTCTGAAAATCCCGTGATGACAAAAGAGCTACTCAGTGCTGAAGCAGTGTCAGAATTTATGGGCCTTTTTAGCAGGAAAGAGACAAATGATAATATTCAAATTTTTCTAGCAATGCTTGATAATATTGGTAACAATATTTAAAAAAGAGGTGTTGTTCACTGATAATTTCAGTCTTGAGCCACTTACTTCTGCATTCCATGAAGTTGAGAAATTTGCTAAGGAACTGCAAGCCAAAATAGATCATAAAAAGGACCCCGAGGCAGACCAAAAAAATGAGTATGATTAGTTACTTGGCTCTGATTATCCTTATGTTCCTGAGTTATGATCCTTGAATAATGTTTTCAAAGTTGGTTCTATGTTGTAATGTACATCCTTAATGCTGATACTAATTTTGCCCAACTCTGTATGAGTTGGATCTATCTTCTGATCCCAAACAAATATTAAAACTGAAAGCACATTTGTTGATATTTGTTTTTGTCCAGATTGTGAATTTAGTATTTAAACTTAGAGTGAATTGAGCCATCATAAGTAAGCTACCCTTTTGATTGTTGTTCTGGTGTTACTGATGTCGATTTGGGTCACGTCCTGTTTTCAGTAAAGTTCTGTGTTTAAGTAGGCAGAAATCACCCTTCTTGAACTTAAAATATAGATGTCAAGATAACACATGACAACATAGAGATAATTAATGTATGAATAATAATACTCCTTGAAAAAGCTTATTCTTATATCTGTAAATGTATGATTTAGAAAAAAAGCACACAATTGATTTGGGCTCTGAAATGTAGGGAAGAGGTTGGATGTTGTGAAGAAAAGCTCGCAGTTGGAAAAGTGCTCTTGTGGGAGTGAGATATCCAGTCTGCTTGGAGTGGCTGTGAGGAGTATTAAGTATTAAGCGATATAAAATGAGGTAAGTTTTGAAGAGCTGAGAAGTTTCATTTTGCAATTCAAAGTATGGATGTTTCTTTGATACTGCCTAAAGCAGGGGTCTGGGGTGCAGACCAGTACTGGTCTGTGGCCTGTTAGGAAGCAGGCCACACAGCAAGAGGTGAGCAGAAGGCTTCCTCTGAGCTCATCCCATCCCTTGCATTACTGTCTGAATCGTGCCCCCTTCTATTGCTCACGTTACCAACTGAACCATCCTCGTCCCCCCCGCCAACTCCAGTCTGTGAAGAAGTTGTCTTACATGAAACTGGTCCCTGGTGCCAGAAATGTTGGAGACCACTCGCCCACAGGTTAAAAGGAAAAGACCAGAAAGCACACAAATTTAACTGTCAGGAAGACCATTTCTTCATGGAGGTGCCATGGAGAGTGTTAAGGTAATAGCATACAGCTACTAAGAGTGATGATATACAGGTTTTTAAATTGGCTAAGAAAAGCTCTGATGCCTTCTATATTTGATGAAATAGAAAAGACTGGTAAAATATACGGAAGGATGATACTCCCCAAATGTGTGAAATGGACTGAATTTATGAAATGTATATTATTTCATTATGGAAAATCTTATAACTGTTTAAAACATGTCAAAAGAGTAAAGAAGTGTGACAGACTACAATTTAGGACTGGGTTGCCAAATAAAAATGCATAATTATTTAAAGGAAGTAAATTGTAAACTTTCTAAAGTTTCTGACTTTATGGTAAGCATTTTTTTTTTTTTTTGGATTCACAAAGGGAATAATTATCTTCAGACAGGATTAAAAGTCAGGGATTATGTTGATTTGGGGTAGGAAGGAGTCCAGGCTAAAGGAAAAGATACAAATTTTTATTCACCTTGGTTTGTCTCAGGAAGGAAAAAAAATTTTTTTTCTATAAGACTCTAGGCTGTAAGATTTTTGTAAGTAGGACAAAGTGGCAGATTTCATCCATTCACAAGCCAGAAGTGATAACAGAGATCGACCTGGTGGTGGAAATTGGAAACTGAATGTTTGTTTTGCCTATCAGTATTCTCAAGACAGATCGAGTCTCATCAGTTCAGTCCCTCAGTCGTGTCTGACTCTTTGCGAGCCCATGGACTGCAGCACTCCAGGCTTCCCCTGTCCATCACCAACTCCCGGAGCCTACTCAAACGAGTTTTATACAGAATATTAAAAGTCAGTTGGTCTCTGAACTCCCCATGGAGTGTTCCTCACCAGCCCTGTGTTCTTACAGAGCAAAGCCCAGGCCGAGGACTGGAAGCGTTGGCTCTAATCCAGCCTTCCTTTCAGCTCTCTATCTTCACCACCACCAGCAGCTTCAGGTTGTTCTAGCAAGCAGCTCAGCCCTAGAGGCAGAAGACTGTACCTTGCTTGCTTCTGCAGGGCTGCGGCAGACATGCCGAATGTGCGGTCACGTGAGCCGGAGGGTTGGTCACGTGACGGCGCTCTCACTTGGACTGGCGTAGAGGTGTGTAAGCACTGAAAAGGGTCGGGAAAGACTTGCACCTGACGCTTGACAGACGGCTGCAAGAGGAGTGGTAGGATGTAACGGTGGGTGGGTGGGTGTCTCTTCATGCTGCACTAGCCTGAAAACGAATTCCTCAGGTGCCCAGGATTACGGTAATTGCTGGCAGAGGACACAATCCCTCAGCCACTCGCGAGCGTCAGCAGGGGCCTGATTTTTGTCCAGGAGCTCAAGAGGCCGGAAGTCATCCTGAGGGTAGGCGTATGTGGAGAGAAGCAGTGGCCGCTGTTGGAGGAGGTGGGTTCGAGGCCGGCCGGGAAATAGCATACATGGGAGGTGGTGGTAGAGAGAGACTAGATCCTCGTGGAGGAAGCGCCTGGGACCTTCGTGCTCGCTCCTGCTCCCTCCTGCTTTCTGAATGCTCCTCACCCCACCCAGCGTGGCGTGACTGTTTTCTCTGTTTGGGTAGGGGAGGTGGACACGAGGAAGCAGTTGGCTTCAGGGGCGCCCAGAAAGAGGACACGGTGAAGTGACAATATGTGAACACCCAATTTGTGTACACCCATAGTGCTGGCTCTGGAGAGGCAGGGATGGGATCTTTGAGGTACCATACCCCTTCCTTCCTCCCATCCAGTTGGCACTCTCTCTTCTATCTATCTGTCAGACAGTGGGGATGACTGGACTCAATATTGCAAGCAAGTTAGTGGTGGGAATGGGTATGAGGTTGATCAGAGAGTGATGGAACTGACTTTTGCTCTAAGATTCCAGGTGTCTGGAGATGCAAGAGAGGCATGAACCTCAACCTGGGCAGCTCTAGTATAGTGGAGAGAGGACACACTCATGAGGAAGGAACCTAGACTGCTTTGGGCCCTTCACATAGTGGTTCTCATTGGGATATCTGCAAGCTTTTCAACCCTCAAGAGGATCCCTGGATCTCAACCCAGGAGGCAGCATCCTGGGGATCTGCCCTGGAAATGAGATTCTGAAAGGGCTTAGTCTCCTTGCACCGTCAGCAGTTCCCATCCAGAGACACCAGGGTCATTGTTCTACCTGCTCCATCTGAGGCTCCCTCCCTTTCAGTCTTGGGCCTAGAGGAGGGTCTTTCTGGGAACCACCTACGGGAACTGCTTTATGAATTTTCTCACAGGTTCCCTTCCACTGCCTCTTTCCTCTTTTCCTTGTTTTTGTTTTCTGGCCAATGCCTCTTGGTGGTTTGCATCTATCCTTAGTGATACTCCCTTATTTGTGCTAATCCATTTTGATCAGAGCTCAGCTTTATGAGGTATTTCCAGGATACCAAAGTCTTTTTAGGAGAGTATAGTTAGAAAAAAATTTGACTAATCCCTCTTTACCTCTTTATCTGCACATTTTACAGATTTAAAGCCAATTAGTACATAGCTTGGAGAAGGCAATGGCACCCCAACTCCAGTACTCTTGCCTGGAAAATCCATGGACGGAGGAGCCTCGTAGGCTGCAGTCCATGGAGTCGCTAAGAGTCAGACAGGACTGAGCAACTTCACTTTCACTTTTCACTTTCATGCATTGGAGAAGGAAATGGCAACCCACTCCAGTGTTCTTGCCAGGAGAATCCCAGGGACGGGGGAGCCTGGTGGGCTGCTGTCTGTGGGGTCGCACAGAGTTGGACATGACTGAAGTGACTTAGCAGCAGCAGCAGTACATAGCAATCTTTTTCATTTTTTGCAGCTGCATAATCCTCCATTGTGTCACTGCTATGTGTTAATCACTCAGTCGTGTTCAACTCTGTGATCCCATGAAGTGTAGCCTGCCAGGTTCCATGGAATTCTCCAGGCCAAAATACTGGAGTGGGTTGCCATTTCCTTCTCCAGTCACTGCTATAATTTGTTCAGTTACTCTCCTGTATATGGATATTTCTTTCCAATATTTTGCTGTTGCAACAGTATTGGAAGAATAACCTTGTGCAATTATAATTTTTGTATGGTTAGAGGTAGATTCCTAGAAGTGAGGATGTTTGGTCAAATAATAAATGCATATGTAGTTTTACTAGGTATTCTGAGATATCCCTCCAAAAGGATATTACAAATTTTTATTATCATCAGCAGTTTATGGGTTGTCTGTTTCCCTCCAGCCTTGCCAATAAATTTATTGTCCTTTTGATGTTTGTTATCTAGTGATGTCATCTCTCTCATTCTTGATATCAGTAATTGTGTCTTCTCTTTGGTTTTCCTTTATCATTCTGGCTAGAGGCTGATCAATTTTATTGACCTCAACAAACTAGTGTTTAATTTTATTGATTTAAAAAATTTTGTGTTTTCTATTTTTTATTGGATTTTTTTCTTTTGTTTACTTTGTGTTTATTACTATTCTGTTTCCAGCTACTTGAAATAGAAGCTGAGGTCAATTAATTTGAGCTCATCATTTTTCTAATATAGGCATTTTAGTATTGTAAATTTTCCTGTAATACTGCTTAAGCTGCATCCCACAAATTTTGATATGTTGTGTTTTCATTTTTCAATGGAAATTATATACTAATTTCTTTTTAATTTTCTTCTCTTATCCAACAGTTATTTAGAAGTAGGCTATGTAATTCCTAAATATTTGAAGCTTTTCCAGATATGTTTTGGTTATATATTGCTATAGTACTGACCTGGTCAGAGAACTTACTCTGTATGGTCTGAATCTTTTTAATTTATTGAATGTTCCTTTATGGCCCAGAATATGGTCTATTTTAGTAAATATACCGATTGCACTTGAAAAAATTGTGTATCTTTCTGTTGTCCTGTGAACTTTTCTATAAATGTCAGTTAGGTCTAGTTAGTTCATAACCTTGTTTAAGTCTTCTGTTATATATCTTTACTTATTTTGTCTGTACTTGTGCTGAAATCTGACTGCAGTTATGGTTATGCCTCTCTCCTTGACATTCTATCACAGTATTTTTGTTGTTACTGTTTTTTAATATACTACCAGATTCAACCTGCCAGTTTTTAAATTTTTTTCATTAATGATACTGACCTATGATTTTATATTTTAATGCTGTAGTTTTCTTATTATAGTTTCAAGATTATATTAGCTTCATTAAATGAGTTAGGATAGCTTTTGTTCTTTTTGTGGTCTCAGGAAGAGTTTGTATAACAGAATATCTGTACCTTGAATATACCTTAGAACATCTTTTTTACTTTATTTTTATTTTTACTTTATTTTACTTTACAATACTGTATTGGTTTTGCCATACATTGACATGAATCCGCCACGGGTGTACATGAGTTCCCAATCCTGAACACCCCTCCCACCTCCCACCCCATATCATCTCTCTGGATCATCCCCGTGCACCAGCCCCAAGCATCCTGTATCCTGTATCGAACATAGACTGCCGATTCGTTTCTTACATGATAGTATACATGTTTCAATGCCATTCTCCCAAATCATCCCGCCCTCTCCCTCTCCCTCAGAGTCCAAAAGTCCGTTCTATACATCTGTGTCTCTTTTGCTGTCTCGCATACAGGGTTATCATTACCATCTTTCTAAATTCCATATATATGTGTTAGTATACTGTATTGGTGTTTTTCTTTCTGGCTTACTTCACTCTGTATAATCAGCTCCAGTTTCATCCATCTCATTAGAACGGATTCAAATGTATTCTTTTTAATGGCTGAGTAATACTCCATTGTGTATACGTACCACAGCTTTCTTCTCCATTCATCTGCTGATGGACATCTAGGTTGTTTCCATGTCCTGGCTATTATAAACAGTGCTGCGATGAACACTGGGGTACACGTGTCTCTTTCAATTCTGGTTTCCTTGGTGTGTATGCCCAGCAGTGGGATTGCTGGGTCATATGGCAGTTCTGTTTGCAATTTTTTAAGGAATCTCCACACTGTTCTCCATAGTGACTATACTAGTTTGCATTCCCACCAACAGTGTAAGAGGGTTCCCTTTTCTCCACACCCTCTCCAGCATTTGTTGCTTGCAGACTTTTGGATCGCAGCCATTCTGACTGGTGTGAAATGGTACCTCATTGTGGTCTTTATTTGCATTTCTCTGATAATGAGTGATGTTGAGCATCTTTTCATGTGTTTTTTAAAACCTTTTTAACTAATGCCTTTGAGGGTAGAACATACATTATATAGCATTTTACAGATCACACAAAATAGGCTTTCACAGACATCTTCACCATAGCTTATTCACACAATTCCTTGCACCTGGAGAGGTCAACTTTCTCATTCACTTGTCCTTTTTCACTCATCTCCAGCCCCCTGTAATCTCTGTCAGAGGCCTATCCATTCTTCAAAGATTTTCTAGAAGGCCATCTATCCCCTTCATAGTGACACTGCTGATCCCTTTCACCAGTTTCATGAACTCTCACCTTCAGGTGTTTAGTGCTTATCCATTTGGTCATGCCTACTCAAGAGTCAAGCAAGGACTTCTTCCTTTAGGATGGGGCTGTGGGCTGGGTAATCTGTCTTAGAAACGTATAGTGAACTTAGTAGATACATATGTGTATAAGCCATCAGCAAAATTTTTAAGCCTTTTACTAATGGAATTGGGGAACATGGTACTGCCTTGTTATTTTGGTATTATTAATGAGGTTAAACCTACTTTCAGATGTTTCAGAGGTTAAACCTAGCCAGTTGGGTTTTCTTTTTGTAAGCAGAGTATTTATAAGCTTTTATCATTTGCCGTTTAGAGGTTCTTAGAAGTTCAAGAACTTCTTATTGATTTCTACATACACACAAGCCTGTGAATAGTCCAGAGAATTTTGAAAGAAAAATAATATGGAAGTTGGAAAGTGTTTTTCCCACAAAGAATTTTAAAATTTTTGTCAAATCTCTTGACAGGGTAGAACTACTTGGGAAAAGTTAAATGGAATACAGAGAGCCCATATGTTTCCACATATATGTGGGTATTTATATTAGGGTGACAGTTCAAATTCATGGAGAAAAGTGAAAGATTCAGTAGCAGGATTCACAAGGCTCAGTATACAGTTGGACTCACAGCTGTGATTTATTACAAAAGAATGCAAAACCAAATCAGTGAAAGGAAAAAAGTGCATGGAGCAAAGTTCAAAAGAAACTGCTGCAAACTTCCAGTATTTCTCTCCCAGGGGAGTCCCACAGGATACACTTAATTCCTTCAATAATTAATGACAACATGTGTGAAATATTATTTATCAAGGAAGCTTATTAGATATTCAGCAACCAAGATTTGAGGGAGGTACCTTTTGTCTAGCATGCACCAAAATTCGAGACTCCCAGAAGGAAAAAGGGTATTAATATTTAGCATGAACTGTATTGTTCGCACAGAGAGTTTAGGCACAGTGAGCCAATCATAATCTGTTTTGGGAATAGTGGACACCTTCTTTAAATTCAAGTTAACAGAATCCAACCGAAGGCCAGCCTTGCAAGCAAGTCTTTATAAAGCTTGCAATCTTACATCTTCTATGCTAACTCTTTTCTACACATTTGGTGAATAGTGTTAGAATAGTTAGCTAATCATTTCGGGAAACAGGTAATGTTATGTCACAATACATGTAATCAAATTCCAGGAAGATTAGATATCTTAAATATTTCAAAAGATGCAGAAGGATAAAGAAAAATAAATACTCATTTACCTAGAATGAGTTTTGGCTTGTGATATGTAGAGGGCAATGCAGATGGATTCTTTCCACTTAATACCAGTATGTTTTATTAAATAATATGCCCCTACTCCAACAATTTCCCATGTCTCTTTTATAGTATATGGTTATCTTCAAATATGTTTCTGAGGTAAATTCTCTTTGGTGTTAGAAGCATACAGGCTTACTTATTGCAGTTTATAATAAATATTGTGGCTTATCTGAAATGTAATATCTATAGTTCATACCTGATTACTTTCCAATTAATATTGCCATTTTATCTTATCTTTAATATTATTATATTGATTGAGGTAGAGGGTTACTAGTATTCTCATATAACTCCTTTGAAATTCTCTTGGAGTTTCAAAAAGGAAAAGTGTGTTGGCCAGGCCAAAGACTATCTCTCTATGTTGCTATGTCAGATAGCATAATTTTTTTCTCATGACTGAATTTTATTTACATATATGAATAAATGTTTTATATATATATATAGTCATATATAACAGGTTCTTTGTCAGTTCATCTATCAGTGCATATTTAGGTAGTTTCTGTGTCTATTGTGAATAACGCTGAAATGAACATGGAAGTACAGATATCTCTTAAAGATAGTGATTTCATTTCCTTTGAATATATACACCAAAGTGGGATTACTGGATCATGTGGTGATTTAAAAAAAAAAAAGTTTTGAAAAGCCTCCATGCTATTTTCCATAGTAGCTGCACTAATTTACATTCCCACCAACAGTGTATAAGAGTTTGCTTTTATTTATATTCTTGTCAACATGTGTTATCCCTTGTATTTTTGATAATCATCGTTCTAACTGGTCGAAATGATACCTCATTGTGATTTGATTTGCATTTTCCTGATGACTAGTGATGTCATCTTTTCATGTAACTGTTGGCCATTTATATCTCTTCTGTAAAAAACTAATTATTCAGGTTCTTTACCAATTTTAAAATCAGATTATTAGTTTTACTATTCAATTGCATGATTCCTGATATGTTTTAGATATTAGTGAAAGAGAAAGTGTTAATCTCTCGGTCGTGACTGACTCTTTGAGACCCCATGGAACGTAGCCTGCCAGGCTCCACCGTTCATGGAATTCTCCAGGCAAGCATCCTGGAGTGAGTTGCTATTCCCTTCTTCAGGGGATCTTCCTGACCAGGGGTCAAACTTTCATCTCCTGCATTGCAGACAAATTCATTACCACAGAACCACCTGAGAAGCCCTCTGTTAATGTAGAGTATCTCATTTGTTGATTTGTATATGATGAACCATGCTTTCATTGCAGATACAAATCTCATTTGATCATGGAATATGATCCTTTCAATGTACTATTGAATTCAGTTTGCTACCATTTTCTTTGGAATATTTGCATATAAAATTATTTTCATTGGAGAATAATTACAGTATTGTGATGGTTTTTGCCATGCATTGACATGAATCAGCCACAGGTATACATGTATGCCCACTATCCTGAACCGCCCTCCCACCTCTCTCCCCACCCAATCCTTCTGGATTGTCCCAGACCACCGGCTTTGGAAACCCTCTTCATGCATTGAACTTGACTGGCATCTGTTTTACATATGGTAATATGCATGTTTCAATGCTATTCTTTCAAATTATCCCACCCTTGACTTCTTCCACTGAGTCCAAAAGTCTGTTCTTTACATCTGTATCACCTTTGCTGCCCTGCATGTAGGATCATTGTTACTGTCTTTCTAAATTCCATATATATGCATTAATATATGGTATTTTGGAGAAGGCAGTGGCACCCCACTCCAGTACTCTTGCCTGGAAAAGCCCATGGACAGAGGAGCCTGGTGGGCTGCAGTCCATGGGGTCGCTAAGAGTCGGACAGGACTGAGCGACTTCACTTTCACTTTTCACTTTCATGCACTGGAGAAAGAAATGGCAACCCACTCCAGTGTTCTTACCTGGAGAATCCCAGGGACGGGGAAGCCTGGTGGGCTGCCATCTCTGGGGTCGCACAGAATCGGACATGACTGAAGCTATTTAGCAGCAGCATACAATATTTGTCTTTCTCTGTCTTACTTCATTCTGTATAATAGGTTCCAGTTTCATCCACCTCATTAGAACTGACTCAAATGCATCAAATGCACTCCTTTTTATAGCTGAGTAATATTCCATTCTGTATATGTACCACAACTCCTTTATCCTTTGTTCTGCTGGTGAATATCTCTAGGTTCCTTCCATGTCCTAGCTATTATTAAATAGTGCTGAAATGAACATTGGGCTACATGTGTCTTTTTCAATTCTGATTTCTTCAGGGTGTATGCCTAGCAGTGGGATTGCTGGGTTGTATGGCAGTTCTATTCCCAGTTTTTTAAGGAATCTCCACACTTTTCCACAATGGCTGTACCAATTTGCATTCCTACCAACAGTGTAAGAGGCTTGCCTTTTCTCCACACTCTCTCCAGCATTTATTGTTTGTAGACATTTTGATGATGGCCATTCTGACTGGTGTAAGATGATACCTCACTGTGGTTTTGGTTTGCATTTCTCTAATAAGAGTGATGTTGAGCATCTTTTCATGTGTTTATTAGCCATCTTTATGTCTTCTTTGGATAAATGTCTGTTTAGTTCTTTTGCCTGCTTTATGATTGGGATGTCTGTTATTCTGGTATTGAGCACATGAGTTGTTTGTATATTTTGTATTATTTTTAATCAATTTATTTTAATTGCAAGATAATTACTTTACAATATTGTGATGGTTTTTCCATACATCAACATGAATCAGCCACAGGTGCACATGTGTCCTCCCATCCTGAACCCCCTACCTTCTTCCCTCCCCACCTCATCCCTTTTGGTTGTCCCAGAGCACCAGCTTTGAGTGCCCTGCTTCATGCATCAAACTTGCACTGGTCATCTGTTTTACATATGGTAATATACATGTTCAGTGCTATTCTCTCAAATCATCCCACCCTCACCTTCTCCCACATAGTCCAAAAGTCTGTTCCTTACATATGTGTCTCTTTTGCTGCCTTGCATATAGCATTGTCATTACCATCTTTTTAAATTCCATATATATGCATTAATATACAGTATTTTTCTTTCTCTTTCTGATTTACTTCACTCTGTATAATAGGCTCCAGTTTCATCCACCTCATTAGAACTGAGTCAAATGCATTCCTTTTTATTGAGTAATATTCCATTCTGTATATGTACCACAACTTCCTTATCCATTCTCAGCTGATGGACATCTAGGTTGCTTCCATGTCCTAGCTGTTGTAAATAGTGCTGCACTGCACATTGGGGTACACATGTGTCTCTTTCAGTTCTGGTTTCCTCGGTGTGTATGCCAATTATTGGGACTGCTGGGTTGTATGGCAGTTCTATTCCCAGTTTTTTAAGGAATCTCTACATTGTTCTCAATAGTGGCTGTACCAGGTTGCATTCCCACCAACAACGTAAGAGAGTTCCCTTTTCTCCACACCATCTCCAGCACTTACTATTTGTAGACATTTTGATGGTGGCCATTCTGATTTGTGTGAGATGATACCTCATTGTAGTTTTGATTTGCTTTTCTCTAATAATGAGTGATGTTGAGCTTCCTTTCATGTGTTTATTAGCCATCTCTATGTCTTCTTCGAAGAAATATCTGTTATTTTGCCCACTTTTTGATTGGGTTGTTCATTTTTCTGCTGTTGAACTGCATGTGCTGCTTGTATATTCTGGAGATTAATTCTTTGTCAGTTGCTTCATTTGCTATTATTTTCTCCCATTCTGAGGTCTGCATTTTCACCTTGCTTATAGTTTCCACATTGTGTAAAATCAAGTAAGTTTAATTAGGTCCCATTTGTTTATTTTTGTTTTTATTTCCATTACTCTGGGAGGTGAGTCCTAGAGGATTTGCTGTGATTTATGTCAGAGAGTGTTCTGCCTATGTTTTCCTCTAAGAGTTTTATAGTTTCTGGTCTTACATTTAGATCTTTAATCCATTTTGAGTTTCTTTCTGTGTATGGTGTTAGAAAGTATTCTAGTTTCATTCTTTTAAAGGTGCTTGACCAGTTTATCCAGCACCACTTGTTAAAGAGATTGTTTTTTCTCCATTGTATTGCTTTGCCTCCTTTGTCAAAGGTAAGGTGTCCATAGGTGTGTGGATTTATTTCTGGGCTTTCTGTTTTGTTCCATTAATCTATATTTCTGTCTTTGTGCCAATCCAATGCTGTCTTGATGACTCTAGCTTTGGAGTATAGTCTGAAGTCACGAGGGTTGATTCCTCCAGTTCCATTCTTCTTTCTAAAGGTTGCTTTTGCTGTTTAAGGTTTTTAGTGTTTCCATACAAATTGTGAAATTATTTTTTCTAGTTCTGTGAAAAATATCATTGGTAGCTGATAGGGATTGCACTGAATCTATAGATTGCTTTGGGTAGTATACTCATTTTCACTATGTTGATTCTTTCAATCCATGAACATGGTATATTTCTCCATTTATTTGTGTCATCTTTGATTTCTTTCATCAGTGTTTTAGATTTCTATATATAGATCTTTTGTTTCTTTAGGTAAGTTTATTCCTATCTATCCTTTTCGATGCAATGGTAAATGGGATAGCTTCTTTAATTTCTTGTTCTGTTATTTCATTGTTAGTGTATAGCAATGCAAAGGATTTCTGTGTATTAACTTTTTATTCTGCAACTTTACTACATTCATTGAAGAGCTCTATTAATTTTCTGTCTGTATCTTTAGGGTTTTCTATGTACAGGATCATGACATCTGCAAACAATGAGAGTTTTACTTCTTTTCCAATCTGGATTCTTTTCATTTATTTTTCTTCTATGAATGCTGTGGCTAGGACTCCCAAAACTATGTTGAATATGGGCACTGTAGTCCTGTTACTGATTTTAGAAGAAGTGCTTACAAATTTTCACCATTAAGGATAATGTTTGCTGTGGGTTTGTTGTATATGGCTTTTATTATGTGGAGGTATGTTCCTTCTATGCCTGCTTTCTGGAGAGTTTTTGTCATAAATGGGTGTTGAATTTTGTCAAAGCCTTTCTCTGTATCTTTTGAGATAATCATGGTTTTTATCTTTGAATTTCTTAACATGGTGGATCACATTGGTTGATTTGCAAATACTGAAGAATCCTTGCATCCCTGCATCTTGTTCTCATGGGTGGGGCCATGCTCAGTAAATCTTTAATTGAATTTTCTGTTGATGGTTGGAGTTGTGTTCCCTCCTTGCTCTTTCAGTTCAGTTCAGTTCAGTTCAGTCTCTCAGTCCTGTCCAACTCTTTGCAACCCCATGGACTGCAGCATGCCAGGCCTCCCTGTCCATCACCAACTCCCAGATTTTATGCAGCCTCATGTCCATTGAGTCGGTGATGCCATCCAACCATCTCATCCTCTTTTGTCCCCTTCTCCTCCCAGCTTCAATCTTTCCCAGCATCAGGGTCTTTTCAAATGAGTCAGCTCTTGACATCAGGTGTCCAAAGTATTGGAACTTCAGCTTCAACATCAGTCCTTCCAATGAACATTCAGGACTGATTGCCTTTAGGATGGACTGGTTGGATCTCCTTGCCGTCCAAGGGACTCTGAAGAGTCCTTACCAACACCACAGTTCAAAAGCATCAATTCTACGGCACTCAGCTTCTTTATATTCCTACTCTCACATACATACATGGCTTCTAGAAAAACCATAGCGTTAACTAGATGGACCTTTGCTGACAAAGTAATGTCTCTGCTTTTTAATAGGCTGTCTAGGTTGGTCATAACTTTTCTTCCAAGGAGTAAGTGTCTTTTTATTTCATGGCTGCAATCACCATCTGCAGTGATTTTGGAGCTCAACAAAATAAAGTCTGACACTGTTTCCACTGTTTCTTTATCTATTTGCCATGAAGCGAGGGGGCCAGATGCCATGATCTTAGTTTTCTGTATGTTGAGCTTTAAACCAACTTTTTCACTCTCCTCTCACTTTCATCAAGAGGCTCTTTAGTTCTTCTTCACTTTCTGCCATAAGGGTTGTGTCATATGCATATCTGAAGGTATTGATATTTCTCCCAGCAGTCTTGATTCCAGCTTGTGCTTCATCCAGCCCAGCGTTTCTCACGATGTGCTCTGCATATAAGTAAAATAAGCAGGGTGACAATATACAGCATTGACTTACTCCATTTCCTATATGGAAACAGTCTGTTGTTCCATGTCCAGTTCTAACTGTTGCTTCCTGACCTGCATACAGATTTCTCAAGAGGCAGGTTAGGTGGTCTGGTATTCCCATCTCTTTCAGAATTTCCCACAGTTTATTGTGATCCACACAGTCAAAGACTTTGGCATAGTCAATAAAGCAGAAAGAGATGTTTTTCTGGGATTCTCTTGCTTTTTTGATGATCCAGCGGATGTTGGCAATTTGATATCTGGTTCCTCTGCCTTTTCTAAAACCCGCTTGTACATATGGAAGTTCACAGTTCACATATTGTTGAAGCCTGGTTGGAGAATTTTGAGCATTACTTAACAGCATGTGAGATGAGTGCAGCAGTTTGAGCATCCTTTGGCATTGCCTTTCTTAGGGATTGGAATGAAAACTGACCTTTTCCAGTCCTGTGGCCACTGCTGCATTTTCCAAATTTGCTGGCATACTGAGTGAAGCACTTTCACAACACCATCTTTTATGAGTTGGAATAGCTCAACTGGAATTCCATCACCTCCACTAGCTTTCTTCGTTGTGATGCTTCCTAATGCCCACTTGACTTCACATTCCCGGATGTCTGGCTCTAGGTGAATGATCACACCAATGTGATCATCTAGGTCATGAAGATCTTTTTTGTACAGTTCTTCTGTGTATTCTTGCCACCCCTTCTTAATATCTTCTGCTTCTGTTAGGTCCATACCATTTCTGTCCTTTATCGAGCCCATCTTTGCATGAAATGATCCCTTGGTATCTCTAATTTTCCTGAAGAGATCTCTAGTCTTTCCCATTCTGTTCTTTTCCTCTATTTCTTTGCATTGATCACTGAGGAAGGCTTTCTTATCTATCCTTGCTGTTCTTTGCAACTCTGCATTCAAATGAGTATATCTTTCCTTTTCTCCTTTGCTTTTTGCTTCTCTCCTTTTCACAGCTATTTGTTAGGCCTCCTCCCCTGCTATTTACCTGGGGCTAAACTATGGTGGAGGTAATGAAGATAATGGTGACATCCTTCAAAAGAAGGAGTCCTATTATTATTCTTGCCTTGAGAACCCATGAACAGTATGAAAAGGCAAAAAGATAAGACACTGAAAGATGAACTCCCCAAGTCCATAGGTGCCCAATATACTACTGAAGATCAATGAAGAAATAACTCCAGAAAGAATGAAGAGACGGAGCCAAAGCAAAAACAACACTCAGTTGTGGATGTGACTGGTGATAGAAGCAAACTGGGACTCTGTGAAGAGCAATATTGCATAGGAACCTGAAATATTAGGTCCATGAATCAAGGCACATTGGAAGTGGTCAAACAGGAGATGGGAAGAGTGAACGTTGACATTTTAGGAATCATTGAACTAAAATGGACCAGAATGGGTGAATTTAATTCAGATGACCATTATATCTACTACTGTGGGCAAGAATCCCTTAGAAGAAATGAAGTAGCCATCATAGTCAACAAAAGAGTCTGAAATGCAGTACTTGGATGGAATCTGAAAAGGAACAGAATGATCTCTGTTTGTTTCCAAGGCAAACCATTGAATATCACGGTCATCCAAGTCTATGCCCCGACCAGTAATGCTGAAGAAGCTGAAGTTGAACGGTTCTATGAAGACCTATAAGACCTTTTAGAACTCACACCCAAAAAAGATGTCCTTTTCATTAGGGGGGTGTTAAAAGTTAAAGTGAAGTTACTCAGTCATGTCCGACTCTTTGCAGCCCCATGGACTGTAGCCTACCAGGCTCCTCTGTCCATGGGATTTTCCAGGCAAGAATACTGGAGTGGGTTCCCATTTCCTTCTCCAGGGGATCTTCCCAACCCAGGGATTGAACCTGGGTCTCCTGCATTGCAGGCAGATTCTTTACCCTCTCAGCCAACAGGGAAGTCCTTCATTAGAGAGGACTATAATGCAAAAGTAGGAAGTCAAGAAACACCTTGGCATTGGATTACAGAATGAAGCAGTGTGAACTGTAATAGAGTTCTGCCAAGAGAATGCACTGGTCATAGCAAACACCCTCTTCCAACAACACAAGAGAAGACTCTACACGTGGATATCACCATATGGTCAATATTGATATCAGATTGATTATATTCTTTGCAGCCAAAGATGGAGAAGCTCTCTACAGTCAGCAGAAAGGAGACAGGGAGATGACTGTGGCTCAGATCATCAACTCCTATTTGCAAAATTAAGAAACAAATTGAAGAAAGTAGGGACAACCACTAGACCATTCCAGTATGACCTTAATCAAATCCCTTACAATTATACAGTGTAAGTAAGAAATAGATTTAAGGGACTAGTTCTAATAGAGTGCCTGATGAACTAAGAATGGAGGTTCATGACATCGTACAGGAGACAGGGATCAAGACCATCCCCACGAAAAAAATGCAAAAAAGAAAAATGGCGGTCTGAGGAGGCCTTATAAATAGCTGTGAAAAGAAGCAAAAAGCAAAGGAGAAAAGGAAAGATATACCCATTTGAATGCACAGTTCGAAAGAACAGCAAGGAGAGATAAGAAAGCCTTCTTCAGTGATCAGTGCAAAGAAATAGAGGAAAACAATAGAATGAGAAAGACTAGAGAGCTCTTCAAGAAAATTAGAGATACCAAGGGAAAAATTCATGCAAAGATGGGCTCAATAAAGGACAGAAATGGTACGGACCTACCAGAAGCAGATGATACTAAGAAGAGGTGGCAAGAATACACAGAAGAACTCTACAAAAAATATCTTCATGACCCGGATGATCACAATGGTATGATCACTCACCTAGAGCCAGACATCTGGGAATGTGAAGTCAAGTGGGCATTAGGAAGCATCACAATGAAGAAAGCTAGTGGAGGTGATGGAATTCCAGTTGAGCTATTCCAACTCATAAAAGATGGTGTTGTGAAAGTGCTTCACTCAGTATGCCAGCAAATTTGGAAAATGCAGCAGTGGCCACAGGACTGGAAAAGGTCAGTTTTCATTCGAATCCCTAAGAAAGGCAATGCCAAAGAATGCTCAAACTGCCACACAATTGCACTCATCTCACACACTAGTATGGAGAAGGCAATGGCACCCCAGTCCAGTACTCTTGCCTGGCAAATCCCATGGACAGAGGAGCCTGGTGGGCTGCAGTCCATGAGGTCATAAAGAGTTGGACACGACTGAGTGACTTCACTTCACTTTTCACTCCCATGCATTGGAGAAGGAAATGGCAACCCACTCCAGTGTTCTTGCCTGGAGAATCCTAGGGACAGAGGAGCCTGGTAGGGTGCCGTCTCTGGGGTCGCACAGAGTCGGACACGACTGAAGCGACTTAGCAGCAGCAGCAGCAGCAGCAGCAGCACACACACTAGTAAAGTAATGCTCAAAATTCTCCAAGCCAGGCTTCAACAATATGTGAACCGTGAAATTCCAGATGTTCAAGCTGGATTTAGAAAAGGCAGAGGAACCAGATATCAAATTGCCAACATCCGCTGGATCATCAAAAAAGCAAGAGAATCCCAGAAAAACATCTTTCTGCTTTATTGACTATGCCAAAGTCTTTGACTGTGTGGATCACAATAAACTGTGGGAAATTCTGAAAGAGATGGGAATACCAGACCACCTGACCTGCCTCTTGTGAAATGTGTATGCAGGTCAGGAAGCAACAGTTAGAACTGGACATGGAACAACAGACTGGTTCCAAATAGGAAAAGGAGTACGTCAAGGCTGTATATTGTCACCCTGCTTATTTAACTTCTATGCAGAGTACATCATGAGAAACGCTGGGCTGGAAGAAGCACAAGCTGGAATCAAGATTGCTGGGAGAAATATCAATAACCTCAGATATGCAGATGACACCACCCTTATGGCAGAAAGTGAAGAAGAACTAAAGAGCCTCCTGATGAAAGTGAAAGAGGAGAGTGAAAAAGTTGGTTTAAAGCTCAACATATAGAAAACTAAGATCATGGCATCTGGTCCCCTCGCTTTATGACAAATAGATGGAGAAACAGTGGAAACAGTGTCAGACTTTATTTTTGGGGGCTCCAAAATCACTGCAGGTGGTGATTGCAGCCATGAAATAAAAAGATGCTTACTCCTTGGAAGAAAAGCTATGACAAACCTAGACAGTATGTTAAAAAGCAGAGACATTATTTCACCCACGAAGATCCATATAGTCAAAGCTATTGCTTTTCCAGTAGTCATGTGTGGATGTCAGTTGGACCATATGGAAATCTGAACACCAAAGAATTGATGCTTTCTAACTGTGCTGCTGTAGACGACTCTTGAGAGTTCTTTGGACAGCAATGAGGTCAAACCAGTCAATCCTAAAGGAAATCAACCCTGAATAGTCATTTGAAGGACTGATGCTGAAGTTGAAGCTCCAATACTTTGGCCACCTGATGTGAAGATGCAACTCAATGGAAAAGACCCTAATGCTGGGAAAGATTGAGGGCAGGAGGAGAAGGTGACTGAGGATGACATCGTTGGATGGCATCATCAACTAACTCAGTGGACATGAGTTTGAGCACAGTCTGGGAGATAGTGAAGGACAGGGAAGCCTTGCATTCTGCAGTCCAGAGAGTTGCAAGGAGTCGGGCATAACTGAATAACTGAACAACAATAACTAGGCTCAGACACATCTTTATTAATCAAAATAGGAACTATTACAGTAAATTATTACTGATGAGAAATGTTTGTTTATTCCTTTAGCATAAAAATTCATGATTTGGGTTTCGACAACATCCTGGAAAGCATATTCTGCATCCTGCAGATTGTGGAAGCTCTTTCCCTGCAAAAAGCCTGAAGAAGTGGTAGTCGGTTGGTGAGAAGTCAGGTGAATATGGCAGATGAGGCAAAACTTGAAGCATTAGTTGTGCGAAGTGTGGTTGGGTGATGTCATGGAGAAGAATTTGGCTCTTTCTGTTGACCAATGCTGGCTGCAGGCATTGCAGTTTTCAGCACATCTCATCAATTTGCTAAGCATAATTCTGAGATGTAATGGTTTCACCGGGATTCAGAAAGCTGTAGTGGTTCAGACTGCTAGCAGACCACCAAACAGTGACCATGATGTTTTTTTGGCGCAGGTTTGACTTTGGGAAGTGTTTTGGAGTATCTTCCAACCACTGAGCTGGTCATCACTGGTTGTTGTATACCATCCACTTTTCATAGCATGTCACAGTCTACCCGATTGAGAAATGATTTGATGTTGCATAGAATAAGAGAAGAGGACACTTCGAAAAAGTGATTTTTTAAATTTTTGGTCAGCTCATGAGTCACCCACTTATCGAGCTTTTTCACCTTTTCAGTTTGCTTCAAATGCCGAATGACCATAGAATAGTTGATGTTGAGTTCTTTGGCAGCTTTTCATGTAGTTGTAACAGGATCAGTTTTGATTGCTGTCGGTTGTTGTTAACTTCTGATGGCCGGCCACTGAACTCCTCATCTTCAAGGTTCTTTTCTCCTTTGGAAAACTTCTTGAACCACTGCTGTGCTGTATGCTTGTTAGCAATTCTTGGACCAAATGCATTGTTGATGTTGCAAGTTGTCTCACTGCTTTATGACCCATTTTGAACTGGAATAAAATCTCTCAAATTTGCTTTTTGTGTAACATCATTTCCATAGTCTAAAATTAATATTAAATAAACAGCAAATAATGTTACTGGCAATGTCATTGGCAAGAAAATACAGACTAATGTGCATTAAATGATGTATAACATAACCACATTTAAGAATGTATTCCAATATCAAAGGCAAATGTCAACAATGCAAAAACTACAATTACTTTTGCACCAGCCTAATAGAATGGTCATCTACATGCAAAAGAAAATCTATACTCATATATTACATCTTTCACTATTATTAACTTAAAATGGATCATAGACTTACATGTAAAAGACAAAACTGTAAAACTCCTAGAAGAGAACATAGTAAAAGATCTAGGTAACTTTGTGTTTGGCAAGGACTTTGTAGATAAAACACAAAACATGTGATCCATGAAAGAAAACATTGATAAGTTGAACTTAATTAAAGATAAATCTTCTCTGCAAAATACTGTATTAATAGGATGAAGACAAGTGGAGATTGAGAAGAAAAGTGTTGCAAACCAGAATTTAATAGAAGACTAGTATCCAAAATATACAAAAAAATCTTTAGTAATAAGATAGCAATCAATGCCATTTTAAAAGGGGGGATGATCTGACCAGATGATTGACAAATAAAATATACAAATTAGCATATGTAAAGATTCTCAACATCAGAGGGCATTCAGTTCAGTTCAGTTCAGACACTCAGTCATGTCTGACTCTCTGCGACCCCATGATTCACAGCACACCAGGCCTCCCTGTCCATCACCATCTCCTGGAGTTCACTCAAACTCACGTCCACCGAATCAGTGATGCCATCCAGCCATCTCATCCTCTGTCGTCCCCCTTTCCTCCTGCCCCCAATCCCTCCCAGCATCAGAGTCTTTTCCAATGAGTCAACTCTTCATATGAGGTGCCCAAAGTACTGGAGTTTCAGCTTTAGCATCATTCCTTCCAAAGAACACCCAGGGCTGATCTCCTTTAGAATGGACTGGTTGGATCTCCTTGTGGTCCAAGGGACTCCCAAGAGTCTTCTCCAGCACCACAGTTCAGAAACATCAATTCTTCAGTGCTCAGCCTTCTTCACAGTCCAACTCTCACATCCATACATGACTACTGGAAAAACCATAGCCTTGACTAGACGAACCTTTGTTGGTAAAGTAATGTCTCTGCTTTTGAATATGCTATCTAGGTTGGTCATAACTTTTCTTCCAAGGAGTAAGTGTCTTTTAATTTCATGGCTGCAGTCATCTGCAGTGATCAGAGGGCATTATGGAATTGGAAATTAAAACAACAGAAAATAGGACTTCTCTTGTGGCTCAGTGGTCAAGAATCCGGCTGCCAATGCAGGAAACATAGGTTCAATCCCTAGTCTGCGAAGATCCCATGTGCCACAGAGCAACTAAGCCCATGCATCACAACTATTGAGCCTGACCTCTAGACTCCAGGAACCACAAGTATTAAAGCCAGTACACCCTAGAGCCTGTGCTTAGCAACAGAAAAGCCACTGCAGTGAGAAGCCTGTGCATCACAACTAGAGAGTAGCCCTTGCTTGTCACAACTGGAGAAAAGCCCACATAGCAATGAAGACTCAGCATAGCCAATAAATAAATAAAATAATTTTTAAAAACAGAAAATAGCCAAGTTAAGCTTAATAGAAAAAAACTAGTCTATGTCCATGGTGAGTAAGAGGGAAGAGGCATAGATCATATGTGTTGCATAGGCAAGGGATATGCTACTGTGAAAGTTCATGTGCATAGTAAGTATGTAGGAGAAGGGGTTGGGGCAGAATGGTAGGTATGATGTAGCACAGCTGTCTGTATCCTAGGCTTAATGCTTGGGGTTATTTGGTTCTGTGATTTAGATATAAGAGGCAAGTCAGGGTTACACAGGACTGGTGGAGGCATAGGGGAGTGGAACTTTGGCCATCAGAATTTATTAGACTGGAATCCATTTTGTTATTGTTCAGTAGCTCAGTGGTGTCTGACTCTTTGTGAGCTCAGGGACTGTAGCACACCAGGCTTCCCTGTTCTTCGCCATCTCCTGGAGCTTGCTCAAACTCATGGACATTGAGTCAGTGATGCCATCCAACCATCTTGTCCTCTGTCATCCCCTTCTCCTCCTGCCTTCAATCTTTCCCAGCATCAGGGTCTTTTCTAATGAGTCGAGCTCTTCGATTCAGGTGGCCAAAGTATTGGAGCTTCAGCTTCAACATCAGTCCTTCCAATGACTTTTCAGGGTTGATTTCCTTTAGGATTGACTGGTTTGATCTCATTGCAATCCAAGGGACTCTCAAGAGTCTTCTCCAACACCACAGTTCAAAAGTGTCAATTCTTTGGTGCTCAGACTTCTTTGTAGTCCAACTCTCACATCCATACATGACTACTGGAAAAACCATAGCTTTGACTATATGGACCTTTGCTGGCAAAGTGATGTCTCTGATTTTCAATACACTGTCTAGATTTGTCATAGCTTGTCTTCCAAGGAGCAAGGAAAGTGAAAGTGAAGTAGCTCAGTCGTGTTCGACTCTTTGCGACCCCGTGAACTATAGCCTACCAGGCTCCTCCCTCCATGGGATTCTCCATGGCAAGAATACTGGAGTGGGTTGCCATTTCCTTCTCCAGGGGATCTTCCTGACCCAGGGATCAAGCCCAGGTCTCCCGCATTGCAGGCAGACGCTTTAACCTCTGAACCACTAGGGAAGTTTAAGGAGCAAGCATCTTCTAATTTCATGGCTGCAGTCACCACCTGCAGTGATTTTGGCGCCCAAGAAAACAAAGTCTGTCACTGTTTACATTGTTTCCTCATCTAGTTGCCATGAAGTGATGGGACCGGATGCCATGATCTTAGTTTTCTGAGTGTTGAGTTTTAAGCCAGCTTTTCCACTCTCCTCTTTCACCTTCATCAAGAGGCTCTTAATTCCTCTTTGCTTTTTGCCATCAGGGTGGTGTCATCTGCATATCTGAGGTTATTGATGTTTCTACCAGGAATCTTGATTCCAGCTTGTGCTTCATCCAACCTGGCACTTTTCGTGATGTACTGTGCATATAAGTTAAATAAGCAGGGTGACAATAGACAGCCTTGATGTACTCCTTTCCCAATTTTGAGCCAGTCCTTTGTTCCATGTCTGGTGCTTGACCTGCATACAGGTGTTGCAGGAGGCAGGTAAGGTGGTCTGGTATTCCCATCTTTTTAATAATTTTCCACAGTTTGTTGTGATCCACACAGTCAAGGGCTATAGCATAATCAATGAAGCAGACGTAGATGTTTTTCTAGAACTCTCTTGCTTTTTTGATGATCCAATGTATCATTTCATTTAGGATGAAATAAATACTGCTTACCAGTCAGGCAGATATAAGTCAGCATTCTTTTAATATTTAAAGCTTTTCTTTTCCCCATTGACTTTAAAGATGAAACAGTTCATCCAAGCTGGTTTCCTCACATGTAACATGAAGGTAATAGTTTATTTCAATAACAGTTCATACTGTCCAATATTTTTGTGAGTTAATACACAAAATGTTTAAAATAGGACCTTCCTCGGTTCAATAAATGTTAATGAGTTGTACTGTCTGTTCTCTAAATGAATTAACAATAAAATGTCTAACAGACATTTCAAAATCTCACAGTATAATCTGTCAGCTAGTAGTAGATTCACTCTTCTGTCAGTATCTTGAAATCAAGATTTCACTATATCCAGAATTACCACATAGGATTGCTAATATGACTTTGGATAAATCTGTAAATTTTTAGAAAAAAATTAATAAGAATGAAACTACAAGTAAAGGTCACCTCCATGGGAGTGGAGATTTCTTTTTTGTTTGTGCCAAGGACAAAGTAGATGCTCATATATATATTCGTTGAATGAATGCAAGGCACCAGCCACTTGAAGGAGGAGAAAGAACAGTTCAGAGAGGCAAAGAGATTCACATACACCCACAGATCTCGGCAGAGCTCAGACTCCCTTCTTTAAGCCTGGCATTCACCTGAGAGAGAGTATACTTTGGAACAAAGAAAACATAATCCACAATTCAGCTAAGGCCATTTAAAGAGCACAGTGAAAGACTTTCCTGTGACAACTGACATCTGTTGTCTCTAGATACAGTATAGAATTGTCTCTAGATTTTTTCCTGTTATCTAAATATTGTACAGTTATCATGTCTGACTCTTTGTGACCCCAATAATAAGTATCTAGTAACAAGTAAAAGCTGATAGGTAAATATATGAAAATTCATGGTAAGAATAATGTTCCCTTTTCATTCTGGTAAGCATCAGTGATTTTTCAGTAAATAGGGACTTTCTCCAAGTTGAACCTCAGAGGACTGCAAAATCCCTCTCCTTTAGCAAAGAGAGAAGGTTCTTATGAGAGTCGTTATAGTGGAGAGTGGTGAGAGATGAGCCCCCAAATTGATCCTCCCAGGGCATGAAGCCCAATTTGAGTGAAGAGGACTGGAAGTCAGGATGGTGACTGAATTCCATGCCTACTGTTGCTGTAACAAATTATCACAATATTGCTGGCTTAAAAAAAAGCAAAAAATAAAAATACTGAAGGTTGCACATAGGAAAGGGTTTCATTGGTCTGAAATAAAGGTGATAGGAGGACTTCATTCTTGCAAGAGGTCCTAGAGGAATCTGTCTCCTTGCCTTTTCCACCTTCTGGGTCTGCATGTGGGCCTTGGCCTCTGGCTTCCTTCTTCAAAACCAGCGACATCCTATCCACTGGTGGCATCTTGTATGCAACTTCACTGTGACACTAAATCTTCTGCCTGCTTCTTCCACATTTAAAGTAGCCTTCCATGGCATTGGCCAAGATAAAGCAGTGTAATCTTCCTTTACATTCAGCTGATTAGCAATCTTTATTCCATCTGCGACCTTAATTCTCCTGTACAAGGTAACATCATATATTTACAGGTTCTGGAGAACAGGACATGGACGTTTTGGGGGGACTTTTATTCAGCCTACCAAAGCGAGGGTGCCATTTAGTTGGGTTTTTAAATGGGCAACAATACCAACAGGTTTGTGTTCAACCAGAGATGTTCTTAACCACGGTTGCTCTTTGCCCAGCGGAGCACAAATGAAGGGGATGGAGACTACAGGGAGGACATAGAAGTGCAGGAATCAGAGGATTCAAGAACCAGCAGATTACTGTCTTGGGGAAGCAGGTGCCTGGTGGGGCCAACTCCAAACAATGGCTGGGGGAAGTAGACTGGTGTGTATGGCAAGCGTGTGAAATCCCAATTGGTTCTAATCCTTGGCGTATTCCCACCCTGCCAAAGATGAGGAGCCCTTGGAATCCCCTGCAAGAGATGACCTGACAGGAGCCAGCACTGCCCCTACACGGTGCCGGACCCCTGGCCGTGGGGTGAGAAACAGGATTGTCTGAGCAGGTGCGGGTCCTGTCAGGGAAAGGTCCTCTTTCCTGGGCAACTGTGGGCACAGTGAGATGGTAAAGTGTGCCACCACAGCGACTGAGAGAACAGCAGTGTGGCAGAAAGAATGAGGACACTGGCGCAGACAAGTGGTTTGTCTCCTCAGCCAGAGGTCTGTCAGGGGCTGCCTTCCCTTAGAAGAGGGGCAGGGGGTCGGCGGCCTCAGGCGCCCCCTCCCACTTTCCTCCAGCCCCTGAAGGTGAAAGCAGCCCCCCGCGCCCAAGAAGGATGGCCGGCGTGATGGGGGAAGGGAGGGGGCGGACACCGAAAAGTCTGCAGGTTCACACGCACAGACACAGACACACACTGCGGGGCGGCCTGTATCCATCCGCTGCTCCCTGCAGTGCGACCCCTCGCGACCCTCCCAGCCCCGGCCCGCGACCCCCCTACGCTGCAGGGCCAGAGGCGTGGGGGTGGTCACCCCACTGGGGGCAGCGGAGGGCTGGCGTGGCCCCGCCCCTCAGTTGGCGTTCTTCCCGGCCCCGCCCACTCTGGGTCGGAACTACGGTGGGCCTGCGAGGGGGCGTCGAGCCCATTCGTGCCGTATCCCTCCGCCCCTCTTCCCGACACCCTCGCCGCGAGCCGTCGGTGCCGCAGCCTGCGCAGCCCCTACCCGGTTTGGCGCAGCGGCGCGGGAGGTAGGGACGCCTCTTTTCCATTCCGCCCGCACGGCGAGCGGTGGGAAGCGAGAGAAGAGCTGCGACCCTGCGCCTGCGAAGGCAAGTGGGGGGTGTCGTGGGGCGACGACCGGCTCACAGCCTGTCCCTGGCAGCGTGAGGACGGGGAGGCGAGCGGAGCGGGATCCTTAAAGAGATGCGCAGCGCTTGGGGACCCCTGGCCCTGAGACGACGGCGACCGGCACGGGCCGGGCCCGAGGCCGCGGGGTCTTGGCCGTAGGGGTTCCCTCGGATGCTGGGGAGTCGTGCGGCGCGGACTAGTCCCTGACGGGCTTTCCGGGTGCCTGTGCCCCGCCCTCGATTTGCCTGTGCGGGGAAAGGGCTGTGCGGGAAGCTGCTATGGGCGAAATGGCGGAGGGAGCCCAGGTGGGCGCTCCGAGGAGGTCGCCGGAGCCGGGACGGGAGCAGCCCGGGCTATGATCCTGCCAAGGGGCTTGTCGGACCCCTCGTGCCGGGTGCTGTCCTTTCCCACAGGCACCTTTTTTGACGCCAGAGTCTACTGTCTGTGCAGTAGGTCTGGCAATTTCAGGCCACGGGGTGCATCTGTAGAGAGGCTTGAGGAAAACGAGGGACGGGGAAAAGACCTGTTTTTCTGAAGGTGTAGGGGGGGTGGGGGTGGGCAGCAGCCGTTGACTGGACATCTGAATCGGGGTGGGGTGATTGCGACCAGCACAGGTCAGGCATGCAGGAATATTTTGTAAATTTCTTGTCTACCAGGTTTTTACACAGTTCCCTTGCCTTCCTTCCTCTTCGCAATCCAGAATTGGGGGTGGAAAAGATGAACTGGGAGGTAAAGGTGGGACAGAAATCATAAATTCAGGTACCACTGCACAACCTGTTTTCTAGAATATGTGGGCACCCTTCCCCCAATTTATGCTGCGTAAGGCAAAGGGATGTGGCGCACCTAGTGGTGAATCCTCGTAATAGGAGAAGGGAGTAATGCGAAAAATGTGACGTCAAGAGATGCTGTTTGTTATCTGGACTGCTGAAATACCGGACCTAAATAAAATGAGAATATTCTACTAAGAGGACTCTAAATATTGAAAGACAGCATATGAATTTCCATACTCGGTGTTGGTCTGTCCACCAGCCTCTTAGTTGCTACCTTGGTCTTCTGACTGTCTTTTTCATCTTTTGTCCATAGACTGTCTTTAAGACTGGTTACTTCTGCAAGGAAGGAAAGAAGGAAGAGACTGAAATCTCTGAAGGTTTGTGCAAAGAGGAGCAATGCAGGGGACAGCTACAGAGGAAGATTGACAAGTGTTTTCCATCTAGTTGAGTGTCGCTGATTCACATCTCCTCTCTTTTAGATTGCATGCTGCTGCAGAATCCCTTGACCATTTCCTGTCCTGCAGGAGTGTTAGGATTGTTGGGTAGGTGTGGAATGGGCAGTGAATGGGAGGAGCAGACCAGAGAGCAGGGACCAAGAGAAAGAAAACATTAGACAAATTAAACACTTAAACAAAAAGAGATATCTGTATCCAGGGTCAGGGTGTCTGCCTGTCAACCAAGCAGTCAGACTCCATTTTTACTGTATGTTTACTAATCCATAGGACAGCCTGCTGTTTGCATAAGGCTTAATACCACTGAACAAAACAAGGAGAGGAAGATTGTGCCACTTTAGTGCAGGTATGAGAGTGGGTACAGCTTTTGGGTGAGGTAGAAAAGACAAACACAGGTCCAAGAGTGATTAGGGTCTGGTCTTGGGGCTCCTCAGCCTCTCCCATTGCCAAGATACTTTCACACCATTTATGCATGTGTGTTGTAGCGAGCAAAGCAATGTGGCATCTCTGGAGTTAGAGTATGTTTGGGTAAAATGAGGATGACAGAGAGACTTTCTAATAGCCTGACTTTCCCACCAAGCTTTTAAGGCCCAGTCTCTCTGTGTGAGTTTTTGCATGGAGTGACACAGTTGGAAGAGATTCAATGTCCCATGTTATTCTTGCTTCCTAGATTGACTTCCAGTGGCAGCTCTGGTGGTGTTGGAATTGCTGCTGACCATCACCATCGACAGGTCTGCACCCTGCCCTGGGGAACCATCCATCCTCTCCCAGCTTGGTTGGTCTTCTGCACCCTGTGATATTGGCTGGGACTGGTATTGGAAAGGAGGCTGATTGAGTTCTGGACTGGTGTTGACTCTTAACTTTTGTTTTCACCTCTATTGTCTGAATCATCTAGAGATTACCCAGTGTGAGGATTCAGAACTGTGACAGATCTGTGGTAGAGACTGAGACTTGGATTGAGGTATTTAACCAGGTCTTTTCTGTAACTGTACTATGACTGGGGCTGAAGTTGAGCCTGTTGCCCAGGCCAAGCCTGAAAAGAAGCCTGGAGAAGAGGTTGTAGGTGGGGCTGAGAGAGAGAATGAAGTTCCAATGGTGGTCAGACCAAAGGTTAGGAACCAGGCAACATCTGGGGCAAGGTCCAAAACTGAGTCCAAGGCAATGGCTGGGGCAAGGCCTAAAACTGAGTCACAGACAGTGGCTGGAGCAAGGCCCAGAACGGAGTCGCAGCCAATGGCTGGGGCAAGGCCTAAAACTGAATTCCAGGCAATGGCAGGAGCAAGGCCCAAAACTGAGGCCAGGGCAGTAGGCAGGGCACGTCCTAAGACTGAAGCCAGGGCAATCCCTGGAGCAAGACCCAAAGATGAAGCCCAAGTTTGGGCTCAGACTGAGTTTGGGGCTGAGGCAATGTTGCAAGCAGAGGGCATGCCCCAAACCAGTGTAGTAGCCTGGCCATTGGTCAGTACTGAGTCTGGGTCAGTCACTAAACCTATGGCCCTATCTGTGGATAGGGAACTGGTCAATGTGGACAGTGAGACCTTTCCTAGCTCCCAGGTTCAGACAGGAATCCAACCCTGGTTTGGGTCTGGGGAGGAAACTAGTATGGGGTCTTGGTGCTATCCCAGGGCTAAGGCCAGAGAGGAGGCTTCTAGTGAGTCTGGATTCTGGTCAGCAGATGAGACCTCTACAATGTCGTCTTTTTGGGCTGGAGAAGAGGCCAGTATCAGATCATGGCCTAGGGAAGAGGCCAATACCAGGTCTAGGCACAGGGCCAAACATCAGCCTAATCCCAGATCCAGGCCCAGATCCAAGCAAGATCCCTTTATTGATTCCTGGTCTGGGTCTGAGGAGGAGTCTGGCAACCCATTCTGCTTGTGGGCTGGAGAAAATACCAATAACTTGTTCAGGTCCAGAATCAGGGATGAGGCAAATATGAGGTCCAAGCTCCGGGCAAAAAGAGAGGACTTCTTTGAATCTGAGTCTGAAGATGAGTACTATAAGGAATCTTGGTTTTTGCCTGAAGAAGAGGCCAATAGTAGATTCAGACCCAGAGACAAGGAAGAGCCTAATACTGTCTTGAAGCCCAGGACCCAGAAAGTTGTTAATAACAGTGACAGGGTCAAACAAGAACCCAGGTTTGAGGAGGAGGTCATTATTGGGTCCTGGTTCTGGGCAGAAAAAGAGGCCAGTATGGAGGCTGGAGCTTCAGCTATCTGTGAATCTGAGGCAGGGGCTGAGGAGGGAGCCATTGGTGGATCGTTGTTCTGGACTGAGGAGAATTCCAGTTTGGGAGCTGTGGCCAGAGAAGAGACCAGACCAGAGTCTGAAGAAGAGGCCATATTTGGGTCCTGGTTCTGGGACAGGGATGAGGCCTGCTTTGACTTAAATCCTCGTCCTGTGTACAAGGCTAGTCCCAGGTTCAGAGATGCAGCTGAGGAAGAAGTTAATGTATCTTCCAGGCCCAAAACCTGGGAAGAGGTCACTGTCGAATTCAAACCTGGTCCTTGTCATGGGGTTGGCTTCCCATCCCCAAGCCCATTTAGAATTCCTGAAGAAGCAACAACATCTGTATACACTGAACTGTTTGAGGGAAAGCCCAAGAATGTGGAAGTTACCCCAGAAGGGGAAGAGCAGGAATCTTTGCTTCAGTCTGATCAACCTGACTCTGAGTTCCCATTTCAATATGATCCATCCTACCGGTCAGTCAGGGAAATTCGGGAGCATCTTAGGGCCAAGGAGAGTGCACAGCCTGAGAGTTGGTCCTGCAGCTGCATACAGTGTGAGCTTAAAATTGGTCCTGCAGAGTTTGAAGAACTCCTCCTATTAATGGACAAAATACGAGATCCTTTTATTCATGAAATATCTAAGATTGCAATGGGTATGAGAACTGCTTCTCAATTTACTCGTGATTTCATTCGTGATTCAGGTGTTGTCTCACTTATTGAAACCTTACTCAATTATCCCTCCTCCCGAGTTAGGACAAGTTTTCTGGAAAATATGATTCACATGGCTCCACCTTACCCAAATCTGAACATGATTGAGACATTTGTGTGTCAAGTGTGTGAGGAAACCCTTGCTCATAGCGTGGGTTCCCCTGAGCAGGTGCTTGGGTTAAGGATGCTTAGACACCTCACCTCAACTACTGACTATCACACACTGGTTTCCAATTATATGTCTGGATTTCTTTCCTTATTAACCACAGGCAATGCAAGAACAAAGTTTCACGTTCTGAAAATGCTATTGAATTTGTCTGAAAATCCCATGGTGGCAAAAAAACTGTTCAGTGCCAAGGCTCTATCAATATTTGTGGGTCTCTTTAACATAGAAGAGACAAATGATAACATTCAAATTGTTATTAAAATGTTTCAGAATATCAGTAATATTATAAAAAATGGAACAATGGCCTTAATTGATGATGATTTCAGTCTTGAGCCGCTTATTTCTGCATTCCATGAATTTGAGAAGTTAGCTGAGGAACTGCAAGTCCAAATAAACAATCAAAGTGATCCTGAGGTGGGACAGCAAAGCTAATATGATTATCCACCTGCCTCTGATCAGCCTTATGTTCCCAAAGAACCCTGAGTAGTGCTTTGGTTTTCAGTCTGGTTTTTTATTGTAACTTATACTTTAATGCTGATGTTAACTTTGTCCAATTCTTTGTTTGAGCTGGATCATTTTGTGGATGCCAAATGATTATTAGTGCTGAAAAAATTTGTTGATATTTGTCTTGCTGTCCAGATTGCTGTATTTTTCAGTATTGAGCTTCTAGTGAACTGAGCCGCCTGTGTAAGTTACCGTGCTATTCATTGTTTAAACATATTGTTCTCTATTTGAGTCAGTGTTTTAAATAAAGTTCTGTGTGAAAAGTGGCAGAAGTGACCCTTCTTCAGTTTAAAATCTAGATGTAGATACATCGTGCACAGTGACAGACAGTTTGTAGTATGACATACATACCCTCATTGGAAAATTCCATTCCTGGAGCTTAAAGAGGAAGGGATTACTGTGGGCTGTGGTACTTGTGGAATGCTTCAGAGAAGAGGGACTCAAATTGGTCATTGAATAGGAGGAGGAGACAACCCATTAGGTCATTCTTGGAAGTGAGCAGTGTGGTGTGAAGAAAAGTGTGTAACAAGAAAAGTCTATTCTGGTAGCATGGCTATAACCTGTCTTCCTGGAATAGGTGAGACAAGTTTAGTGAGGGATGCAGTTGGAATGAGGCCACTTTGGAGAACTAAGTTGGCCAAATCTGCACATTTTGCAACTCAAAGTAGAGGTGCTACTCAGTGCCACCTGAAGAGAGAACAAGTAGAGTAGAATACCAATTAAATGGAGTCAGGAATAAGATTTCCCTTGTTATCCTAATCCAAGGAAAGTATTAAGGAAATACCATACAGCTATTAAAAGAGATCTATTTATTGGCACAGAATGACACCGATGCCTTTATATCTGGTAACGTAGAGAAGACTGTGACATCATCTATGGAAAATTATTAATAGATTCCATTTTTAAAACCCGTGTGTAAACAGACACAATTCCTGTACAATTTCAGTAATGACTTTCTAAGAAACTTCACATATTCCATATTCTGGAAGAAAATACTGTGCCAAAGAAGTTTTCAGAGACAGGCATTGGGAAGATACAAAATAAGACAATGGTTTTACCTTTTAATATGCTTATATCTAGCGCTTTAAGTTATAGGTGGACACGTTGGAGGGGATATAGTTATGTAAATGAACATGTAGTAAAATAACTTTTTAGAGATTAAACTCATTTAGAACAGTTGAAAAGGAATGAGACTTCAGAAAAACTAGCTTATGAAATGTTTTAAAGAGAAGTAAAATTACCAAGGTTGCTAAGTTTCTACTAGTCTCTTGATTGTATGAAGATGGCAGCCTTTTGACATGACTGTTACATACAAAAGATCATCACATTTCCTTTTGTAGTGGACAAAGTGGACAACAAAGTTCCAGATGCAGATAGTGGTAATGATTGCACAACACTGAATGTACTTATGCCACCTTAAAATGTACACCTTAAAATGGTTAAAATCATAAGTTTAATGTTATGTGTATTTTCCACAAAATAAGAAAAATATCATACCATACCTTCAGACAAGAATTGCAGAAGTCAGGGATAGAGTTGGTTTGGAGAGGGAATACAGGCTTGTGGGAAATACCATATGTCTTGTTATTTTTAGACATGGTGAAAATGTTTTGTCTGAGGATGCTGTTAATTTTTGAAATGGTAAATTTATGATTCATAAATTAGAAATCACTGCAGATGGTGACTGCAGCCATGAAATTACAAGACTCTTGCTCCTTGGAAGAAAAGCTGTGACAAACTTAGTGTATTAAAAAGCAGAGACATCACTTTGCCAACAAAGGTCCATATAGTCAAAACTATGGCTTTTCCAGTAGTCATCTATGGACATGAGAGTTGGACATAAGGCTGAGCACCAAAGAATTGATGTTTTTGAACTGATGTTGAGAGTCCCTTGACAGCAAGGAGATCAAACCAGGCAATCCTAAAGGAAATCAACCCTGAATAGTCATTGGAAGGAATGATACTGAAGCTGAAGTTCCAATACTTCGGCCACCTTATGTGAAGAACTGACTCATTGGAAAAGACCCTGATGTTGGGGAAGATTTAAGGTGGGAGGAGAACGGGGTGACAGAGGATAAGATAGTTGGATGGCATCACCAACTCAATGGACATGAGTTTGAGCAAGCTCTGGGAGATGGTGAAGGACAGGGAAGCCTGCCGTGCTGCAGTCCATGGGGTTGCAAACAGTCAGATACGACTGATCGACTAAACAACAATAAAATTAGAAATGGACACATGGAAGTTTTTTTCAACACAACAGGCAGTAAGATTATGAGAATGGCTGAAGGAGATGTGTATATACAATATACACTATATAATCATAAACAAAACATGTTTAGCTGCTAATTTGAGTCCGCCTCTTTTGTGACACCCATGGATTGTACCCTGCCAGGCTCCTCTGTCCATGGAATTCCCCAGGGAAGAGTACTGGAGTGGGTTGCCATTTCCTTCTGAAGGGAATCTTCCCAACTCAGGGATCGAACCTGCATCTCCTGCATTGCAGGCAGATTCTTTACTAATGAGCTACCAGGGAAGCAGACAAAATATATATGTATTAAATTTCATACACATAGAAAATTAAAAAGTGTTAGTATAACTGCTGAATCAGGTACAAAGTTGATTAATATCTTAAGGGTGATAAATCATTTATGTTTTCCATTCCACTGGACATGAATCATTTCCATATCTATTGGACAAAATACCTACAAGTTAATATAGCCTCTCAGGGTTGAAAACTTGCTCAGTCAACAGGAAGTGAATCCCAGCACTGCACTGAACTAGTATCCAGTAACTTATATTGTCTTTACCCAATTTTTGTATACTTTTTCTGACAGTGCAACACCTCCCATCCAATTTTAGGCTCCAAGGTTTTTGTAAGTGGGGCAAAGTGGCAGTTTTGCCTCCATTCAGAAACCAGAAGTGATAACAGAGATCAACCTGGTGGTGGAAATTGGAGACTGAATGTTTGTTTTGCCTGTCAGTATTCTCAAGACAGATCTTGCGTGTGTTTTAATATATCACCCGAGTCTCATCAGTTCAGTCGCTCAGTCATGTCTGACGCTTTGCGAGCCCATGGACTGCAGCACTCTAGGCTTCCCAGTCCATCACCAACTCCCGGAGCCTACTCAAACGAGTTTTATACAGAATATTAAGTCAGTTGGTCTCAGAACTCCCCATGGAGTGTTCCTCACCAGCCCTGTGTTCTTACAGAGCAAAGCCCAGGCCAAGGACTGGAAGCGTTGGCTCTAATCCAGCCTTCCTTTCAGCTCTCTATCTTCACCACCACCAGGAGCTTCAGGTTGTTCTAGCAAGCAGCTCAGCCCTAGAGGCAGAAGACTGTACCTTGCTTGTTTTGGCAGGGCTGCAGCAGACATGCCGAATGTGCGGTCCTGTGAGGTTGAGTGTGGGTTCCATGACACGCTCTCACTTGGACTGGCGTAGAGGTGTGTAAGCACTGAAAAGGGTCGGGAAAGACTTGCACCTGACGCTTGACAGACGGCTGCAAGAGGAGTGGTAGGATGTAACGGTGGGTGGGTGGGTGTCTCTTCATGCTGCACTAGCCTGAAAACCGGAGAAGGCAATGGCACCCCACTCCAGTACTCTTGCCTGGAAAATCCTATGGACGGAGGAGCCTGGTAGGCTGCAGTCCATGGGGTCGCTAAGAGACATGACTGAGCGACTTCACTTTCACTTTTCACTTTCATGCATTGGAGAAGGAAATGGCAACCCACTCAAGTGTTCTTGCCTGGAGAACCCCAGGGACGGGGGAGCCTGATGGGCTGCCGTCTATGGGGTCGCGCAGAGTTGGACATGACTGAAGCGACTTAGCAGCAGCAGCAGCAGCAGCCTGTAAAAGAATTCCTCAGGTGCCCAGTATTACGGTAATTGTTGGCAGAGGACACAATCCCTCAGCCACTCGCGAGCGTCAGCAGGGGCCTGATTTTTGTCCAGGAGCTCAAGAGGCCGGAAGTCATCCTGAGGGAGGCGTATGTGGAGAGAAGCAGCCACCACTGTTGGAGGAGGTGGGTTCGAGGATGGCTGGGAAATAGCATCCATGGGAGGTGGTGGTAGAGAGAGACTAGATCCTGGTGGAGGAAGTGCCTGGGACCTTCGTGCTCGCTCCTGCTCCCTCCTGCTTTCTGAATGCCCCTCACCCCACCCAGCTTGGCGTGACTGTTTTCTCTGTTTGGGTAGGAGAGGTGGACACGAGGAAGCAGTTGGCTTCAGGGGTGCCTAGAAAGAGAACACGGTGAAATGACAGTTCATGAACACCTGTGGTCTTGCATCAGGAAATGCAAGTGTGAAGATAAGAACTATGAGCTACACTCCCTTCCTCCCACCTCGTTGGCACTCTCTACTGTTTGTCTTTTCTAGCTGGTGAAACCAGCTCGAAATTGGGGCAGGAGGTGGGATATCCAAGGCTCCAGCTGCCTGGAGATGTAAGAGATGAATTAACCCCAATCTGGGCAGCTCTGAGGAAGGGGGGATAACAGACTCAGGAGGAGGGAATCTGTTTGTTTGGGGCCCTTCACTTAGGAGTTCTCTTTGGGATACTGCCAAGCTTCTCAGTTCCCAAGATGATTCCTGAATCTGTGCCCCAAGTAGCAGCTCCCTCCCATCTAGGAACTCAAAAGCTGCTACTCCTTGGAGGCTCCCTCCTGCTGCTGTGCTGGGCCTCTGAATAGGGTTTTTCTGGCAACCACCTATGAAAACTGCTTTATGGATGGCCTCATGTGTGTCTGCTCTGCTGACACTTTGCTCTCTTTGCCTTTTGCTTTCTGCCCACTTCTTCAGGTGTGTTTCTTTGGTCTTACACTAGGTGTAAGGTCCTTGGTCTTACACTAGGTGTAGGTCTGAAAGGTTGTTGCTGAATGAAAAGACGCCGGGATTCTTGGCCTCTGGAGGAGAAGAATTCAATCTGGGGCCAGAGATGAGGCTCAGAGCTTTTGTGTAATAAAGTTTTATTAAAGTATAAAGGAGATAGAGAAAGCTTCTGACATAGGCATGCGAAGGGGGCAGAAAGAGTATCCCCCTGTTAGTCTTCAGCTGGATGTTATATAGTTACTGCTACTGCTACTGCTGCTAAGTCGCTTTAGTCGTGTCCCACTCTGTGTGACTCTGTAGATGGCAGTCCACCAGGCTCCCCCGTCCCTGGGATTCTCCAGGCAAGAACACTGGAGTAGGTTGTCATTTCCTTCTCCAATGCATGAAAGTGAAAAGTGAAAGTGAAGTCACTCAGTAGTGTCTGAGTCTTCACAACCCCATGGACCGCAGCCTACCAGGCTCCTCCACCCATGGGATTTTGCAGGCAAGAGTACTGGAGTGGGGTGCCATTGCCTTCTCAGTATATTGCTATTCAGTCAGTCAGTCAGTTCAGTTGCTCAGTCGTGTCCAAGTCTTCGCGACCCCATGAATCGCAGCACGCCAGTCCTCCCCGTCCATCACCATCTCCCGGAGTTCACTCAGACTCACATCCATCGAGTCAGTGATGCCATCCAGCCATTTCATCCTCGGTCGTCCCCTTCTCCTCCTGCCCCCAATCCCTCCCAGCATCAGAGTCTTTTTCCAATCAGTCAACACTTCGCATGAGGTGGCCAAAGTACTGGAGTTTCAGCTTTAGCATCATTCCTTCCAAAGAAATCCCAGGGTTGATCTCCTTCACAATGGACTGGTTGGATCTCCTTGCAGTCCAAGGGACTCTCAAGAGTCTTCTCCAACACCACAGTTCAAAAGCATCAATTCTTCAGTGCTCAGCCTTCTTCACAGTCCAACTCTCACATCCATACATGACCACTGGAAAAACCATAGCCTTGACTAGACGGACCTTTGTTGGCAAAGTAATGTCTGCTTTTCAATATGCTATCTAGGTTTGTCATAACTTTTCTAGCAGTCTATTAATGAAAGAAAGGAATGTCTTAAAACTCAGAATGGCGCCAGGCCCCCCATCCATAAGATGCATTTGGGGATAATCTTGGCACCAGGTGATTCATCCTGGGCCATAAAACAATTGACTTGAATCTTGTAGAAGGGGAAGATTACCATACAGATAGTTTTGTTTACATAGATTAGGGGAACAGTATCTGAGTATAACATACTGGTTTGTCAAGTAGGTTCTGAGCCATTAGGCAGAACCAACTTGAAGACAGACTCTGGGGTAAATGCATAGTACATTAACATAGCTTAAGACAAACATTTCCATAAGAAAAATGCATCGGTTAACTCAAGGTTTGAGAATAGTTAACTTCTGGTGAAACCAGGTGTCATTATGGCAACACAGTATTTTAAGAGAAACCTTTTAAATTTGTATAGAGAAGGAAAAAAATATCCCTAGTTTGTTTCCTCCTGCCGCTTAAGAGAGAGAAAAATGTCTGACACTTGCAGCCTATCTCCTCTGTTTGGAGACCCCCGGCCTTCCTGCCTGTCACCCTCTCAGGTCCTTGGTATATCCTTATCCTCTTTCTAACTAAATATCCTTACTCCACCTACCCACTCCCTCCAACCCCCATATCCACCAGATACCAGGGCAGTTTAAGAAAGTGCCACTAGGAAATAATGAATTCTCCTAAGCCCACTCATAGCCTTATTTTTATACTCAGTATAGAGTTGAAACTATGCAATAATTCTACTTCAGGCCCTCCTGTTTACATTTAAAAGCTGGAATAGAGCAGTGGGCATGTGGGTAAAATTACAGAGATTGAGGTCTTAGGGTGGCCTCCTCCTCTCTTACCCCCTGCCTCTTTTGTTGTTATCCTCTTCCCTCCATTCTCCATAATTCTGGTAATATATGTATTGGGACCAACATTTAAGTTGTGGCCTTTCCCCGCAAACTTTGTTGTCTCGTCTATGTTGTTTTAGAGTTTGACAAAATACCTCAAACATTAAGTAGTACGTGAAAGTCGCTCAGTTGTGTCTGACTCTTTGCAACCCCGTGGACTATATAGTCCATGAAATTCTCCAGGTCAGAATACTGGAGTGGGTAGCCTTTCCCTTCTCCAGGGGATCTCCCCAACCCAGGGATCGAACCCAGGTCTCCTGCATTGGAAGGGCAGATTCTTTACCAGCTGAGCCATAAGGGAAGCCCAAGAATACTGAAGTGGGTAGCCCTATCCCTTCTCCAGGGGAACTTCCTGACCCAGGAATTGAACCAGGGTCTCCTGCATTGCAGAGAGAACCAGAGATCAAATTGCCAACATCCGCTGGATCATGGAAAAAGCAAGAGAGTTCCAGAAAAACATCTCTTTCTGCTTTATTGACTATGCCAAAGCCTTTGACTGTGTGGATCACAATAAACTGTAGAAAATTCTGAAAGAGATGGGAATACCAGACCACCTAACCTGCCTCTTGAGAAATCTGTATGCAGGTCAGGAAGCAACAGTTAGAACTGGACATGGAACAACAGACTGGTTCCAAATAGGAAAAGGAGTACCTCAAGGCTGTATATTGTCACCCTGCTTATTTAACTTCTATGCAGAGTAGATTATGAGAAACGCTGGACTGGAAGCAACACAAGCTGGAATCAAGATTGCCGGGAGAAATATCAATAACCTCAGATATGCAGATGACACCACCCTTATGGCAGAAAGTGAAGAGGAACTAAAAAGCCTCTTGATGAAAGTGAAAGAGGAGAGTGAAAAAGTTGGCTTAAAGCTCAACATTCAGAAAACGAAGATCATGGCATCCGGTCCCATCACTCCATGGGAAATAGATGGGGAAACAGTGGAAACAGTGTCAGACTTTATTTTTTGGGCTCCAAAATCACTGCAGATGGTGATTGCAGCCATGAAATTAAAAGACACTTACTCCTTGGAAGAAAAGTTATAACCAACCTAGATAGTATACTCAAAAGCAGAGACATTACTTTGCTGACTAAGGTCCGTCTAGTTAAGGCTATGGTTTTTCCTGTGGTCATGTATGGATGTGAGAGTTGGACTGTGAAGAAGGCTGAGCGCTGAAGAATTGATGCTTTTGAACTGTGGTGTGGGAGAAGACTCTTGAGAGTCCCTTGGACTGCAAGGAGATCCAACCAGTCCATTGTGAAGGAGATCAACCCTGGGATTTCTTTGGAAGGAATGATGCTAAAGCTGAAGCTCCAGTACTTTGGCCACCTCATGCGAAGAGCTGACTCATTGGAAAAGACTCTGATGCTGGGAGAGATTGGGGGCAGGAGGAGAAGGGGACGACCCAGGATGAGATGGCTGGATGGCATCACGGACTCGATGGATGTGAGTCTGAGTGAACTCTGGGAGATGGTGATGGACAGGGAGGCCTGGTGTGCTGCGATTCATGGGGTCACGAAGACTTGGACACGACTGAGCGACTGAACTGAACTGAACTGAACTGAACTCCTGCATTGCAGGCGGATTCTTTACCAGCTGAGCTATCAGGGAAGCCATTAAGTGGTATAAGAGAGAGTACATCTGACCTTTGTCTCTGGATCCTTGCACAGAGCCAGGAATTTCTTGAACCTTGGGGAGATCTATGCTTATGAATGGACTGTGGTTGGTCCTACTTAGCTTCAGGATGTGAGAATGTGGGCTGGTCACTATAAAGCGACAACCACGTATTTAGAGTTGGAACTTTAGGCCAGCAGGAACTCCTGAGTGGGGAGGAGGCTAGATTTGGGGTTCAATCATGTGACCAGTAATTTACTCAATTATGCCTATGTAATGAAACCCCAGTGAAAACACTTCCTCGTTGGTAACCACCCTGACTTCCAGGGAGGATAATATTGCCCGGAATCCGTGCAAAGAGGGCATGGAATTTGTCTGTATGTCTGAAATGCATCCATAACTTGTTCTGTGTCTATCCTTTCTAGTAAAACTATAACTCTACATATAGCACGTTTAGTGAGTTCTCTAAGTTGTTCTAGTAAATTATCAAACCTGAAGGGGCCATTGTTGTTCAGTCACTCATTTGTATCCGACTCTTGGTAGCCCCATGGACTGCAGCACTCCAGGCTTCCCTGTGCTTCACTATTTCCTGGAGTTTGCTCAGATTCATGTCCATTGAGTCAGTGATGCCATCCAACCATCTCATCCTCTGTCACCCCCTTCTCCTCCTGCCCTCAATCTTTCCTAGCATCAGGGTCTTTTCCAATGACTCAGCTCTTCACATCAGGTGGCCAAGGTATTGGAGCTTCGGCTTCAGCATCAGTCCTTCCAATGAATATTCAGGGTTGATTTCCTTTAGGATTGACTGGTTTGATCTCATTGCTGTCCAAGAGACTTTCAAGAGTCTTCTCCAGCACCACAATTTGAAAGCATTGGCAGTCAGCCTTCTTTATGGTCCAACTCACATCCATAGTGACTACTGGAAAAACCATAGCTTTGACTATATGAGCCTTTGTTGGCAAAGTCTGCTCTTTAATATGCTGTCTGGGTTTGTCATAGCTTTCTTTGAAGAAGCAAGTGTCTTTTAATTTCATGGCTGCAGTCAAAATCCGCAGTGAATTTGCAGCCCAGGAAAATAAAATCTGTCACTGCTTCCACTTTTTCCCCATCTATTTGCCGTGAAGTGATTAATGGGACCAGATGTCACGACCTTATTTTTTGAATTTTGAATTTTAATCTAGCATTTTCACGCTTCTCTTTCACCCTTATCTGGAGGCTGTTTAGTTCTTCACTTTCTGCCATTAGAGTGGTATCATGTGCATAACTGAGGTTGTTGATATTTCTCCAGGAAATCTTGATTCTAGCTTGTGATTTCCTCCAGCTTAGCATTTCGCATTATGTACTCTGCATAGACATTAAATAAGCAGAGTGACAATATACAGCCTTGGTGTACTCCTTTCCCAATTTTCGACCAGTTCATGGCCATGTCCGGGTCTAACTGTTGCTTCTTGTCCTGCATACAGGTTTCTCAGGAGGCAGGTAAAGTGGTCTGGTATTGCCATCTCTTTAAGAATTTTCCACAGTTTGTTGTGATCCACACAAAGACACATATATCAGTGAAGCAGAAGTAGATGTTTTTCTGGACTTCCCTTGCTTTTTCTGTCAGATGTTGGCAATTTGATCTCTGGTTTCTCTGCCTTTTCTAAACCCACGTTGTACCTCTGGCCATTCTCATTTTGTGTACCTTTGAAGTCTAGCTTGAAGGATTTTAGATCTTCCTTGGTGGCTCAGTAAGTAAAGGATCTGCCTGCAATGCAGGTGACCTGGGTTCAATCCCTGGATCAGGAAGATCTCATGGAGAAGGAAATGGCAACCCACTCCAGTGTTCTTGCCTGGAGAATTCTATGGACAGAGGAGCCTGGTGGACTGCAGTCTATGGGGTCACAAAGAATGGAACACAACTGAGTGACTAGCACTTTCACTTTGAAGGATTTTGAACATTACCTTGTTAGCATGTGAAATGAGTGCAATTGTATGGTAGTTTGAACATTCCTTGATGTTGCCCTTCTTTGGGATTGGAATGAAAACTGACCGTTCCCAGTCCTGTGTCCATGGCTGAGTTCTCCAAATTTGCTGGCAAATTGAGTGCAGCATTTTCACAGCATCCTCTTTTAAGATTTGAAATAGCTCAGCTGGAATTCCATCACCTTCACTAGCTTTGTTCATAGTAATGCTTCCTAAAGTCCACTTGACTTCACACTCCAGGATGTCTGGCTCTAGGTGAGTGACCACACCATTTTGGTTATCTGGATCATTAAGACCTTTTTAAGAGTGTCATGGGAACCCTTGAATTTATTACTGGTCAGTCAAAAGTGTGGATGGTACTCCAGGACTTGTAACTGGCATCTGATCTCAAATAGGGACAGTATTATTGGGGACTGCACTCTTAAACCTGTGGAGTCTGCCTCTAACTCAGGGTAGTTGGTGTCAAAGAACTGATGATGTAAGAAAAAAAAGTGTCACACACTCCTATGTTTAGCAGCTACCTCTCGATTCATATCTATAAACTGATGTTTGATCCTATGCATCGTGCATAAACAAGTTAAATTCTGTGAAAAAAGCAGCCTATGTTAATAAGCAGCCTATGTTTTTGTGGCCTATGTCTACAATTTAGATGATTTTTAAAGTTCTTTTTCTATATTTTTTTCTTATCAGAGCTCCCTCAGCCTTTATTTTCTATTAGGGGAACTTCACATGGTGCATACGGTGTATTTGTAGTTGGGAAACTTTACAGGGCAGTCCAGCGAGATACCTCTAAGTCCCACATGCATCCCAGTGCAGATACTTAACTAACTCACACCTGTGGATATTGTCAATCTCAGCCAAAGGACAGGGAAGTGTGAGATGTGTGTGTCTATGCATGAAGATGATTACCTCTGTTCTCATCACTCCTTGGGTAGCACTTATAAGGGCCAGATCATCCCTCAGTAGTTTTTACTGGGAGTGTAGTTGAAGTAAGTACCTCAACACACATGTAGCCCTTTTGTTTCTCCCTCCTTTCTGGATAAATATTATGGGTTATCTCATGTATAAATATCAGGAGCTGTTCAGATGTCACTTGACCTACAGTGTTGCTGCCTGGGGATAAAATTAGAGTGGAATTGTTGTCTGTCCTATCATTAATGAAAGATATAGGACAGATGACATTCTATCTATCACAACTGATCCTCTGCTCTACCCCGTTTCAAAAACACAACCTTCAGTGGGATCTCATCTAGAAAATTCTCCCAGGCTCCCAATGGAGGGTTTCAGGGCCCTGTGCAATTCTCCCATACAGTTCTACCTTTCCATCTCCATTTCTAACACATTCTTCCAAGTCTGGGCCAGAACTAGAATGAGATAAAGACGTAATTTAAGGAGGCACTCACTCATGCCTCAGTCACTCTACGCCCTGCTCCACTTTGCCTGTACTCAACCTGCATTGGACTGTCTGCCATTTCCAACCCAACTATTCTCTGTACATTACTACTTTTGTGCATTTCCCCAGGCTGTTCTCTCAGTCTTCAATATCCTCCTGCTCTTTCTCTGCCTATAGGAAACACAGCCATCCTTTTAGGCTCAGCTCAAATGCTAGGACCTGTTTAAAGTCTTTCTGAAACTCTCACCCTTACTCTTTGTCCCTTGGTAGGAAGTAATTCCTCCATCCTCTGTACTTACACAGTATTTTATTCAAAGCATTTGTTTCTTTGTATCATGCACTGGAGCCTTTTTTTATGAATAAGACAGAAATAGTTTGATGGATAGATAGCATAGAGGAAGAAACTTCGACGCTTTTTCAAATTTATTTTAATTGGAGGCTAATTACTTTACAATATTATAGTGGTTTTTGCCATACATTGACATGAATCAGCCATGGGTGTACATGTGTTCCCCATCCTGAACCCCCCTCCCACCTCCCTCCCCATCCCATCCCTCAGGGTCATCCCAGTGCACCAGCTCTGAGTACCCTGTCTCATGCATCAAACCTAGACTGATGATCTATTTCACATATGATGATATACATGTTTCAATGCTATTCTCTCAAATCATCACACCCTCGCCTTCTCCCACAGAGTCCAAAAGTCTGTTCTTTACATCTGTTTCTCTTTTGCTATCTTGCATATAGGGCCATCATTACCATCTTTCTAAATTCCATATATATGCATTAATATACTGTATTGGTGTTTTTCTTTCTGACTTCACTCTGTATAATGGGCTCCAGTTTCATCCACCTCATTAGAACTGATTCAAATGTATTCTTTTTAGTAGCTGAGTAATATTCCATTGTGTATATGTACCACAACTTTCTTTTCCATTCATCTGCCAATGGACATCTAGGTTGCTTCCATGTCCTGGCTATTGTAAACAGTGCTGTGATGAATATTGGGGTACACGTGTCTCTTTCAATTCTGATTTCCTCAGTATGTATGCCCAGCAGTGGGATTGCTGGGTCTTATGGCTTCTATTTCCAGTTTTTTAAGGAATCTCCACACTGTTCTCCATAGTGGCTGTGCTAGTTTGCATTCCCACCAACAGTGTAAGAGGCTTACCAACAAAGGTCACAAACTGTTACTCATTGAAGCATTATTTTGTGCTTGAGCATACAGTACATTTAGGGTTTTTCTATGGAACAGGAATTTAACTAAAACTAACTTAATAAGGACATTTATTATTCACTGGTTGGAAGTACTGAGGTACAGCAGTCTTGATGATTGTTTGATTCAGCTAAGGACTCAGCTCTTTTCCCATCTCTTTCATCTGCCACTCACAATATCAGCTTCCATCCTAAGGCTGGAAACTTGATGTGTACAAGGAGTCAAGCAACTTTTGAAGGAAGAAAAGAAGACATCTTTACTGAGGGCCTTTTCTTATGAGTGAGGACACATTCCTCAGAAATTCTTCTGCAATCTTCTCTTCACTTCTCATTGAACAGGGTTACATCACCACCCATTCCAGAGGACCAAGGGGATGAATTATCCCTAGAGCAAGCAGACTCACCTCTGGAATTGGGATCAGCTTCCTTGTGGTACATCACTATAAGGAGGAAGGAGACATATTTATGTAAAAGTGATGTTCTTTTAATATAGTAAAGGATTATGTTAAGCAACACAGAATATACAGAGCACCAACATTACAGTGAGAAAGAGCACAATGGCAATGTCTTAGCAATTATGACCTCTAAAAGCCACCAAGGAGATCTCATCTACTCTTACTGTTTTTCCCAGCCCACCCCATAATATGACTAGATCACAATTTTAAAAGGAACTAGAAAGACTTGATACCTGCAGATATTTCAGAATATCAGATAGCTCCTCAGTTAGTATATATATACAAGAATCCTGTAAAGTAATTACCAATCCCCTTGGAAGGATAACTGAGTTATAGAAACATTAAGTACCTTTTCCAAAGTGACACAAACAGTGGTAAAGTCTCTACTTACGCTTTGGACTGCATAGCTCTAAAGTCTGGCCATGTCCCAGAGTAGAGCCCGCAGGAAAGAGTCCCTACTCTACTACGCAGCCTCCTTTGAGAAAGTGCTTACAGGGCTTTTTGTAGTGTTTGAAATGCCAAACATTAGTTATGCTTGGAAAGAACTTAAAGAGTAACTGGGTGAGGATACTGATTACAAAGTGAAGTGAATGGTCTTTCTCAAAGGAAAGCAGGGTGTTTGCTTTGATATCCCTACTGCATCAGTAACAGAAATACAGGGAAAGTGGCATGATTCATGGTACTGGCAGCTTTCTCTGGCCACAGAGCAACCAGAACTAGAAGGACCACGGGAAGGATATCACAACTTCTGGGGACAGCAGGAAGGCAGTCAAAGTTTCAGGGGACAACACAAGGGCAACCAAGGTGTCAGGGGACAGTGGGAAAGAAGTAGAAGCTTCAGAGGACAGTGATCAGCAGGTGGCAACGAAAGTAACAGTTTCCGAAACAAAGGCCAGGAGCAGAGTTTTAGTAAAGCATTCAGACAGTAATTTGAAGTAGAGGATTTATGTGGCAAAAGCGGAACTATGTTCACCAGCATGGAACTGAACATTATTTTTCATACAAAGTTAAAAGCACATTGTAGTTCCTTCGTGACCACTTGCCTAGTCCCCCTCTCTTCGAGAGAAACCAGCTTCATCTAAATTATATCATCTGATTGATGGTTGTCATGTATAACTTTATTGCTACTTCTGTCTCTGGTATTCCTTTGGAAAAGGTGTATGGATTCATTACGTATTCTAACATATTGTCTACAGATTATAAGATAAAGTCAAGGATGTATCTGCTGATACTTTTTAAGAAGACCTGTCTTTATACTTAGAAATGTCTCTTTAATAGTAGGCTTCCCTGGTGGCTCAGATGGTAAAGAATCTGCCTGTAATGCAGGAGACCTGTGTTTGATCCCTGAGTCGGGAAGATGCCCTGGAGAAGGAAACAGGAACCCACTCCAATATTCTTGCCTGGAGAATTCCATGGACAGAGGAGCCTGGCAGGCTACAGTCCATGGGGTTGCAAAGACTTGGACACGACTGAGTGACTATTACTCACTACAGGGCTTGCTGCTGCTGCTGCTAAGTCGCTTCAGTCGTGTCTGACTCTGTATGACCCCGTAGACGGCAGCCCACCAGGCTCCCCCGTCCCTGGGATTCTCCAGGCAAGAACACTGGAGTGGGTCGCTATTTCTTTTTCCAGTGCATGAAAGTGAAAAGTGAAAGTGAAGTTGCTCAGTCATGTCCCACTCTTCGTGACCCCATGGACTGCAGCCCACCAGGCTCCTCTGTCCATGGATTTTCCAGGCAAGAGTACTGGAGTGGGGTGCCATTGCCTTCTCTGACTACGGGGCTTAGAAGCTGGTAACTCTAATTTACAAAAGCACCTAGTAGTGTAGTGCACCACCTCTTTATGGTGGTGGTGGTAACAGAGATGACTTTTCTCCAGAGGTTAAGTCACAGTTGTTCAGACCTCACCAGATCTTTAATTCAGGAAGTCTGAATTCTAATCTGCCCTCCACATTAAGAATCTGGGGGCTAAGATTTCAAGTTCAGAGAGTCATGTAAATTTTCTATACTTGGGAGAGAAAAGAGCAAATATTCATGGAGCAACTAAGTTTTCAAGAACAACTTTATTCCCAGATCTGAAGTTCAGCTGAAAAGAAGACAATGAAAGCTGTGTTCACTGATCTTTAGTTACCCGGTTAAAATCCCTAGGCTACACTTTCAGTTCTGACATGCAAAGAGCTTGGAAGCCCTGTACTTAACAACAAGTAAAGAGCTGAACAAACTGAGAATCAATGACTTAGAACCATCACAGAACTGAGGTCACAAGGCAGATGACCACCCCAAATTCTGGAGAAAAGACAAATCAGAGAGTCACAGCCTATCTCTCTCCATAGAGCAGAAATTGCTAGAGACGTAAACAGGTAAGAACACTTAAGTGGGAATTTTGACAAACTGCTGGAGACTGAGGGTAGAATAGTATGAGAATAAGAAACCTCTAAGTGACCTGCAGTGAACTTTACCTCCAGAAACTCATAGTGCAGATAGCAGAAAGATCTCAGGGCTCTGGCAGTGGGAGGGGAAGTGTACACTCAAGAAATACACTCCCCAGTCTTCTCCATAACAAAGGGCTACTCCCCAGTGGAAAAGACTTTCCCAGGACATTATCCCGGCTAAGGGAAAGGCATTCCTTATATCCAGCCCACTCTAACCCTCCATTCTCCTGTAAGGAGAAGAAAGACGCTAAAGAAACACTTGTGAAGGGCAGAATCGAGAGGCACAGGCCCACAAAAGACTGGGGTTTAACTGTGAGATTATAGAACACTTCCTCTCCTCCACGTGTTGACAAGCCTCCAGTATAGGAACAGTGAGGTGCAGCTGGAAGAGTTGCAAATGCAGACTATCTCTGCAAGATATAATTAGGGAAGCCCAAATTGCCAAATCTGCTGGATCATAGAAAAAGCAAGAGAGTTCCAGAAAAACATTTCTGCTTTATTGACTATGCCAAAGCCTTTGACTGTGTGGATCACAATAAACTGTGGAAAATTATGAAAGAGATGGGAATACCAGAGCACCTGACCTGCCTCTTGGGAAACCTGGATGCAGGTCAGGAAGCAACAGTTAGAACTGGACATGGAACAACAGACTGGTTCCAAATAGGAAAAGGAGTACGTCAAGGCTGTATATTGTCACCCTGCCTATTTAGCTTATATGCAGAGTACATAATGAGAAATGCTGGGCTGGAAGAAGCACAAGCTGGAATCAAGATTGCTGGGAGAAATGTCAGTAACCTCAGATATGCACATGACACCACCCTTATGGCAGAAAGTGAAGAGGAACTCAAAAGCCTCTTGATGAGAGTGAAAGTGGAGAGTGAAAAAGTTGGCTTAAAGCTCAACATTCAGAAAACGAAGATCATGGCATCTGGTCCCATCACTTCATGGGAAATAGATGGGGAAACAGTGGAAACAGTGTCAGATGTTATTTTGGGGGGCTCCAAAATCACTGCAGATGGTGACTGCAGCCATGAAATTAAAAGATGCTTACTCCTTGGAAGGAAACTTATGACCAACCTAGATAGTATATTCAAAAGCAGAGACATTACTTTACCAACAAAGGTCCATCTAGTCAAGGCTATGGTTTTTCCTGTGGTCATGTATGGATGTGAGAGTTGGACTATAAAGAAAGCAGAGTGCCAAAGAATTGATGCTTTTGAATTGTGGTGTTGGAGAAGACTCTTGAGAGTCCCTTGGAGTGCAAGGAGATCCAACCAGTCCATTCTAAAGGAGATCAGTCCTGGGTGTTCTTTGGAGGGAATGATGCTGAAGCTGAAACTCCAGTACTTTGGCCACCTCATGCGACGAGTTGACTCATTGGAAAAGACTCTGATGCTGGGAGGGATGGGGGGCAGGAGGAGAAGGAAACGACGGAGGATGAGTTGGCTGGATGGCATCACCGACTCAACGGACATGAGTTTGAGTGAACTTCGGGAGTTGGTGATGGACAGGGAGGTCTGGCATGCTGCAATTCATGGGGTCACAAAGAATCAGACACGACTGAGTGACTGAACTGAACTGAACTGAAAGTTAAGAGGAGAGACAAAAACAGAGGCTAGAGGAATTTGAAGACTGGCACCTACAGTTACAGCAAACACTATGCACAGCCCATCTGCTACTAAAAGTCGGTTTACCTCAGTTCTTATTACCATCATCCAACTTTCAACACAAAATTATAAAATGTAAGAAAAAAATTTTATAAAATTTTATAAAATTATCAAAGGCAAGAAAAAGTGTTGTTTCAGGATACAAAGCATCAGAACCAGGCTCAGATATAATGCAGATTTGGGGATTATCAAACAGGCAATTTAAAATTAACATGATTAACTTGGTATGTTAATTGAAGGATAATTTCTTTACAATATTGTGGTTGTCTCTGCACTATATCATCACCAATCAGTTATAATTATATATATTTACTATATATGTATATGTCCCCTGCCTTTTGAGGCTCCCTCAAGTTCACACCTTCCACCCCTCTAGGTCATCACCGAGCACCAGGCTGGGTTCCCTGTATTTGTTATACAGTAGCTTCCTGCTAGCTATTTATTGCACACATGATATAGTGTATATATGTCAATGCTACTTTCTCAATTTGCCCTAGCCTCTCCTTCCCCCACTGCATCCACAAGTCCATTCTCTATGTCTGCATCTCTATTTCTTCTCTTAAATAGGCTCATCAGTACTATTTTTCTGGATTCTCTATGATTAATATGTTAATAGCCATAGTAGTTAAAACTAGACTGGTGTGTATGGCAGGCGTGTGAGATCCCAGTTGGTTCTAATCCTTGGCATATTCCCACCCTGCCGAAGATGGTGAGCCCTTGGAATCCCCTGCAAGAGATGACCTGACAGACAGAAGCCAGGAAGAGCCAGCACTGCCCCTACACGGTGCCGGACCCCTGGCCGTGGGGTGAGAAACAGGATTGTCTGAGCAGGTGCGGGTCCTGTCAGGGAAAGGTCCTCTTTCCTGGGCAACTGTGGGCACAGTGAAATGGTAAAGTGTGCCACCACAGCGACTGAGAGAACAGCAGTGTGGCAGAAAGAATGAGGACACTGGCGCAGACAAGTGGTTTGTCTCCTCAGCCAGAGGTCTGTCAGGGGCTGCCTTCCCTTAGAAGAGGGGCAGGGGGTCGGCGGCCTCAGGCGCCCCCTCCCACTTTCCTCCAGCCCCTGAAGGTGAAAGCAGCCCCCCGCGCCCAAGAAGGATGGCCGGCGTGATGGGGGAAGGGAGGGGGCGGACACCGAAAAGTCTGCAGGTTCACACGCACAGACACAGACACACACTGCGGGGCGGCCTGTATCCATCCGCTGCTCCCTGCAGTGCGACCCCTGGCGACCCTCCCAGCCCCGGCCCGCGACCCCCCTACGCTGCAGGGCCAGAAGCGTGGGGATGGTCACCGCAAGGAGGGCGGCGCAGGATGGCGGAAGGCTGGCGAGGCGCACGGCGTGGCCCCGCCCCTCAGGCTGGCATTCCTCCCGGCCCCGCCCACTCTGGGTCGGAACGACGGTGGGCCTGCGAGGGGGCGTCGAGCCGTTCGTGCCGTATCTCTCCGCCGCCCTTCCTAATACTCTCGCAGCGAGCGATCGGTACCGCAACCTGTGCAGCCCCTGCGGGGTTTGGCGCGGGGGGCGGGAGCCCTCTTTGCCATTCTGCCCTCACGGCGAGCCGTGGGAATCGAGAGGGGAGCTCCGACCGGAGTGGGGAGGCCGACCACCGGGACCTTGCGCCTGCGAAGGCAAGTGGGGGTTTCGGGGGGCGACGACTGCCTCACAGCCTGCCCTTGGCAGCCTGAGGACGGGGACGCGAGATGGTCGGAGCTGGACCCTTAGAGAGTCCTTAGCGCCTGGGGACTGGCGCTGAGAAGGCGGCGACCGGCACGGGCCGGGGCCGGGGCCGGGTCTTGGCCGCAGGGGCTCCCTCGGATGCTGGAGAGGCGTACGACGTGGACAGTCCTTGGCGGGCTTTCCGGGTGGCTGTACCCCAACCTCGACGGCGCCTGTGCGGGGAGAGGGCTGTGCGGGAAGCTGCTACGGCCGAAATAGCGGAGGGAGCCAGTGTGGGGGCTCCGGGGAGGGCTCCGGGGAGGGCTCCGGGGGGGGCTCCGGGGAGGGCTCCGGGGAGGGCTCCGGGGAGGCCGCCGGAGCCGGGACGGGAGCAGCCTGGGCCACGGTTCTGCCAAGGGGCCTGTCGTGCCCCTGGTGCCGGGTGCAGTCCCTTCCCACAGGCACCTCTTTGATGTCAGTCTTCTGTCTGCGCAGTTGATCTGGCGACTTCAGTTGAAGGGGAACTGAGCGCGTAGATTATGAAGACACCAAAATGACAAATCTGTTGCTTCTTAATACAGCTGTTTAGTTGCCTTCCGTATTTAGCTCTTGTACATGTCGAATGCAAGCAGATGACACGGTGAGGAGTCCATAGGCTTTCATAGGAAAGATCCATATAAATAAATGATGTATTAATCCACGTTTCTCTTTTGGAACCTGTTTTCTGGACATCCTAGCGCACTTGAATATGTTGAAGTGTGGCAATGGCTCTTCAGAATAGAGAGGAAAATTTTCTGCAGGGTCAGTTTAGAACGCATGAAGTCAATCTGCCCATTCAGTTTCTGGTTCTGGAAACCCAAACCCATTTTCCCTTCACAGCCACTCTCATTTTGGTGCAGAAGCAGTCCCACAGAATTTTGGAGTTACTGGGAAAGAAAAGTGAAGTCGCTCAGTCGTGTCTGACTCTTTGCGACCCCGTGGACTGTAGCCCACCAGGCTCCTCCGTCCATGGGATTCTCCAGGCAAGAATATTGGAGTGGGTTGCCATTTCCTCCTCCAGGGGCTTTTCCCGACCCAGGGATCGAACCCAGGTCTCCCGCATTTCTGAGCCACCAGGGAAGCCCCTGAGAGTTACTGGGAGTGGGTATCAATTTCTAGAAGGTGATAGACGTTTATTCACTTATTCCTTGGTTCTTCAAAAGGACATTTTAGGAATTCTGGGAGTTCTGGGAATCTGTTCATTAACCTGATACTTTTCTACCTTTGTCAGCATACTGTTTTGGTGTTTTACTGAATGTCCCTCCCTTTTATGCAGTGTGTGACTCTTTAGTGGACTGTTCTGTAGTGGTAAACACAGCATCTCCTGAAACCACCTGCTGTGTGGCCTGGCTGGCATAGGTGGTGAATGAGGTCGGAACTATGTATGTGTGGGGAAGGGGAAAAGGCTGCAGCATGCAGGATGGTATTGAAATGATAGCCCCCATTATCTTCACTGCCTGCCTTCTAAATACAGTTGCCTATGTTCCACTACCCACTCTCGCATCTCATATTTTTGTTCAAGGGAGGATGTGATGCCTCTGCTAGGAAAATGACTGACTTTAGAGTTGGGAGGTATGATTAGACAAGCTGCAGGTCTCTAGCAGGGGAGTGGATGGGAGATCACTTGGGAAGAGCAGAGAGATGGGAGACATTTTTCATGGCCTTGAATATACAGAAGTGTGTGTTGTAACACTTGTGATGGGTGTTGGGTCATCTCAGTCTCTTCTGTTTTCTTTCCTATTTTTTTTTTTGTCTTTTATAGGTTTGTTCTTTTCAGAGTCCTGTAGAAATCTGCAGGTAGCTGTTCTCTTTGAACTTGGCTAGGAAAGAAGACGAAAGCTATTCATTTGAATCCAAGGTGAGTGTGAGCATGAGCACCCTCATTGATTGGGAGTGGGAATTGGCTATTGACAAGTAAGACCAGATCATATCTTGAAGCCATTGTATTCCAGCTTCCCACACACCTTTGCCCTCACATTTATCTATAGGAAATGGGGATGGGATAAGACACAGTTGTGCCTATAGGGTAATTGATAGATACCCAGGAAGTAGAGAAGGATAACATGGAAGAGGATCAAGGAGGCCAGAAACAAAGCTCTAGATTTGGAAAGGCAGGTATTGGGTTTAGAAGCCAGAGTGCATATCTACCAGAAGCTTAAAGTTCCAATCCTTTCTGTGTTTTTGTTCATAGGTCCACCTGTGAGTTGGCTATAGGGCTTATCAACACCAGAAGCAAGAGAAGAGGAGAAAAGTCCACCATATCAGTGCAGGTTGGTGTGAGACATACCAGGATAGACCTGTGGGGTATAGTGGTATATTCCAAAGGGGCTATACCCCTTAGTCTCGCTCACTTTCACCAAACTTTCTCATCATCTCTGTTCCTATTTGATGCAGAGAAAAGAGAAGTGTCTGGACAGGGCTTTGTTGGGCATTAGTGGGACTATGGTAGGGATAAAATGAAGTGAAAACATTTTCTACTATTCTACTCTTACCATACAATCCATCTGTACTCTCACGTTCTGTGTGACTTTCTGCATAGAAAAATGCAGTTGGAAGAGACTGAAAGCTTGTTTTCTTCTTCCACCTCAGGTCTATCTCCAGTGCTAGCTGTGGTGGCTTTGGAGTGACGGAAGATCATCACCTTCAACCTAGTAAAAGAATATTAGGACACTGGCCCAAGACATATTGAGAACCAAGGCCAAGACTGTGTAGAGCTATCTATATAACTGGGCTTCAGCTATGGCTGGAGCTAGGAATAGAAGGAATAGGAATAGAAAGAATGAGAATAAAAAGAAGGCAAAAACTGAAAAACGGGCTGTTGTAGAAGCTGAAGGAAAAAGGGAGGCCACTGCTACAGTCAAATCAGCTGAAGGAAAGAGGGAGGCTACTGGTGCAGGCAAAACCCAGGCCAAAGCAATAACCAAGGCAGGGCCTCGGGCAGATGCAGGGGCAGTGGTGAAGGCAGCGTCTAAGAACAAGACTGGTACTGAGACGAAAGAACGTCTGCCAGCTGTCCGTCCCAAAGCTGAAGATGAGGCCACTAGAGCAGCTCGGTTTTGTTCTGCGGCTCAGGCTACTGCTGAGTCCAGGCTTACATGTAAAGATAAGACTCGTACTGATACCTTGTTTGGGGCTGGAGAAGAGGCCAATGTTGGTTCCTGGTTCTGGAATGGAGAAAAGATTGGTAAACATTTCAGTGCTAAGGATGAAGGTAAAGCTGATACTGGTCCCCCATCCTGTGCTGAGAAGTTGGAGCCTGTGGCTGGGACCAGCTGTAAGGCTAGGCCAGGAGCTGAGGAGGAGGAGGAGGAGAACGTTATTGGGAGCTGGTTTTGGGATGGAGATGAAACTAGTTTTGACCCTAACCCTAGACCTGTGAGCAGGATAATTAAGCCTCAGCCTGTGGATGAAATTAATGAAAAAGATAGGCCTAAGGACTGGTCTGAGGTTACTATATGGCCCAAAGCTCCTGCTGTAACTCCAGCAGTGTTAGGCTTTAGATCCCAAGTCACATTTGAGAAAAAGCCTCCTTCATATTTTGTCCTGGCTTCTGCTGAGGAAAATACCTGTTCTTCGCCTGTGGCAACAGCAGCAGCACGCCCTTCTAGAAGCACTCCCTCTAGCTCACAGCCTGTCTCTGAGTTCCCATTTGGTTCTGACCCTTGCATCCAGACCATAGAGGAAATTAGGCGCCAAATCAGGATCAGGGAAGTGAATGGGATTAAGCCATTTGCTTGCCCTTGCAAAATGGAATGCTACATGGATTCTGAGGAGTTTGAAAGACTTATTACCTTACTTAAGTCAACTACTGATCCTCTCATTCATAAAATAGCTCAAATTGCAATGGGGATCATTAATGTTCATCCATTTGCTCAAGAGTTCATTAATGAGGTGGGTGTAGTGACACTTATTGAAAGCTTGCTCAGTTTTCCTTCCTCTGAAATGAGAAAAAAGGCTGTCATTACTCTGAATCCCCCCTCTGGGGATGAAAGACAACGCAAGGTTGAATTACATGTTAAGCATATGTGTAAAGAAACCATATCTTTTCCCTTGAATTCACCTGGACAGCAGTCTGGATTAAAGATACTAGGACAACTGACTACTGATTCTAACCATCATCACATTGTTGCCAATTACTTTTCAGAGCTTTTCCATTTGCTGTCCCTTGGAAATCGTAAAACTAGAAATCTTGTTTTGAAAGTACTTTTGAATATGTCTGAAAATCCAACTGCAGCCAGAGATATGACCAATACAGAATCATTAGCAGCGTTAAAACTCATCTTTAACCAGAAAGAGGCAAAAGCCAATCTCGTTAGTGCTGTGGCCATATTTATTAACATAAAAGAGCATATCAGAAAGGGCTCGATTGTAGTCGTTGATCACTCCAGTTATACTACACTCATGGCCATTTTCCGTGAAGTTAAAGTGATTATTGAAACAATGTAAAATGAGCTAGAAATAAAAGAGAATGCTTTTGACAATCTGCACACTTGAATAGGCTCTCTGTCCCCAAAGAGCCATGCATAATGTTTTGGTTATTACAGTGTGCATGTTATGAATTACATCTTTAACACAATATTACCTGTGACAGTCTAGCCTGAGCTAGACCATTGTGGGGTGTCAGTGTTTCATTCTGAGTTGAAAACATCTGTCAATTAATATCTTCTGTAGATGGAGAGCTTTTTAACATTTTACTTAATTTCAGATAGTAAACTGCTGCATCGTAAGGAAGCTAAACTTGTTCATTAGTATCTGCTTAAATCCATTTGCAGTTTCAAATGATTAAAAAAGATAATATCCTTGAATTTATCATCTAGTTGCATAAAAAAGCATATACACAAAAAGATATCTAATGATATACATGAACTCATCTGTGTATATATGTACACAAACATATATATATACCACACATGCTCATTGCCAAATGTGCACTCTCAATATATAATGGCAGGGTTGCTTGCTACAGGCTGTTTAATGTAAAAGGAATTACTGTTTTTCCCTGTTCTACCTGAATCAGATAACTCATTCTACAACATACAAATGGCCCTGAATCTCAGATAAAATGTAATATTCATTTTTATTTTGATAACTACATTTATAACTCATTTTTTGGCTATTTCATTTATGTCAAGTCATACAGATGAGGAAGGACGTAGGTGTAAAGAGGAAACAATTTCCAGAGTACCTACTGTTAATGTCAGTAACTGTGTTAGCACTACATATTACAGGTTTCCTCTTTTCAACAATGGTTCTCTGAGCTACGTACTGGTATTTTTTTACGATATTAACTCATTATTCTGGATCACCTCCAATGAGAATTAGGGAGGTTAAATCATTTTTCCTAGATTTACATGGCAGACAAGTGGCATTGCTATTTTGTCTGATACCAAACCCACTCTCATTGCCCCACTACCTTATAGCCCTCTTCCACTTTTTTGTGTGGCAGCCTTCATGGCTCACAGATTGGTTTTAATGATCAAATTTTGCTGTAGATAATGCTCCTGCCAGTCTTGCAATTCTTAACGTCCTCTGAATGCACATGTCCATTAGGCATTTGGCTAAACCTTGCTGGAGTTAGAACAAAAGTCTAGGATGAATGTGTATGGATTTAACTGGTAGTGTCTGGGAAACAGTTGGTGACCAAAACAGCTGAATGGATAAGATGTAAATTTGGAGTCAAAACAATTGAAATTTGCTCTATGACCTTATGGGCTTCAATCTGTATGTGCTTTCTCCCTCTAAAGAACTAGAATCATTCTGTACATTGTTTCATACCTTGCATTTTAAAAGATAATTGTTTCCTTCCTCCTTGCAAAGCTACCTTAATTTGTTTACCATTTGTAATTTAATTCTCCTGTGAGTCCTGAAAAGATAAAACAGTTCTATCTTTTACTAGTAGGCAAGCCTACTCTCTATTTGTGCCAGCTAAAACTGTATGGGATAAACTTAATTGGAGAAATTTAGGCCCAGGCCTAGGACTGCAGCTTCGTCAACACGAAACAGAAAAGGAGAGAAGCTGACGCCTCCGTCTACATCATAGTGACTCCTGAAGGTCTGCCGTCCAGAAAGCATTTCTAGGACTTTTGGACTGTAGCTCTGTTTTCTAAAACTCATGGTAGGAATCAGAACCTCTTATCTGAGTTGAAGTGAATGTCTCAGTATGTAAAAATATTGGATTATATACTTTGTTAGGAAGTTAAAATGAAACAGGACCATACTGTAAATACTGTTTGTAACTTGCCTTCTTCCGGTCCTCCACTGTCTCTTGTGACTATCTTTCCATATCAATAAATAGACTTCTACAAATATTTTTGAATCTCTTATTTAAAGTTTTTCTTGTGTTAACATTTGGTGCATAGGACTCTATAATCTTCCATTGCATATCCTCTTAATAAAGAATGTGGATAAACTTATTCTCCTATAAAAATAAGACTACAGTATTCTGCAACTTGCCTTTTTGTCCTTTCAGTTATCTTTCCAATTAGTATTCCGTGTATCTACCACATGCTTTTTATTTAATAGCTTTATTGAGATGTAGTTGACATATATCAAACCCTACATATTTAAAGTATACAATTTGATAAGGTTTAACATATGTATGCAGACATTAAACTATCACCGTATTCAAGATAGCAAACATATCCATCACCTCCAAAAGTTTTGCCATGCCCCTTTGTAATCTCTCCTTTCCATTTCTCCCTATGCTGTCCCAGACAACCACTAATCTGTATTTTGACAATATAGAGTCATTTTCATTTTCTATAGTTTTACATAAAAAGAATCATGTAACATATATTCTTTTGGAGGGAAGGAGATCTCATTTCTTTTTTTATTTTCTAATTTGAGGAAAATTGCTTTACAATGTTGTATTGGTTTCTCCCATACAGCATTGCAAATCAGCCGTAATTATGCATATTATCCCTTCCCTCTTGAGCTTCCCTCCCCTCCCCCATCCCTCCCCTCTAGGTCATCACAGACCTCCCTGTGATATGTTATAGAGACACTTCTCACTAGCTATGTTAAACATGATAGTGTATATATGTCAATGTTACTTTCTCTGTTTGTCCCACTCTTTTCTTCCCCCATTCTGTGCACAAGTCAGTTTTCTATATCTGCATCTCCATTCTTTACCTGTAAATAGATTCATCAATACCATTTTTCTAGATTCCATATATATGCGTTGATTCACATTATTTGTTTTCTTCTTTCTGACTCACTTCACTCTGTGTAACAGCTTCTAGGTTCATCCACTTCAGTAGAACTCACTCAAATTCTTTTTAATGACTAAGTAGTATTCTATTGTGTGTGTGTGTATACCACATATTTATCCATTGAGCATAATTATTTGAGATCCATGTGAGTTGTTACATGTATCAATAGTTTATTCCTTTTCATTGCCAAGTAGTATTCTACTATATGGCTGTACCACCATTTGCACAGTTTATCCATTCACCTGTTAATGGACATTTGGGTGGTTTCCAGATTTGAGGTGCTGCAACTGTTTCATGTAGAAATGTTATTAAGGACATATGCGTTGCTTTTCTCTTGGATAAATACCTAGGAGTAAGATGACTGAATCATATGGTAGGTATACATTTAACTTTTACATTTTCCAAAATGGTTGTACCATTTTACATTCTTACAGCAGTGTGTGAAACTTCTGATTCCTTCACATCCTTCCTAACACCTGATATGACTGGTCTTACAATTTTAGCCGTATTTCATTGTGGTTCTAAATTGCACTTCTCTAATCACTAATGATGCTGAACATCTTTTCATAGGCATATTTGCCATGCATATATGTTGAGTGAAGTATCAGTATACATAAATGTTTTGCCCCCTTTTTAAATTGAGTGATTCCTTTTTGTTGTTGATTTTAAGAGTTCTTTGTATATATGCTGGATATAAGTATATTATTAGATATAAGTTTTACAACTATTTTCTCCCGGCTTGTGAACTATCTTTTTATTCTCTGAAAAGTGTCTTTTGGAGAGCAGAAGGTTTTCATTTTAATGAGGAACAATTCTTTTATCAGTTGTGCTTTGGTGTTATATATAGGAAATCATTGCCTAACCAAGGTCACACAGATTCTCTCTTATATTCTACAAGTTGTACAGTTTAAGGTTTCATATTTAGATCTATGATCCATTTTTAAATTTTTAAATTGGAAGATAATTGCTATACAATGTTGTGTTGATTTCTGCAACATGAATATTGATGGAGAGGATGTGGAGAAAAGGGAACCCCCTCACACTTTTGGCGGGAATGTAAAGTGATGCAGCCACTACAGAGAACAGTATGAAGGTTTCTTAAAAGACTAGGAATGAAACTACCGCATGACCCAGCAATCCCACTACTGGGAATATACCCTAAGGAAACCATATTTTAAAAAGACATATGTACACCAATGTTCATTGCAGCACTATTTACAATAGCCAGGACATGGAAGCAACCTGGATAGTCTATTGACAGATGAATGGATGAAGAAGCCATGGTACATGTATACAGGGGAATATTACTCAGCAATAAAAAGGAATGAATTTGAGTCAGTTAAACTGAGAAACCTATAGCCTATTATATAGAGTGGAGTAAGTCAGAAAGAGGAAAAACTAATATTGTATGTTAATACATATACATGGAATCTAGAAAAATATCCATTTTGAGTTTTTTGTATATGGTACACATACATACGTCGAAGTTCAATTTTGGCATCAGTTCAGTTCAGTTCAGTCGCTCAGTCATGTCCAGCTGTTTGTGACCCCATGAATCGCAGCACGCCAGGCCTCCCTGTCCATCACCAACTCCCGAAGTTCACTCAGACTCACATCCATCGAGTCAGTGATGCCACCCAGCCATCTCATCCTCTGTCGTCCCCTTCTCCTCCTGCCCCCAATCCTTCCCAGCATCAGGGTCTTTTCCAGTGAGTCAACTCTTTGCATGAGTTGGCCAAAGTACTGGAGTTTCAGCTTTAGCATCATTCCTTCCAAAGAAATCCCAGGACTGATCTCCTTTAGGATGGACTGATTGGGCCTCCTTGAACACCAAGGGACTCTCAGGAGTCTTCTCCAACACCACAGTTCAAAAGCATCAATTCTTTGGTGCTCAGCTTTCTTCAGAGTCCAACTTTCACATCCATACATGACCACTGGAAAAACCATAGCCTTGACTAGATGGACCTTAGTCGGCAAAGTAATGTCTCTGCTTTTGAATATACTATCAAGGTTGGTCATAACTTTTCTTCCAAGGAGTAAGCGTCTTTTAATTTCATGGCTGCAGTCACCATCTGCAGTGATTTTGGAGCCCAAAAAATAAAGTCTGACACTGTTTCCACTGTTTCCCCATCTATTTGCCATGAAGTGATGGGACTGGATGCCATAATCTTAGTTTTCTGAATGTTGAGCTTTAAGCCACCTTTTTCACTCTCCTCTTTCACTTTCATCAAGAGGCTCTTCAGTTGCTTTTCACTTTCTGCCATAAGGGTGGTGTCATCTGCATATCTGACATGATTGATATTTCACCTGGCAATCTTGATTACAGCTTTTGCTTCATCCAGTCCAGCATTTCACATGGTGTGCTTTGCATATAAGTTAAATAAGCAAGATGACAGTATATAGCCTTGACATACTCCTTTATCAGTTTTGAACCAGTCCGTTGTTCCATGTCCAGTTCTTACTGTTTCTTCTTGACCTGCATACAGATTTCTCACAAGGCAGGTAAGGTGGTCACGTATTCCCATCTCTTTAAGAATTTTCCAAAGTTTTTTGTTTGTTTGTTTGTTTTGTGATTCACACAGTCAAAGACTTTAGCATAGTCAATAAAGCAGAAGTAGAAGTTTTTCTATGATCCAACAGATGTTGGCAATTTGATCTCTGGTTCCTTGGACTTTTCTAAATCCAGATTGAACATCTGGAATTCTTGCTTCACCTGCTGTTGAAGCCTGGCTTGGAGAATTTTTAGCATTTGTTTGCTAGTGTGTGAGATGAGTGCAATTGTGCAGTAGGTTGAACATTCTTTGGCATTGCCTTTCTTTGGGATTGGAATTAACACTGACCTTTTCCAGTCCTGTGGCCACTGCTGAGTTTTCCAAATTTGCTGGCATATTGAATTGAGCACTTTCACAGCATCATCTTGTAGGATCTGAAATAGCTCAGGTGGAATTCCATCACCTCCACTAGATTTGTTCATAGTAATGATTCCTAAGGCCCCCTTGACGTTGCACTCCAGGATGTCTGGCTCTAAGTGAGTGATCACACCATCGTGGTTATCTGAGTCATTAAGGTCTTTTTTATATAGTTCTTCTGTGTATTTTTGCCACCTGTTCTTAATATCTTCAGCTTCTGTTAGGTCCATACCATTTCTGTCCTTTATTGTGCCCGTCTTTGCATGAAATGTTCCCTTGGTGTCCTTAAATTTCTTGAAGAGATCTCTAGTCTTTCCCTTTCTATTGTTTTCCTCTATTTCTTTGCATTGATCACTGAGGAAGGCTTTCTTATCTTTCTTTGCTATCCTTTGGAACTCTGCATTTAGGTGAATATACCTTTCCTTTTCTCCTTTGCCTTTCACTTCTCTTCTTTTCTCAGCTATTTGTAAGGCCTCCCCAGACAACCATTTTGCCTTTTTGCATTCCTTCTTCTTGGGAATGGTTTTGATTACAACCTCCTGTGCAGTGTTACAAACCTCCATCCATAGTTTTTCATGCACTCTGTCTATCAGATCTAATTCCTTGAATCTATCACTTCCACAGTATAATTGTAAGGGATTTGATTTAGGTCATACCTGAATGGTCTAGTGGTTGTCCCTACTTTCTTCAATTTAAGTCTGAATTTTGCCATAAGGAGTTCATGATCTGAGCAACAGTCAGTTCCTGGTCTTATTTCTGCTGACTGTATAGAGGTTCTCCAAGTTTGGCTGCAAAGAATATAATCAATCTGATTTTAGTATGGACCATCTGGTGATGTCCATATGTAGAGTCATTTCTTGTGTTGTTGGAAGAGGACTGGTGTGTTTTCTCGGCAAAACTCTGTTAACTTTTGCCCGTCTTCATTTTGTACTCCAAGACCACCTCCTGTTACTCCAGGTATCTCTTGACTTCCTAATTTTGCATTCCTGTCCCCTATGATGGAAACGACATCTTTTTTTTTTTTTTTTTGGTGTTAGTTCTTCATAGAACCATTCAGCTTCAGATTTTTTGGTGTTAGTGGTTGGGTCATAGGCTTGGATTACTGTGATATTGAATGGTTTGCCTTGGAAACAAATAGAGATCATTCTGTCGTTTTTGAGATTGTACCCAAGTACTGCATTTTGGGCTCTTTTGTTGAGTATGAGGGCTACTTCATTTCTTCTAAAGGATTCTTGCCCACAGTAGTAGATATAATGGTCATCTGAATTAAATTCCCCCATTCTGGTCCATTTTAGTTCATCGATCCCTAAAATGTCACTGTGTAGTCTTGTCATCTCCTGTTTGACCACTTCCAATTTACCTTGATTCGTGGACCTAACGTTCCAGATTCCTATGCAATTTTGTTCTTTACAGCATCAGGCTTTACTTCCATCACCAGTTACATCCACAACTGGTCATTATTTTTGTTTTGGCTCAGCCTCTTCATTCTGATTTCTTTAATGGGGAGCAAATGTATATATATTATAATTTTTTATGAGTTCCATTATGTAAGTTTACATGCCGGAAACAAACAAACAAACAAACAAACCTGGAATAACAACAAAATATAACTAATTATACCTGGTTCTTTTTTTTTTTTACACGATTAGTGAAATTAAAAGACGCTTACTCCTTGGAAGAAAAGTTATGACCAACCTAGATAGCATATTCAAAAGCAGAGACATTACTTTGCCAACTAAGGTCCGTCTAGTCAAGGCTATGGTTTTTCCTGTGGTAACATATGGATGTGAGACTTGGACTGTGAAGAAGGCTGAGCGCCGAAGAATTGATGCTTTTGAACTGTGGTGTTGGAGAAGACTCTTGAGAGTCCCTTGGACTGCAAGGAGATCCGACCAGTCCATTCTGAAGGAGATCAACCCTGGGATTTCTTTAGAAGGAATGATGCTAAAGCTGAAACTCCAGTACTTTGGGCACTTCATGTGAAGAGTTGACTCATTGGAAAAGACCCTGATGCTGGGAGGGATTGGGTGCAGGAAGAAAAGGGGACAACTGAGGATGAGATGGCTGGATGGCATCACGGACTCGATGGATGTGAGTCTGAGTGAACTTTGGGAGTTGGTGATGGACAGGGAGGCCTGGCATGCTGCAATTCATGGGGTCGCAAAGAGTCGGACACGACTGACTGAACTGGGCACCAAGAGGTGTAGCAATTAGAGCAGAAAAGCAGGATTGAGGGCAAGGTAGGATTTCTTAATTGTCTTCCGTGTGCCAAGCACAATGTTAAACACTTTATGGCATCTCATCCGACCATTTTCATTTGTATTTCCTAAAGGAAACTTTCAGAGATAAAGTCATTTGCTCAAGGTTACACAACTGTATAGCAGCAGCCTACCTTTTACATCATTATTTTCATTAGCCTGAAACACTTTGTGTTACAGTTATCATGTTTTCTTTATTGCTCTTTTGCCATTGGTGCTTGGTAAATATCTACTGGTTAATGAGTCGACAAAGATGAGGAAATTCATTTGTTGAATGCCAAGAATGGGCCAGAAATTAGATGCTGCCATTAAAAAACAAAATAGGATTAGATTCTTTTCTCTTGTTTTTCCTTTAGATCTCCAAAACAGGCACGAAAAATCCAAATGAGGATATATTTGCCAATTATATCTGTATTATCTTTTCCTAATAACTTCAAAACAACTCTTGCATGGGAAGTGACTAAAAATAACCTCAGGCAAAGGAAAGGATTTAAAAACCAAATTATTTCCAAGAAAATGAGAATAGTCAGAACATAATTTTCCTCTCACACAGCAGGCACTGGATGCTAGTGATTTTCCCTAGTTCCATAGAAAACAGGAGACTTGTTATTTCAGGTGACCTTAGTATTACATCAACAGGCTTCAATAAATAACATTAATAACAAGAGTTAATGACGACCTTGTTCCCAACAGAGTTCCTTCTTTTCTTCCTATCAGTACATCAGAGTAAGCAACATAATGCAATTTTCTTTCTGTTTTGTTAAACTTTTCCATCTATACTTAAATGAATTCTTTGGCTTTAACAGAGTTCCTTCCTTTCTTCCTACCCTTCTGAAAACCTAGAGGGTTTTCCCAGCTGGAATCTTGTGGTTCACCACAATACTCCAGAACAGCTGTGAAGGCTCCCCAGTTTCAACCTGGTGATCAGTGTGGGCCTGTAGAAGGGAACCGATTCACCCAGTGGCCTATCATCAGTGATGCCTCTGACCATGGAACCCAGGAAACTCTCCTGACCCTTACCCCAGTGCCATTGCCAGCAGATCAGTCATTATGCTTCTTGTAATACATTGTCCTTCTGGATCTCCAAGAATATCACAGACATTTAGTTTATGTGCACATTACAATCTGAAGTAGCTCAGACACTGGGACCCAGTTAGACCTCCTAATCTCCACTCCATTTGCCCTTTGTGTAAACCTATGTCATAGATTTTTGTCTAGCATCTTGTTTTTCTAGGGCTTAGAGGATAGCATAGATAGCCAGCCCATGTGTATGCTTGAGATTCACCTAGAGCAGTGGTTTTCAAACTTATGGTCTCAGAAGACGTTTGTTCTTTTAAAAACTATTGAGGGTCCCAAGGAGCTTTAGTTTATATGTGGGTTATATTGATCGACACTTACCGTATTATTAAGTAAAACTGAGAAAAAATTGAATATTTTAACTCTGGGACTCATCAGCAAATAAAACTCACTGTTTATCCTAACAGTCTTGTCCTATGCATATGTATTATATTTTTCAACTTGCCTTACAAGAAATGCTAAAGGGAACTCTTCAGTTAGAAATAAAAAGATGCTAATTAATATCATAAAAACATATGAACATAGGTGTAAAACTCACTGCTAAGGGTAAATATGTGATCAAAGTCAAATTCTCTAACATTGGAATGGTATTGTGTAATTCACTTACAATTGAAGCATAAAAGCCAATGTGTTAAAAATAATCATGACTACTATAATTTATTATTGGATACATAATATAAAACATAGGTAAATTGTAACATCAATAACCTAAAACATAAGGGGAGATGGTAAAAGTGTAAAGTTTAGGAGTGCTATCAAAGTTGAGTTGTTATAGCCTAAAATAGGATGTTATAAGAAATTTTATGAAAGCATTATGGTAACCATACACACACACAAAAAAAAACAAAAACCCTGTAGTAGTTACACAAAACATAAAGGAGTCAAAGCACAAAGCTAAAAATGTCATTATATCACAAAGAAAGATAGCAAGATAAGAAGTAAGGAATAATGGACCTACAAAGCAAACTTTATTTTCTTGGGCTCCAAAATCACTGCAGATGGTGATTGCAGCCATGAAATTAAAAGACACTTGCTCCTTGGAAGAAAAGCTATAACAAATCTAGATAGCATATTAAAAAATAGAGACATCACTTTGCCAACAAAGGTCAGTAAAGTCAAGGCTATGGTTTTCCCAAGTCATGCATGGATGTTAGAGTCAGGCCATAAAGAAGGCTGAGCACCAAAGAATTGATGATTTTGAACTGTAGTGTTGGAGAAGACTCTTGAGAGTCCCTTGGACTGCAAGGAGATCCAACCAGTCAATCCTAAAGGAAATCAGTCCTGAATATTCATTGGAAGGCCTGATGCTGAAGCTGAAGTTCCAGTACTTTGGCCACCTGATACGAAGAGCCAACTCATTAGAAAAGACCTTGATGCTGGGGAAGATTGAAGGCAGGAGGAGATGGGGATGACAGAGGCTGTTTATTTCCCTTTTTAGTTTTGTAGTACATGCTAAGTCCCTTCAGTTTCAGTCATGCACAACTCTCTGTGACCCTATGGACAATAACCTGCCAGGCTCCTCTGTCCATGGAATTCTCCAGGCAAGAAGATTGGAGTGGGTTGCCATGCCCTTCTCCAGGGGATCTTCCCAACCCAGGGATCGAACCCAGGACTCCCACATTGCAGGCAGATTCTTTACCATCTGAGACAGTAGGGAAGCCCCTTAGTTTCATTAGTGTTTGTCTTATATACTATGGTGCTATGATATTGGGGACAGAAATATTTACAATTGTTATATCTTCTTGATAGACTGACTCTTTATCATTTATGACCTTATTTGTCTCTTTTCACCATTTTTAGCTTGAAGCCTGTTTTGTCTGATTAAAGTTGCCCCTGAATTCTTTTAATTACTATTTGATTGAATCTTTACTCTCAGTCTACATGTGTCTTTAAAGTGAAAGTGAGTCTCTAGTATGTAGCATATTGTTGAACTCTGTTTTGTTATCTGGTTTTCAGTCATTTATTTTTTGATTGGCTAATTTAATTCATTTACCTTTGAAGTGATGATTGTTAGCTAAAGACTTGTTGTTGTTTAGTCTCTCAGTTGTGTCCAACTATTTGTAACCACATGGACTGCAGCACACCAGGCCTCCATGTCCATCACCAACTCCCGGAGTTTACCCAAACTCATATGCATTGAGTCAGTGATGCCACCCAACCATCTCATCCTCTGTCATCCCCTTCTCCTCCTGCTTTCAATCTTTCCCAGCATCAGGGTCTTTTCAAATGAGTCAGCTCTGGCCAAAGTATTGGAGTTTCAGCTTCAATATCAGTCCTTCCAATGAACACTCAGCACTGATCTCCTTTAGAATGGACTGGTCGGATCTCCTTGCAGTGAGAAGCTTCATCTCTATTTATAGTCACTTCCCATCACTTGCATTACCACCTGAGCTCTGCCTCCTGTCAGATCAGCTGTGGCATTAGATTCACATAAGAGTGTGAACCCTAATCCTAAAGTCAAGGTGGAATATTTTGAGATTGCCACAAAATAGAAATAAAGAGTACAATAAATGTAATGTGCTTGAATCATCCTGAAACCATCCCTACTCCTGCCCTAGTCCCTGGAAATGTTGTATTCCATGAAACCAGCCCCTGGTGCCAGAAAGGTTGGGGATTGTTGCTATAGACAATTGATGCTGGGAGGGATTGGGGACAGGAGGAGAAGGGGACGACCGAGGATGAGATGGCTGGATGGCATCACTAACTCGATGGACGTGAGTCTGAGTGAACTCCGGGAGTTGGTGATGGACAGGGAGGCCTGGTGTGCTGCAATTCATGGGGTCGCAAAGAGTTGGACACGACTGAGCGACTGAACTGAACTGAACAGATGTATATAGAACATTTCATCCAACAACAGCAGAATACACAGACTTATCACACTCACATGTAATATTTGCTAGATAATATGTTATCCTACAAAATAAGTCTTAGCAAATTTTAGAACGATTGAAATCATACCAAGAATATTTTTCTGACCACAATGATATGAAATCAGAAATCAAATTCACAAATACATGGAAATTAAACAACACTCTCCTGAACAACCAATGTATTAGCCAAGAATAAAAAGAGGACCTAAATAATAAAACAAAATTATCAATCAGAATTCAGACATTATGACTGACACCATGAAAATATTGGATTGGCCAAACAGCCTATTCAATTTTAAGTAAATATAAAATATGTATATTCACCCAGCACTTTATTGAAAAATGTATTTACCATTTTGTTACACTACCTTCTGCCAGTTTTCAGGCAACTTCATAATTCTTCCCAAAATTTTTTGTCTTTTTGAGCAAAGAACTTTTCCAAGTACCTTTGGCAGTCTTCCAGGGAATTGGAATTTTTTTTCCATTCAGAGAATTTTTTAAAGAACAAAACAAATGGACATCTGAAGGTACAATGTCTGGTGGATATGGCAGAGGAATCAGAACTGCCAGCCAAGCTGTAACAGTTTTTTCCTGGTCATCAAAGAAACATAGTTTTGTGGTATCCTGATGGAAGATTATTCATTTACTGTTGACTAATCCCAGATATTTTCCATAGAGTGCTGCTTTCAGTTGGCCTAATTGGGAGCAGTACTTGTTGGAATTAATTGTTTGGTTTTCTGGAAGTAGCTCATAATAAAGGATTCCCTTCCAATCCCACCATATACACAACTTCATCTTCTTTGAATTAAAACCTTGGCCTTTGGTATGGTTGGTGGTGGGTTCATTTTGCTTGCCTCATGGTCTCTTCTGTTCCATATTATTGTACAGTATTCACTTTTCATCTCCTGTCACAATTTGTTTTAAAAATGGAATGTTTTCATTGTGTTTAATGAAGCATTTCATTATGCATGTGGAAATATGGTCCAAGAAGGTTTTTTATCACTTAACTTATGTGGAATCCAAACACCAAAGTGATTAGTGTAGTCAAACTAGTGCAAATGGTTTTCTATGCTTGATTTGGAAATTTTGAGTATGTTGGCTATCTCCTGCATGGTATAATGCTGATTGTCCTCAATTAATGTCTTGATTTGAATGCTATCAACTTCAACTAGTCTACCCGACTATGGAGCATTGTCCAGTGAGAAATCTCCAACACAAAACTTTTAAAACCACTTTTGACATGTTCAATCAGTCACAGGACCTTCTCTGTACACTCACAAATCTTGTTTTCCATTTCAGTTGTGTTTTTACCATTCTTGAAATAATAAAGCATGATATGCTGAACATGTTGCTTTTCTCTTCCATCTTCAGTATTAAAATGGCTACACAAAAATTTACCAGTTTTGATAAGTTTTTTTTTAATGCATGCTGATATGACAGCTGTCACAATACAATCTAACAAAATTGTTTCAAATGAAGTTAAAGACAACTAAGTACTACTGGAGCCACCTTACAGGAAAAAATGAACAAACTCTTTGAAAACCCAATACAAATGGTCATAAGAGACTACTATGAACAACTATTCTCCAACAAACTAGACAACCTAGAAGAAATGGGTAAATTCCTAGAAGTATACAACCTATCAAGACTGAATTGGGAAAAAAGAGAAAATCTGAACTGACCAATAACAAGTAAGAACATTAAATCATTCCAAAGAAAAGCCCTGGACCAGGTATCTTCACTGACGAATTCTACCAAACATTTAAAGAGGAATGAATGCCCATTGATCTCAAACTTTCAAAAAATTTGAAGAGGAGAGAAGAAATTTATGAGGCCAGCATTACCCTGATACCAAAGCCAGATATGGACATTACAAGAAAAGAAAACTAAATGTCAATATCATAAAGAATATAGATGCAAAGATTCTCAACAAAATACTAGCAAGCCAAATTCAGCAACACATTAAAAGGATCATTCATCATGATCAGCTTGGATTCATCCCTGGGATACAAGGATGAGTCAACATGTGCAAATCAATAAAAGTGATACATGACATTGGTAGAATGAAAGATAAAGGTCATATGATCATAATAGACACAGAAAAAGCATTTGACAAAATTCAATATCCCTTTATGATAACAACTCTCAATAAATCAATATAGAAGAATCATTTGTTGTTGGTGGTGGTTAGTCACTGTATCTACACATAAAAAGGACATATATGACAAGCCCACAGTTAACATCATATTTAACACTGAAAGGTTGAAACCTTTTCCTCTAAGATCAGAACAAGACATTCTTACTAATCCTATTCAACATAGCCTTGGAATTCCTAGCCAGAGCAATCAGGCAAGAAAAAGAAACAAATGGCATCATAATTGTCTCTATTTTCAGAGGATATAATTTTTATACAGAAAATCCTAAAGAATCCATGAAAAATTGTTTTACCTAATCAATGAATATCATATAGTTGCAGGATACAAAATCAACATACAAAAACTCAGTAGCATTTCTATATACTAACAACACAAATTATCTGAAAATAAAACAATCCCATTTTCAATAGCATCAGAAAAAATACTAAGAAATAATTTTAACTAAGGAGTTAAAAGATCTCTAAACTGAAAAATGTAAGACATTTATGAAAGAAATTAAGGAAGACACAAATAAGTGGAAAAATATTGCATGCTCATGATTTGGAAGAGTTAATTTTGTGAAAATGTTCATATTACTCAAATAGATTTAATGTAATCCATATCAAGATTCCAATGACGTTTTTTTGTTTACAGAACTAGACTAAAGAATCCCAAAATTTGTATGGAGTGACAAAAGATCCCAAATAGCCAAGACAATATTGAAAAAGAATGATAGAGCTGAAGGCATCACACATTATGATTTCAAACTATATTAGAAAGCTATAGTTTATAGCTATAGACTATAGTTAATAATACTAAATTGGATATTTGAAAGACTTTCAGAGATTAGCTCTTAAACATAGTGATCCAAGAAAAAAGATCTTGTAACCATTTGTTGTTCAGTTGCTCAGTGGTGTCTGACTCTTTGTGACCACATGGACTGCAGCACGTCAGGCTTCCCTATCATTCACCATCTCCCAGAGTCTGCTCAAACTCACGTCCATTGAGTCGGTGATGCCATCCAACCATCTCATCCTCTGTCATCCCCTTCTCCTCCTGCCCTCAATCTTTCCCAGCATCAGTGTCTTTTCTAATGTATTGGCTCTTCGCATCAGATGGCCAAAGTATCGGCGCTTCAGCTTCAACATCAGTCGTTCCAATGAATATTCAGGACTGATTTCCTTTAGGATTGGCTGGTTGGATCTCCTTGCAGTCCAAGGGACTCTCAAGAGTCTTCTCCAACACCACAGTTCAAAAGCATCAATTCTTCGGCGCTCAGCCTTCTTTATGTATGGTCCAACTCTCACATTCTTACATGACTACTGGAAAAACCATAGCTTTAACTAGATGGACCTTTGTCAGCAAAGTAATGTCTCTGCTTTTTAATGTTTTCTAGGTTTGTCATAGTTTTTCTTCCAAGGAGCAAGCGTTTTTTAATTTCATGGCTGCACTCACCACTCACAGTGATTTTGGAGCCCAAGAAAACAAAATCTGTCACTGTTTCCATTGTTTCCTCATCCATTTGCCATAAAGTGATGGGGCCATATGCCATGATCTTAGTTTTTTGAATGTTGAGTTTTAAGCCAGCTTTTTCATTCCCCTCTTTCACCCTCATCAAAAGGCTCATTAGTTCCTACTTTCTTTCTGCCATAAGGGTGGTGTCATATGCATATCTGAGGTTATTGATTTTTCTCCCAGCAATCTTGATTCCAGCTGTGTCTCATCCAGCCTGGAATTTTGCACGATGTACTCTGCATAGAAGTTAAAAAGCAGGGTGACAATATATAGCCTTGACATATTCCTTTCCCAATTTTGAACCAGCCCATTGTTCCATGTCTGGTTTTAACTGCTGCTTCTTAACCTGCATACAGATTTCTCAAGAGGCAGCTGAGAAAGGTGGCCTGGTATTCTCATCTCTTTAAGAGTTTTTCACAGTTTGTAGTAATCCACACAAAGACTTTATATGGCTTTGTAACCATATAAGATGACTAGTTTTAACTAGGTTTATTGTAGTCATCATTTCACAATGTATATACAAATATCAAATCATTATGTTGTACACCTGAAAGTTATATGAAAATTTATGGAATTCTAAAAATATATATATGTATACACATTTATACAACAACAAAAACTATAGTAATCAAAAAAGTATAGTACTGGCATAAAAACAAATAAATGGGTCAATGGAACAGAAATGAGGGCCCAGAAATAAACCCACGCATATACAGTCAACTAATATTTGACAAGGGAGCCAAGAATACTCAATAGAGAAAAGATAGTCTCTTCCATATATGGTATTATTGCTAGAAAAATTGTATATTCACATGCAAAAAGATAAAACTAAACCACTGTGTTACATCATTCTCAGCAATTAACTCAAAATGGATTAAAGACTTAAATACAAGAACTGAAACCATAAAACTCCTAGAAGAAATCATAAGGAAAAAAGCTTCTCAACAGGAGTCTTAGTAATGTTGATTTTTTTTTAATATGTCACCTAAAGCACAAGCAAGAAAATAAACATAAACAAACGGGACTATATCAAACTGAAAAACTTCTGCACAGCTAAAGAAATGGTCAACAGAATGAAAAGGCAATCTAAGGAATGGGAGAAAATCTTTGCAAATCATATATCTGAGAAGAAGCTAGTATCAAACTATATGAGGGACTCATACAACTCAATAGCAGAAAAGAAACAAACAAAAGCCAATAATCTAAAAAAATAAATAAAAATAAATTTAAAAAATAAAAAGAAAAATGGGCAAAGGAGCTGAATAGATATTTTTTCAAAGAAGATATCCATATGGTGAACAGGTACATGTAAAGGTGCTCAATAGTTATCACTAAAACACAAATCAAAACCACAAATAAGATGTCATTTCACTGTTAAAATGACTATCATAAAAAACACAAGAGATTAAAAAATGCTGGCAAAAATGTGGAGAAACGTGAACCCTTGTGCACCGTTGGTAGGAGTATAAATTTTTATATCCACTATGGAAAACAGTATGGAGATTCCTCAAAAATTAAAAAAAAATGGAACTACCATATAATACAGTAATTCCACTTCTGGGCATATAGTCAAAGGAAATGGAGTCACTATCCCCAATAGATATCTGCATCCCCATGTTCACTACAGCATTATTTACAGTCTCAAGGCATAGAAACAACTTAAGTGTTCACTGATGGATGAATGGATAAAGAAAGTGTGATAAACCTGTGTGTATATGTGTGCATTATTAGAATACTGTTCAGCCACGAAAAAGGTAATTCTGCCATTTGCAAAAAATATAATTGGACTTTGAGGGCATTATAGTAAGTAAAATAGGTCATACTCAGATAAATGCTATATGATCTCACTTACATGAGAATCTAAAAAACAAAACCCCATACATAGAACAGGTTTGTTCTTGCCAGAAGTAAGGGATGGGGAAGATGGAATAGGATGAAAGTGGTCAAAAGGTTCAAATTTCTAGTTATAAAATAAGTATGTTCTGGAGATGTAATGTACAACATGACTTTAGTTAATAATACTATATTGCACATTTGAAATTGCTAAGAAAGCAGATCTTAAAAATTCTCATCAAAGAAAAAAATGCATATGTGAGGTGATGAATATTAAGTAAACTTATTGTTGTAAACATTTGGTAGTATATGCATATATCAAATCATTATGCTTTATACCTTAAATACATAAAATGCTCCATGTTGATTATATCTCAAAGTGGGGATAAAAGAATCATGTTACACTGTAGCCTCATAATCCAATTTCCAAAATTAACAAGTATTTCTTATAATCTTCTCTGAAAAAATAATACATATTCATTAAAGCAGGTTTCTGAGAATTTATTTTACATACAAATCATCTGAACATCTTATTAAAATGCAGATTCTGATTCAGTATATTAATCTGTGACTGCTGTATTTATAATAAGCTCCCAGATGATTACAGTCCATGGAACACACATTTTAAAAAGCAACTTCAGTTATTTAATGGGTACAAAGTTTCAGTTTTGCAAGATGAAGAAGTTCTAGAGATCTTTTGTGCAACACTGTGTCTTCTGTTAACAGTGCTGTATTGTGCATTTAAAATACGTTAGGAGGGTAGATTTCATGTTAAGTGTCGGTGTGAGTGCATGCCAAATTGCTTTGGTCATGTCCAACTCTTTGCAGCCTTATGGACTGTAGCCCATCAGACTCCTCCGTACATGGGATTCTCCTGGCAAGAATACCAGAGTGGGTTGCTTTGTCCTTCTCCAAGGGATCTTCCCTATGCAGGGATCAAACCCAGGTTTCCCGCATTTCAGGCAGATTCTTTACCGACTGAGCCACCAGCCTTTTCACTCTCCTCTTTCACCCTCATCAAGAGGCTCTTTAGTTGCTCTCTGCTTTCTGCCATAAGGGTGGTGTCATCTGCATACCTGAGGTTGTGGATATTTCTCCTGGCAATCTTGATTCCAGCTGTGATTCATCCAGCCCAGCGTTTTGCATGATGTACTCTGCATAGAAGTTAAACAAGCAGGGTGACAATATACAGCCTTGATGTACTCCTTTCCCAATGTTGAATCAGACTGTTTTTTCATGTCTGATTCTAACTGTTGCTTCTTGTCCTGCTTGCAGTTTTTTTCTTTTTTCAGGAGACAGGTAAGGTGGTCTGGTATTCCCATCTCTTTAAGAATTTTCCACACTTTGTTGTGATCCACACAGTCAAAGGCTGTAGTGTAGTCATTGAACTGGAAGTAGATTTTTTTGGCGGGGAGGGAGATTCCCTTGCTTTTTCTATGATCCAAAGGATGTTTGCAATTTGATCTCTGGTTCATCTGCCTTTTCTAAATTCAGCTTGTACGTCTGGAATTTCTCCATTCATGTACTGTTGAAGCCTAGCTTGAATGATTTTGAGCATTACCTTGCTACCATATGAATGAGCACAACTGTACAGTAGTTTGAGCATTCTTTGGCTTGCCTTTCTTTGACACTGGAGTGAAAACTGACCTTTTCCAGTCCTGTGGCCACTGCTGAGTTTCCCATTTTGCTGCATACTGAGTGCAGCACTTTAACAGCATCATCTTTCAGCATCTCAAATAGCTCAGCTGGAATTCTATCACCTCCACTAGCTTTGTTTGTAGTAATGCTTCCTACGGCCCAGCTGACTTCACACTGCAGGATGTCTGGCTCTAGGTGAGTGACCACACCATTGTGGTTATCCAGGTCATTAAAACCTTTTTTGTATAGTTCTTTTTTTTTAATTTTTATTTTTACTTTATTTTGCTTTACAATACTGTATTGGTTTTGCCATACATTGACATGAATCAGCCATGGGTGTACATGAGTTCCCAATCCTGACTTCCCCTCCCACCTCCCACCCCATATCATCTCTCTGGATCATCCCCGTGCACCAGCCCCAAGCATCCTGTATCCTGTATCTAACATAGACTGGCGATTTGTTTCTTACATGATAGTACACATGTTTCAATGCCATTCTCCCAAATCAGCCCACCCTCTCCCTCTCCCACAGAGTCCAAAAGTCCGTTCTAAACATCTGTGTCTCTTTTGCTGTCTCGCATACAGGGTTATCATTACCATCTTTCTAAATTCCATATATAGTTCTTCTGTATATTTTTGTGGGCTTCCCTGGTGGCTCAGATGGTAAGGAATCTGCTTGAAATGCAGGAGACCCGAGTTCAATCCCTGGGTCAGGAAGATCCCCTGGAGAAGGGAATGCCTACCTACAGCAGTATTCTTGCCTGGTGAATTACATGGACAGATAATGCTGGTAGGCTACAGTCCATGGGACTGCTGAGTTGGACATGACTGAGCGACTAGCACTCTGCACTATTTTACATTCCAAGCTCCCAGTGAGCTCCCAAGAGATACCAGCACTAACCCTCATGCATGTGAATGAGCTCTCTTGGATGTTCTTGATGAGAGGTGCCTCCAGATAAGTGCAGCCTCAGGTGACAGACATCAATTAGAGCAGAAAAACACCCAGCTGAGCCCAGCTGATCCATAGAATCCTGAGCAATAATACATGGTTATTGTTTTGTTTACTGCTAAGCAGAAATGGACATTCAAAACATTGTGATCTTGTGAATGTTACTTCTTTTTTCCCTCTGTGATCTGTTATTATTGGATAGTATAGGGATTCTCTTATCTTTGAAGTCTTGATAGAACTTTGTTATCTCTGACTACAATTTGTGTGTTGGTTTATGAGAGGGAGTGCATTTCTGAGCATTCCATCAATTCCTTCTTGAGGAGATTATCTACAGAAATCTTCACAATATATGATATTCACACTAGTCTTGGAAGTTGGAAAATAATTCTGTAATAATAAGGGAATCACATTTCAATCACACAATGGCTCCATGGAGGCAGACTCCAAAGGTGACTTGATGAGTATTTATTCAGAACAAGGGGTATTTTTTCACTCAGAGAAAATTTTCTCAAAGATGTCCTGAAACATTTCTCCTGCTACAGAGACTGCCTTTGGCAAGAGAGCCACTTTTTTGAGTACACATAGACATGACTCTTCAACCAGACAGCGGATAGTTGTCCACTGCAGTCTTTGACCTTAGGGACTGTCCCAGTGCAACACTGCCAAGTGGACAAGTCTGTCCAGTTCTGGACATCACTAATAGGAAACCCATGTGCCAGAAAATCTAAGCTGCTTTCTCCAATTTCACCTTCATAAGGAATCAAGTTGATACATTGTTCTTTTTTTTTTTTTTTTCATATTTCTTAGTTGGTTTACATAGCTCGGACATAGAGCAAGGGTGTATTTGGGGGGAGAAATAATGACATAAGAATTTTAATAAGTTGGTGAACTAGAGAGACACAAAAAGGGAGAACTGTAAGCTAATTGTAAGACCCACTCTTAAGGGCAGAGTAGAACACATGCTTCCCTATGAGCAACTTGCTATAAGAGTTTTGAAAAGAGGTCTGTGCCATGAAACCCCTATTTCTCCATCCAACCTCATGAATAAGATAAGCCATTCCTGCAAAAGAGAAAGAGTAAGTGTGGAGGGGCTGGGGGTGTTTTCCTAACGAGTGTCCTTTCACATGCAAGAAAATAGGAATGGTGGTTAAGAGTTCCCCAGGATAAGCAAAGTTATGGATTAATTGACTTGGTTTCTGCCAAATAAATGACTATTATTCTATGCCTGCCTCCTTGAAAAAACTCTGAGATTTCTCAAATGACTTTTTTTCTGTATCAAGTCATATGGTTATAGATCGTGTCTTAGTTTTCTGCTGCTGCTAAGTCGCTTCAGTCGTGTCCAACTCTGTGTGACCCGAGACGGCAGCCCACCAGGCTCCCCCGTCCCTGGGATTCTCCAGGCAAGAACACTGCAGTGGGTTGCCATTTCCTTCTCCAATGCATGAAAGTGAAAAGTGAAAGTGAAGTCGCTCAGTCGTGTCTGACTCTTCACGACCCCATGGACTGCAGCCCACCAGGCTCCTCTGTCCATGGGATTTTCCAGGCAAGAGTACTGGAGTGGAGTGCCATAGCTTTCTCCAAGTTTTCTGCTACAGATGGCAAAGTGCTTAGCATGGCCTGTGACTTTACATGTTCACCCTCTCATCTCTAAGAACTGTAGGCTACCTCCCTGGGTCTCTGTGTAGTGACAATATTCCCCTATTGCTTATTTAAAGAAAAAATTTCATATAGGAACATGCTTTGTTCCAACAACATGTGCAGAGTTCTGCCAACTACCGGTCCTGGTCTAGTGCCTCTAATCATTATGCTTTCTCAAGCGGTGGCCTGAAGCAAAGGTGATTTTCTTCAGCGAAACACCATTGGTGTAGCAATGTGAGGAGACATTTCCGGTGCGGAGGATAAGCCTACGTAAAGCAGTTGCCATAGACACTGGATGTCACTATGGCGACCATGACGACTTTTCTACGGAGATAGATGTGGCCTGAGAAAAGAAGGTCACGCCTTTAGGTGTTTGGAAAACAGCTTAGGGGCTGGGTACCCACGGGGCGGGGGGAGGGGGAGCTGGACCACCCTGGCATGTGGGGAGACAAAAGGATCCACATCCAAGTCGCCTCTTTCTCACTTTGGGGCTCGGTGCCCCAGCTGTATCGACGGTAAAGCATTGGGGTCCCTCCCGGCCCCAGTGAGTGCAGTGTCCTCCTGCTGCAGGGGTGTCCTGGAGCCACCTTCCTCCTAAAGGCTGGGTCATGGGAGGTGGGACAGGTAGTGACTCTCTGAGCCTCAACTTTCCCGTCTGTAAAATGGTAAAAATATATCACCTACAGGATCGCTGTGAACATTCAGTGGTAACACATGAGTAAGCCCATGGTCCTGTGGTTACTGGGGGATCATGAATGTTTTTATGAATTCAGGCCACTTCTTATTCCTTTTCCACTTTGTTGTTAAGGGACAGATGAGGAAAGGTGAAGAAAAAGGCTGTGGTGAGAAACCCATTGTAACATCTGGTTATGCTCACTACCCAGTTGTTTCAGTGTCATTTTCACTAACCCAGTGCCTACACTGTGCAAGTCCCGATTGCATCAGTAAAGCGTGGTGATGCTGGAGGTGTCTCTCTCTGTGCAGCAGCTCATGCCTATAGCCTTGCTCGTATCAGGTGTCTAAAGGAGGCAGCTTCTGAGGATCAGTGTCATGGCTGATGGAGCTTCTACTCCAGGTGCAAGGCCAGTGGTCCTTGGGAGACCCCAACACTTCACATCTTCAGCTGGATATGACACTTGACTCAAGTGAGTTCATAGATCTGAAGAAAGTGTGTTGTGAGATAGCTCCTATGAGGTTCACCAAGTGAAATGAAGTGAAAATCGCCCAGTTGCGTCCGATTCTTTGCAACCCCATGGACTGTAGCCTGCCAGGCTCCTCTGTCCGTGGAATTCTGCAGGCCAGAATACTAGACTAGGTTCCCTTCTCTAAGGGATCTTCCCAACCCAGGGATCAAACCCAGGTCTCCCACATTGCAGGTGAATTCTTTACCATCTGAACCACCAGGGAAGCCCATGAAGTTCATAAATTAGCCTAAAAGTAGAGAAGCGACTTTGACCTCCTCATGGAAGAAGAGGTTTAGCAGGTGGTATTTCATTTCATCAGCACCAACATGCTTTGCGGTAACCTTGCTGCCCATCCTACAAATGCTTTGTTTGAAACCAATGAATTGTCTAGCTTGAGGAAGGATCTTTATGTTTAACATGCATGTGCATAAATTTACTTTTTTTTCTGACTATAAATAATAATCAGTGATTCTTATATGTATCTCAGATGATTGTTGAAATATGCCATTTGTTCAAAGGTCTTCTGATTCTTCCATAAACACCATGTTTTATCCATTGTATAATGAAAATTTTAAGATGCCAGGAATTTTTCAACTGTTAGTTAAAATGTCAGTTACAAAAATGTTTGCTTTTCAAAAATATTAATTATCCTATAGGTTGCCCTATTGTAGTGATACCAAACCATGTCCCCTAAAATAACCAGATAGATTTAAATATCATTAGTATTATTTTTCTAGAACATAATATTTTTAGTTCTGTACGACATGGCCTCCCAACCCTCCTACTGCCCTGTTCCTGGGCCAAAGCAGTTATCTGTCACTGTGAATTAGTTTTCATGTCCTAGAAATATATTTAAATAGAATCAAAGAGGTTTTATTTTCTTTATTTTTGGTCTGGGTTTGTTCATTCATTATACTTTTTTTTAAAAATTTGTCCATTTTGTTGCATATATCAAAAGTTCATTCTTTTTATGATTTAGTAGTATTCCAGTATATGAATATACCACAGTTTGTTTCATATATGCATGCTCAGTCACTCAGCTGTGTCCTGCTCTTTGGGATCCCATGGACTGTAGCCCACCAGGCTCCTCTGTCCATGGGATTCTCCAGGCAAGACTACTGGAGTGGAGTGGCTTGCCATTTTCTCTTCAGGGGATCTTCCTGACCCAGGGATCAAACTGACATCTCTTGAGTCTCTTGCATTGGCAAGCAGATTATTTACCACCTGGGAAGCCCCACATTTACCTGTCGATAGATATTTGGGTGGTTTAAACTTGAGAGGTTTTTATTTATCTATTTTTGGCTGCACTGGATCTTCTTTGTCACCCAAATGCTTCTCTCGTTGCGGCGTGTGGGCTTCTTACAGTGGCTTCTCTTGTTGAGGAGCACAAGAGGCATGCCAGATGAGTAGTTGTGGTACACGGGCTCAACTCACCTATGGCATGGGAGACCTTCCTGAACCAAGAACCAAACCTGCTCCCCGGCATTAACCACTGGACCAGCAGAGAGACCCAGAGATCCTCTAAATAAAGCTGTTCTGAGCATTCCTGTATTAGTTTTTGTATAGACAAAGACTTTCTTCCTCTAAGATAGGAGTGCAATGGCTGGATTATGTGGTAGATGTGGGATTAGCATGATAATAAAGTGACAAGCCGTTTTCCAAAGTAGTCACACCATTTTTAATTTCCACTAGCAGTTGTATGAACATTCTATCCCACATGGTCTTGCTAAGACTTGATGTGTTCAGTCTTCTTCATTTTCATCCCAGTCATTCTCACAGGGATTATAGTAGTATTTCATTGAAGTTTACATTTGCATTTCCCAAAAGAGGTGGGCATACCAGACCACCTGACCTGCCTCTTGGGAAACCTGGATGCAGGTCAGGAAGCAACAGTTAGAACTGGACATGGAACAACAGACTGGTTCCAAATAGGAAAAGGAGTACGTCAAGGCTGTATATTGTCATCCTGCTTATTTAACTTATATGCAGAGTACATCATGAGAAACGCTGGGCTGGAGGAAGCACAAGCTGGAATCAAGATTGCTGGGAGAAATATCAATCACCTCAGATATGCAGATGACACCACCCTTATGGCAGAAAGTGAAGAACTAAAGAGCCTCTTGATGAAAGTGAAAGAGGAGAGTGAAAAAGTTGGCATAAAGCTCAACATTCAGGAAATGAAGATCATGGCATCTGGTCCCATCACTTCATGGGAAATAGATGGGGAAACAGTGGAAACAGTGGCTGACTTTATTTTTCTGGGCTCCAAAATCACTGCAGATGGTGATTACAGCAATGATATTAAAAGACACTTACTCCTTGGAAGGAAAGTTATAAGCAACCTAGACAGCCTATTAAAAAGCAAAGACATTACTTTGTCCACAAAGGTCCATCTTGTCAAGACTATGGTTTTTCCAGTAGTCATGTATGCATGTGAGAGTTGGACTGTAAAGAAAAGTGAAGTCACTCAGTCGTGTCCGACTCTTTGTGACCCGTGGACTGTAGCCTACCAAGCTCCTCCGTCCATGGGATTCTCCAGGCAAGAATACTGGAGTGGGTTGCCATTTCCTTCTCCTTCACTGTAAAGAAAGCTGAGCACCAAAGAATTGATGCTTTTGAACTGTGGTGTTGGAGAAGACTCTTGAGAGTCACTTGGACTGCAAGGAGATCCAACCAGTCCATCCTAAAGGAGATCAGTCCTGGATGTTCATTGGAAGGACTGATGTTGAAGCTGAAATTCCAATAATTTGGCCACCTCATGCAAAGAGCTGACTCATTTGAAAGGACCCTGCTGCTGGGAAAGATTGAGGGCAGGAAGAGAAGGGGACGATGGAGGATGAGATGGTTGGATGGCATCACCAACTAGATGGACATGGGTTTGGGTAAAGTTCGGGAGTTGGTAATGGACAGGGAGGACTGGTGTGCTGCGGTTCATGGGGTCACAAAGAGTCGGACCCGACTGAGCGACTGAACTGAACTGAACTGAAGAATTAATAATGTTGAGCTTCACTTCAGTTAGTACTTATCTGATGTTTGATTTTGTGTGTGTGTGTGCATTGTCTATTCATAATTTTTGCCCATTTAATTGAATGCCTGTTTCCTTCTTATGGGCTTTTGTGAGATCTTCTATATTCTGAATACAAGTTCTTTATCAGTTACATGATTTTCAAACATTTTCCGAGTCAATGGCTTGTCTTCATTCTCTCAACAGTGTCTTTGGAGGAGCAGAAAGTTTTCTTTTTCAGGAAGTACAATTTATCGATTTGTTCATTTGTGGATTGTGGTATTGATTTCTTATCTATTAAATTTTTACCTAACCCAGGGTCACAAGGACTTTCTCTTGTGTTTTCTGGTATAGTTTTTGTTTTTATGTTTAGGTTTATAAAGTATTTAGAGTTGAGTTTGTATATGGTACTGTGTGTGAATCACACTTTATGGTTGTGCATATGGCTATCCACTTCTCCAAACACCATTTGTTGAAAAGACTATTCTTTGTTCACAAAATTGCCTTTGTAGTTTTGTTATAAATCAGTTGTCCACATATTTGTGGGTCCATTTTTGACTCTTCATTTTGTTCTTGTGATATACATTTCTACCTTTACCTCAATAGCACACTGTTGTTATTATTATGGAGTGATAAAGAGTCTTAAATCAGGTAGTGTTTATCTTCCCACCCTGTCATTGTCAAAGTCATTGTTCATAGTCTAGGTCCTTTTTATTTTTATAGGACATTAGAAATCATCCCGTCAGTTTCTAGAAAAAGTGTCTGCTGGGATTTTTATTGTGATTGAATCTATAAATTCAATTGAATTTGAATTCAATTCATTCACTTGAATCTATACATCAGTTTGAGAATAGACATCTTAACAATACTGAGTCTTCCAAACCATGATGATAACATGTCTCTCTATTTATCTAGGTTTAATTTCTCTGAGCAATGTTTTGTAGTGTTTACAGTATAGGCATTGCACATCTGTGGACAAATTATCCCTAAGTATCTCATACTTCTTGCTGCTATTATAAATGGCAGTATTTTTAAAAAATTATTTATTTTAATTGGAGGACAGTCACTTCACAACACTGTGGTGGCAGGGGCCACCACATCAACAGAAATCAGCCATGGACACACATGCACCCCCGACATCCTGACCCCCCTCCCACCTCCCTCCCCACCCATCCATCTGGGTTGTCCCAGAGCACCTGCTTTGAGCGCCCTACTTCATGCATCGAACTTGCATTGGTCATCTATTTTACATATGGTAGTATTTTTAATTAATTAAAATGCTAAAAGGTTCATGTATTTTATTTTTGTTGAACTGGCAGCAATCAAATGTTCAACAGAACCTGTTGAGGAATCTTTTTGGTTGAAAGCATAGAATACTCTAGAATGGAAAGGGTATTTGATGCATAACTTGCATTTCCTGTATTTCCACATCAGTTTTTATTCTTTATTGCTGATCTACTGAAACTGTGGAGAAAAATGTCCCAGAGACAATTCTACAAGTCACTTCCAGAAAAATTCATCATTAAAATAGCCCAGTAGCTTTGAAATTTATAGAAATGAATCTATTGAATTGTGGAGATTTTCTTCTTTATACTCTAGTGAATCTACCTTAATGAATTCCTGGGATATTGAGTGGTGAGAGAGAATGAGGGTGGGAGAGGAGAGGGAGAGAGAGGGATAGAGAGAGCATGTGTATATGTATGTATCTATACACATATGTGTATATTGCTAGAGCTTCCAGGAATATTTAATGTGCAGAATACTTGAGGTTAATTACTGTGTGTTATATCAGTCCTAATTTCTATCACATATTGGAACATGATTAGAGTGAATAGTGTTTGATTTGTTCCCAGTTTTACCTGACTGCGTCAAATCTCACTGCAGTCAGAGTTACCATGGCGACTATCGCTCTCTCTGACTGCAGTGAGATTTGACGCACTCTGAGTGTCTATTTATGATTCTTACCAGAACCACTTGTTGCTATGGTTTCTGCCAAGTACTGGTTTTCCAATTTTGTCATTCCTGCTAGAATTAATACTTAGCATTTGAGTGTAGGGTCAAGCTTTTCCTTTTCCCCATGACTAATTAATTATTAAATAATTGTTTTCATTTGTATAAGTCTGACCCCTAAAGTCTTATTTTTCTCAAAGGGTTTATTACCAGTAAGCATTTTTTAAAACATTTATTTGGCTGGCCTGGGTCTTAGTTTCCATATGCAGGATCTTCATTGCTGCATGTGGGATCTTTTAGTTGTGGCATGAGGGACCTAGTTCCCTGACCAGGGATTGAACCTGGGCCCCTGTGTTGGGAGTGCAGTCTTAATCACTGGGCCACCAGGAAAGTCCCTATCATTAAGTATTTTAATGCTCAAATTGCCCCCAAATTGGCCAGCATTAGTGCTTCAAGTTGACCTATGGGTCCATTTGACACCTCCCTCTAATTCTTTGCTCGTGTAAGTTCTCTGTGCCTATCTCCTAATCTGTAGAAAGTAAGTAATGATCCCCACAGAACACTGCTTTGAGAATCTGAAGATAAAAATAACAACCTATAGCACACAGTATCTAGTAGGTCCTCAGTAATGTTAGCTCCCATTCCAACATTACCTCCTTCATCCTGCTTAGCGTGATGCCTCTGATATTACCATAATAGCATCACTACTGCTACTGGTAAAGAACTTGTCTGCCAATGCAGGAGACATAAGAGACATGGGTTCGATCCCTGGGTCAGGAAGATCCCCTGGAGAAGGTCATGGCAACTCACTCTAGTACTCTTGCCTGGAGAATCCCACAGACAGAGGAGCCTCGCAGGCCACAGTCCATATGGTCGGAAAGAGTCAGACACGGCTGAAGCAACGTAGCACAGCACAGCACTGGAGAGAATACTTGG